>NC_065581.1:29227301-29527301 GCF_024542745.1 Macaca thibetana thibetana | reverse complement strand
TGCTGAGGCTCTGCTTCCCATGGGCTGTTCCCAACCAGTGACGGGTCATACCAGTGACATTAAGGCAGGACATTCCTGGGAGACAGGGGAGTCCTCTGATGACCAACTGTACCTCGAGGACTCCTCTATGGCCTTGCTTAACTCTCCTTAGATTGCCTGTGGTCTAGGACATGTCCAGGAGACCTTCTCTCCTTCTGTCCATCACGGGGGGATCACACTCGCATCTTGGTCTGTCGCCTTTCTCAGGGTAACCTGTCTCCCTCACTATATCTTCTGACAGGTGTGTCCCCTATAAAATGCTGTAACTTTAATCCCATGATGGAACTTGCTTTTTGGAGTATCTGGACTGCAAAATCATTTTCATCTGCACACCACTGTACTCTTACTTATTCCAATTTGTAAAATCCTTTTGCTTATTCAACTACTTCTATCTGCATTGGCACCATTTTGCTGGTATTTGTATTATGCTTTTGAGTTTGTCAATGTTCATGGCTTTAAGTAAATTTGGGGGTAGTTGGTTACACAGCAACGGATAACTCATGAAGCCCTCTTATATGTCCATTATTCCATAGAGGTTAACTACATCTATTTTATTTCCTCCCATTTTGATAATATTAGCCATACATAGGATTTCTAGTTTCTCAACACCTATTCTTTTCTTTATTTTAGTTTCTTTTCTCCTTTGCTCCTTCCCTTTTTCCTTCCTTCTGTCCCTCCCTCCCTCTTTTTCTTCTCTATTTCCATTCAACCTCTCACCCTCCCTCCTTCTCACTCCCCTTTCCTTCCCTTTCCCCTTCCTTCTTTTCTTCTTTCACTTTTCCTTCCATTCCTCCTTCTTTCCCTCCCTTCCTCCATTTTTTTCCTTTTTCTTATGAAATTTTCCTAAATATAAAAATAACCCTGTGTGATTGTGCTATAAGTAAGCATTTTCTGAATCTATATGCCAAAAGTATAATGCCACGGTATATAAGAAACAAGTAAACAACAGGAAGTTATTAACAGAGTCTGAATGAAAATGCCTGCTGTAATTCTACTGCCAAGACAGTGACTTTTAACTCAATTCCTTCGATTGCAGTATTTTCAGAACACATCATCAAGTATTACACATTTATTGTAAAAGTTTAAATAGCCACAATCACTTTGGAAATCATATTATCATTATCTAGTATGATTAAAGTCCATACAACGTATCATCCAACCAACCCATTCCTAATCATCCACTCTGGGGGGCTTTCTTACCTATGTGCACAGGAGACAGGCACATTAATGTATATGGCAAAAAGTGGAATGAGCCACATATACATCAATAGGAAAGTAGTGAAATTGTGGTATAACCATAAAATGTAAACCTTCAGCAGTAAAAATGAGTGAATGACAGTCTCCCACACCACAGATAACTCCTATATGTAATGTGCATCATGGGAAAATAAAGGCAGTAGGAATTTGCTTTACAGGAAGCTTAAAAACCAGCAAAACTAACTGATACTTGCCTTGGGCATATATATACACACACACACACACACACACACATATATATATACACACACACATATATATACACACACACACACTTATTGCACAAATCTTTAAAGAAATACAAAAGAATAAAAATCACAGGTTCAGGATGGAGTCTCCTTCTGGGGAAGTGAATGGGCAGCAGCCCAGGGGAGCTTTACAGGTTCTGTGTTTTACACCAGTGCTGGGCACCCTGGTAGTTACTTGATTGTAATTCCTAAACAGAGTTTTCCAAATTAAAATATACCTGTTTTTTATAGAAATGAAAGAGAAAAGAATTTCAAAGTTCACTACAAGGATCCTTAACAAGAACTACTTACATTTGAAGAAAACCACAGAGAACTGTAAGGAGCCACGTGACAGAGAGGACCAGGATGCCATGAAAATGGCCTTGGCTACAAATAGGCCATTTGATCCTTGGCTCACTGGCATCTCTCTAGGTTTTCAATTATACAATGTTCAATCTGCTGTGCAAGGTAATTCCACCTTGCAAAGGATCTGATGTTACATTTTACCACACATAAAACTGAATTAAACTTTTACGGAATTGGAAATGCACATCATTCATCAAAACAAATGAAACAAGAAAAGAGTAGGAAGGAATACCCAGTGATGGAATAGCAAATATGAATGGAAAACAGAATAAGACTGCTAAAAATAAAAAAAATTTGGAAGCACATAATAGAGTGCTATATGGAATCATAGTGGTGTCCAAATCACTTCTATCACATCTCATTGAATACCACAACAAAAGATGTTAAGTTTATTATAGAATGCCCACCAAATAGCCAGTTTTTGAGGAAAAAAAAAACTTGTTTCTCAATTCGAGCTAACCATTTCAGGCTACGGCATCAAACCAAAGTTATTGGCATCGTGTTAAGCTAGATGGGCTGAATAAAGTATGAGATTCACGTTTTTGTAAGTGAAAAGCGATTTGATTAGGCAATTTTTTTCTAAGTGAATGCAACTTTATTAGAGAAGTAAAGAAACAAAAGAACAGCTACTCCCTAGAGCAGAGGTTTTGTTTTTTTTTTTGTTTTTTTTTTTTTTTTAAGTGCAGGCAAATGTTTAGTGAAGATGATATTTCAATAAGAAAATTGGTGCTTGGGGCATATTTCCAGTAACTTTGAGACATCTTAGACAAAACGAAGACTTATTTGCAAGGTGTTAGTTTTAAGGGACTGAAGTCTTGGAACTATTTGATCTAGTTACTCTATGTTCTCAACTGTGTTAACTCATTGAAGAGAATATTGTTATTTAATAACAATGGTATTGGCAGGAAAAACTGAGATACTGTTGTATCTCCTTACTCTGTCTCCAACTGTGTTTCCCTCAGCACCCAAAGCTCTGTGATGTCTCAAACTTTTAATCATGAATTTAAAAAGAGAAGCTTATCATGGAATTAGAAACAAACTATTTTAAAATTCATGTGGATCCAAAAAGAGCTTGTATAGCCAGAAGAATCCTAAGCAAAAAGAAAAAGCTGGAGGCATCAGGCTACCCGACTTAAAACTATACTACAAGGTTACAAAAACAGGCACATAAACCAATGGGACAGAATAGAGAACTCAGAAAAGAGACTGCACATCTACAACCATTTGATCTTCAACAAACCTGACAAAAACAAGCAATGGGGAAAGGATTCCCTATTTAATAAATGATGCTGGGAGAACTGGCTAGCCATATGCAGAAAATTGAAACTGGACCCCCTCCTTACATTTTACACAAAAGTTAACTCAAGATGGATTAAAGACTTAAACGTAAAATCCAAAACTAGAAAAACCCTGGAAGAAAATCTAGGCAATACCATTCCGGACATAGGGATGGCCAAAGATTTTATGATGAAATCGCCAAAAGCATCTGCCACAAAAGCAAAACTTGACAAATGGGATCTAATTAAACAAAAGAACTTCTGCACAGCAAAAAAAACTATCATCAGAGCAAACAGACATCCTATGGATGGGAGAAAATTTGTGCAATCTACTCATCTGACAAAGTTCTAATATTCAGAATCTACAAAGAACTTAAGCAAATTTACACGAAAAAAACAACTTCATTAAAAAGTGGACAAAGGACCTGAACAGACACTTCTCAGAAGTAGACGCACATGTGCCCAACAAAAATATGAAAAAAAGGTCAACATCACGGATCATTACAGAAATGCAAATCAAAACCACAAATGAGATACCATCTCATGCCAGTCAGAATGGCAATTATTAAAAAGTCAAGAAACAACAGATGCTGGCGAGGTTGCGGAGAAACAGGAATGCTTTTACACTGTTAGAGGAAAATAAATCGGTTAATCCATTGTGGAAGACAGTGTGGCAATTCCTCAAAGATTTAGAACCAGAAATACCATTTGACCCAGCAATCCCAATACAGGATATATACCCAAAGGAATATAAATCATTCTATTATAAAGATATATGCATGTTTACACTCATTGCAGCACTATTCACAGTGGAATAGTGAATAGTGAATAGTCTTCAGTGAAGACATGGAATCAACCCAAATGCCCATCAATGATGGACTGGATAAAGAAAATATGGTACATATACACCATGGAATATTATGCAGCCATAAAAAGGAATGAGATCAAGTCCTTTTCAAGGATATGGATGAGCTGGAAGCCATTATCCTCAGCAAACTCACACAGGAACAGAAAACCAAACAACACATGTTCTCTTTTATAATTGGGAACTAAGCAATGAGAACACATGGACACAGCAAGAGGAACAACACACACTGGGGCCTGTTGGGAGAGGGCAGTGGTTGGGAGGATCATTAGCAAAAACAGCTAATGCATGCCAGGGTTAATGCCTAGGTGATGAGTTGATAGGTGCAGCAAACCACCATGGCACATGTTTACCTATGTAACAAACCTGCACATCCTGCACATATACCCTGGAACTTAAAATAAAATTAAATTAAAAGACAAGCTTAAAGAGTTAATGAAAAATAATTAGATAATAGAAGTCTTTGATTTTGAAAAACCAGAAACAATAGTTTTAATTTTGCTTTTAACATATATTCAAATCGTTTGATACTGTTCCCTTCCAGAGGTGCAGCTTAATTCCCCCTCTTGAGTGTGGCTTGGACTTAATGAGGCACTTCTGATATGGACTGGCTCTGTGTTCCCACCCAAATCTCATCTTGAATTGTCATTTGAATTGTAATCCCTATCTGTTGGGGGAGGGACCACATGGGAGGTGATTGGATCATGGGGACAGTTCCCCCATGCTGTTCTCATGATACTGAGGGAATTCTCATGAGATGTGATGGTTCTATAAGGGGCATTTTCCTGCTTCATTCTGCATTTCTCTCTCCTGCCACCATGTGAAGAAGGACATGTTTGCTTCCACTTCTGCCATGACTCTAAGTTTCCTGGGGCAGGCTCCTCAGCAATGCAGAACTGTGAGTCAGTTAAACCTCTTTCCTTTATAAATCACCCAATCTCAGGTATTTCTTTATAGCAGTGTGAGAATGGACTAATACAACTTCTAACTTATAGAATAATGCTGACATAACAGTTTGTGACGTTGGGTGTAGAACATAAAACTCACTGCAGCTTCCACCTTCTCTCTCTCTCTGTCTCTGGGATCATGAGCTCTGGGGGAAGCCAGCTGCTGTGCCATAAGCAGCCCTGCAGGAAGGTGCATGTGACTGAGAACTGAGGCCTTCTGGGACTAGATAACAAGGAACCAGGCCTTTTCCAACAGCCATGTGACTGATCCATCTTTCTTGTGAATCCTCAGCCCCAGTGAAGTCCTCAGATGATGCAGCCCTTGACTGACAACTGGACTGCAACCTTGTGAGAGGTCCTGAGCCAGAAGCACTCAGGGAAACCTCTCCTGGATTCCTAACCATTGGAAACTGTGGGAGATGATGAATATTTGTTGTTTTGAGCTAAGTGTTACATAATTTGTTACTCAATCGTAAATAAATAATACATTTTCACAAGAGAGGATGTATTATTACATGTTAAATTGCATTTGCTCCAAATGTATCATCATTATCATTATTATTTTTGAGACAAGGTCTCACTCTGTAACCCAGGCTGGAGTGCGGTGGCATGATCACCATGCACTGCAGTGTCGACCTCCTGGGCTCAAGGGACTCTCTGATCTCAGCCTCCTGAGTAGCTGGGACTACAGGCATGAACCACCATGCCTGACTAATTTTCTAATATTTTTGTAGAGATGGGGGTTTTGCCCAGGCTGATCTTGAACTTCTGGAGTCAACAAATCTGCCTTCCTCTGCCTTCCACAGTGCTAGGATAGCAGGCGTGAGCCACCACATATGGCCTAAAGTAATTATAAGACATTAAACATGTAATTTAGTTTTAAAAGGTAAGGAGAATTTCCATGGCCGAAGAGGATGTAGTTTAATATCGTTCACAATGATCACTTTATTTGAACTTCAATTTCCTACTGTGTCGCAATTAAACAGAAAAGGAAGATCCAGCCCTTGCTGGGCTGTTTCTATGATGGCCCCAACAGCCAGCTCCTGGTCATTCACCTTCCCCCAGTGATTCAACCAACTCTAATGTAGGTGCTGCTGTGAAGGGATTTAGCAGATATAATTAAGGGGCTCAATTAGTTGACTTTAGGCTGGGTTTCTCCTGCTTGGACTGTCCTAATCAGGTGAGCCCTTGAAAGGACTGGGTTCTTCCTGAGCATAGAGAAATGCAGTGTGAGAAGGATTCAGCATGAGGGGTTTCCTCCACTGTGGGCTTTGAAAATGAAGAGGCTATGGGTCGGGTGCGGTGGTTCACGCCTGTAATCCCAGTACTTTGGGAGGCTGAGGCAGGCAGATCAAGAGGTCAGGAGATCGAGACCATCCTGAATAACACGGTGAAACCCTGTCTCTACTAAAAATACAAAAAAAAAAAAAAAAAAAAAAATTAGCTGAGCGTAGTGGCGGGCGCCTGTAGTCTCAGCTACTTGGGAGGGTGAGACAGGAGAATGGCGTGAACCAGGGAGGTGGAGCTTGCAGTGAGCTGAGATTGCACCACTGCACTCCAGCCTGGGCTACAGAGCGAGACTCTGCCCAAAAAAAAAAAAAAAAAAAAAAGGGGGGGGCTGTGTAGGAAAGAACGCTGGTGAACACCAGGAATTGAGCGCAGCCCTTCACGTTCTCTACATTGACAACCAGCAAGGAACAGGGACTTTAGTCTTACAACTGTAAAAAACTGCATTCTGCCACCTCTCTATAAACCTGAAGGAGGATTCCAAATGAAAACACAGCTTTTGGAAGCCCAGAACAGAGATTCTATCCACATCTTGCCCAGATTTCTGACCAAGGAACTAGAAGTAGATAAATGGGTGTTGTTTTGCCAGGGGTGGTAGTACATGAATGAATTGATGAATTGATATGCACACTAGTTACATAAAATAAAATCTTTCTGAACTTTTTCAGTGTTTTACACTTCATAATTATCTGGGATGCAATTTAATACACTCATATTTCATTCATTAAGTCAATAAAAATTAATTTAGTGCCTATGATGAACCAGGTATCCCTTCCTATGCTCACCTGCCTGACACTCCAGAAGTTTCACAAGACCGAGGTGGAGACACCAGAGTGTTTTAGGTGGAGAAATGACACACTCTGACTGACAGGAGCAGGACCACTGTGAAGACAACAGTCACGTAGCAGGTCATGGGACAGTGCTAGTGTCACAATTCACAAGTGACAGTGCGGTGGGGACTAAAGGGAGAGGAGGGTCTGAAGGATGAGAGGGACTGAAGGAAGGGCTGGAGAAGCAGGCGCTGAGGAAAAGGACCAGAGGAAAGAATTCGAAAGCAGCAGAATTCTTAGGTTTCAATACATTGTTTTATGGATTTTAATATATCCATCTACAGAGCCTAGCAGGGTGTCCTTGGCAGTTGGCCTTTAATACCTTATGTGGGTCTGCCTAAAAACTAATTGCTTTTATGTTAATCAGGTTTTAAAAATACTAAGTGTTCCTATAAAATATACACAACACTTAGAAATGGATACTTCCTAAAAACAGGCAGTGCATGAGCACTGGTGAGGGGCATTGTGACTGCATTGAACAGTTGCAACTGTGAGGTGAATATTCTGTACTGTTTGCGGACATATAGTCTGCAAACTATAGGTCTCCTGGTTGCAACATATAGTAACACAGTGTGCTAGTTTATACTGAGGAAATATCCTGGACTCACACAGAAACTCAGAGCTATGGAATGATGGTACATTTAAAATACGACAAGCGGGAGTCACAGATACATTGTTTGCGAAAGTGAAATTTAGGAGCTTTGTGAGTCCTGTTGTAACGCTTTTGGACACATTTATAAATCAAGGGGCCAAAGTCACATTTTTTACCGATTAGATTCCTGATCATTCGGGGGTTACCAAGATTCTACAACCCAATGTATTTAATAAACAAACAGCAAACTGATCTCTATTCTGTCTCATGCACTCAGGCGCAACTTTTCCAGATTTAGAAAAAAAAAAACAACAAAAAAAAAAAAAAAAAAGTCTCTATACCTTCATTCCCAGAGTAAGCTCAGTCTCTGGCACCAAGCTCCGTGGGGTGAGTTTTCTTCTAGAAGAGTCCAAGGGGATAGATAAGGAGTGGGAGGCAGGGAGTCCAGTTCAGGGATGGAGATTCCGGGATGAAAAGTGAAGGGAGAGTGACAGGGCCCATGCCCAGGGGTTCTCCCTGGTTTCTCAGACAGCTCCTGGGCCAAGACTCAGGGAAACAGTGAGACAGAGCGCTTGGCACAAGAGGAGGGGGTCAGGGCGAAGTCCCAGGGCCCCAGGTGTGGCTCTCAGGGTCTCAGGCCCCGAAGGCGGTGTATGGATTGGGGAGTCCCAGCGTTGGGGATTCCCCATCTCCGCAGTTTCTCTTCTTCTGACAACCTGCGTCGTGTCCTTCTTCCGGAATACTCACGACGCGGACCCCGTTCTCACTCCCATTGGGTGTCGGGTTTCTAGAGACGCCAATCAGCGTCACCACGGTCCCGGTTCTAAAGTCTCCACTCACCCACCAGGACTCAGATTCTCCGCAGACGCCGAGGATGGCGGTCATGGCGCCCCGAACCCTCCTCCTGGTGCTCTCAGGGGTACTGGCCCTGACCCAGACCCGGGCGGGTGAGTGCGGGGTCGGGAGGGAAACGGCCTCTGCGGGGAGGAGGGAGGGGCCCGCCCGGCGGGGGCGCAGGACCCGGGGAGCCGCGCGGGGAGGAGGGTCGGGCGGGTCTCAGCCTCTCCTCGCCCCCAGGCTCCCACTCCATGAGGTATTTCTACACCTCCATGTCCCGGCCCGGCCGCGGGCAGCCCCGCTTCATCGCCGTGGGCTACGTGGACGACACGCAGTTCGTGCGGTTCGACAGCGACGCCGAGAGTCCGAGGATGGAGCCGCGGGCGCCGTGGGTGGAGCAGGAGGGTCCAGAGTATTGGGACCGGGAGACACAGAACATGAAGACCGCGACACAGACCTACCGAGAGAACCTGCGGACCCTGCTCCGCTACTACAACCAGAGCGAGGCCGGTGAGTGACCCCGGCCCGGGGCGCAGGTCACGACCCCTCCACATCCCCCACGGACGGCCCGGGTGGCCCCGAGTCTCTGGGTCCCAGATCCACCCCGAAGCCGCGGGACCCGGGGACCCTTGACCCGGGAGAGCCCCAGGCGCCTTTACCCGATTTCCTTTTTAGTTTGGGCCAAAATCCCCGCGGGTTGGTCGGGGCGGGGCGGGGCTCGGTGGGCGGGGCTGACCGCGGGGGCGGGGCCAGGGTCTCACACCATCCAGAAGATGTACGGCTGCGACCTGGGGCCCGACGGGCGCCTCCTCCGCGGGTATGAACAGTTCGCCTACGACGGCAGGGATTACATCATCCTGAACGAGGACCTGCGCTCCTGGACGGCCGCGGACATGGCGGCTCAGAACACCCAGCGCAAGTGGGAGGCGGCGGGTGCGGCGGAGCAGCACAGAACCTACCTGGAGGGCGAGTGCCTGGAGTGGCTCCGCAGATACCTGGAGAACGGGAAGGAGACGCTGCAGCGCGCGGGTACCAGGGGCCACGGGGCGCCTCCCTGATCGCCTGTGGATCTCCCGGGCTGGCCTCCCACAAGGAGGGGAGACAAATGGGATCAACACTAGAATATCGCCCTCCCTCTAGTCCTGAGGGAGAGGAATCCTCCTGGGTTTCCAGATCCTGTACCAGAGAGTGACTCTGAGGGTCCGCCCTGCTCTCTGACACAATTAAGGATAAAATCTCTGAGGGAATGAAGGGAAGACGATCCCTCGAATACTGATCAGGGGTTCCCTTTGACACCGGCAGCAGCCTTGGGCCCCGTGACTTTTCCTCTCAGGCCCTGTTCTCTGCTTCACACTCAATGTGTGTGGGGGTCTGAGTCCAGCTCCTCTGAGTCCCTCAGCCTCCACTCAGGTCAGGAGCAGAAGTCACTGTTCTCTCCTCAGGGAATAGAATTTTCCACGGAATAGGAGATTCTCACAGGTGCCTGTGTCCAGGATGGTGTCTGGGTTCTGGGCTCCCTTCCCCACCCCAGGTGTCCTGTCCATTCTCAAGATGGTCACATGCGTGCTGGTGGAGTGTTCCATGACAGATGCAAAATGACTGAATTTTCTGACTCTTCCCATCAGACCCCCCCAAGACAAATGTGACCCACCACCCTGTCTCTGACTACGAGGCCACCCTGAGGTGTTGGGCCCTGGGCTTCTACCCTGCGGAGATCACACTGACCTGGCAGCGGGATGGAGAGGAACAAACTGAGGACACAGAGCTCGTGGAGACCAGGCCTACAGGGGATGGAACCTTCCAGAAGTGGGCGGCTGTGGTGGTGCCTTCTGGAGAGGAGCAGAGATACACCTGTCATGTGCAACATGAGGGTCTGCCCAAGCCCCTCACCTTGAGATGGGGTAAAGAGGGAGATGGGGGTGTCATGTCTCTTAAGGAAAGCCGGAACCTTTCTGGAGACCTTTAGCAGGATCGGGACCCCTCACCTTCCCCTCTTTTCCCAGAGCCATCTTCCCAGTCTACCATCCTCATCGTAGGCATCATTGCTGGCCTGGTTCTCCTTGGAACTGTGGTCACTGGAGCTGTGGTTGCTGCTGTGATGTGGAGGAGGAAGAGCTCAGGTGAGGAAGGGGTGAGGAGTGGGGTCTGGGATTTCTTGTCTCACTGAGGGTTTCAAGCCCCAGGTAGAAGTGTACCCTGTCTGGTTACTGGGAAGCACCATCCACACTCATGGGCTGACCCAGCCTGGGCCCTGTGTGCCAGCACCTACTCTTTTGTAAAGCACCTGTTACAATGAAGGACAGATTTATCACCTTGATTATGGTGAAGGGACCTGATCCCAGCAGTCACAAGTCACAAGGGAAGGTCCCTGCTGAGGACAGACCTCAGGAGGGCAATTGGTCCAGGACCCACACCTGCTTTCTGCATGTTTCCTGATCCTGTCCTGGGTCTGCAATCACACATTTCTGGAAACTTCTCTGGGGTCCAAGACTAGGAGATTCCTGTAGGACCTTATGGCCCTGACTCCTTTCTGATATCTCACAGGACATTTTCTTCTCATAGATAGATAAGGCGGGAGCTACTCTCAGGCTGCAAGTAAGTATGAAGGAGGCTGATCCCTGAGATCCTTGGGATATTGTGGTTGGGAGCCCATGGGGGAGCTCACTAACCCCACAGTTCCTCCTCTAGCCACATCTCCAGAGGGATCTGACCAGGTCCTGTTTTTGTTCTACTCCAGGCAGTGACAGTGCCCAAGGTTCTGATGTGTCTCTCACGGCTTTAAAGGTGAGACCCTGGGGGGCCTGATGTGTGTGGGGTGTTGGGGGGAACAGTGGACGCAGCTGTGCTGTGGGGTTTCTTTGACTTGGATGTATTGAGCATGTGATGGGCTGTTTAAAGTGTCACTCCTCACTGTGACGGATGTGAATTTTTTCATGAATATGTTTTCTATAGAGTGAGACAGCTGCCTTGTGTGGGACTGAGAGGCAAGATTTGTTCACGCCTTCTCTTTGTGACTTGAAGAACCCTGACTTTCTTTCTGCAAAGGCACCTGAATGTGTCTGTGTTCCTGTAGGCATAATGTGAGGAGGTGGGGAGAACACCCCACCCCCGTGTCCACCATGACCCTCTTCCCCACGCTGACCTGTGTTCCCTCCCCATTTATCTTTCCTGTTCCAGGGAGGTGGGGCTGGGGTGTCTCTATCTCTGTCTCAACTTCATGGTGCACTGAGCTGTATCTTCTTCCTTCCCTATTACAATTAGAACCTGAGTATAAATTTACTTTTTCAAATTCTTGCCATGAGAGGTTGATGAGTTAATTAAAGGAGAAGATTCCTGAAATTTGAGAGACAAAATAAATGGAAGACATGAGAACCTTCCAGAGTCCACGTGTTTCTTGTGCTGATTTGTTGCAGGGGAGGAGAGTAGATGGGGCTGTGCCCAGTTTGTGTTCCGGCCACCACGGGCTTTATGTGGTCACTGCTTGGCTGAGTCATCTTTGCTCCTTTATTGTCCTTGGCCTTTCAGTAGAACCTTGTCCCACCAAGACCTGTGATCACAGGGAGTTGGATGTCACCTAGGGTGGTCCCTGCATACAAATCTCCTTGTGTTATCAAGAGATAAATTTTCAGACCTGTCTAGATCTTGCCCTCCTCCCAGGGCTCTTTCCTGGATTGTATTTTCCATCTTGTCTCCAATCGCTTTAAAGGAACCAGATTCTGAAATTTGCAGGGAGGATGGGTCCCCTAGTTTCTCATCACAGGTAACCTTCTGTTGGAGCTCCTCTTCTGCTGTCCTACTCATCTTCCTGCCCTGAGTTGTAGTAATCCTAGCGCTGGCTCCAATCCAAACTCATGGATGTATAAAGCAGAGTCTAATTTAGATTCATATGTGGTCGGAAAATTGTACCCATAAGGCTAGGATTATTGTTCCTGAAGAGAAAAATATGGTTGTGTGCTGCAGTGTGCATCCCATCCCAGAGGGAGGGATGAGGATGTAAAGTGTGAAAAGATACAGAAAGTAAGGAGGTGGGAGAGTGGGGGTCCCTCTGCATGTGGAGCTCACCTGATGCAAGTAGGTCTCAGAATCTTCAGGCATGTCATAGGTAAAGGCAGTGTTCACCTGCTCCGTGTCCATGGCTCAGCTGAATAGGTTGGTAGTCAAAGAATTTATCTTTAAAACTATTTTGGGGTCATTCTCCAGCAAGTGCAGAAGTATAAAAAAATTTAGTCACCTGAGGTGCATTCCTTGGCTTCCTGGCCAGTTTTCCCAAGGCCTCCACTGCCACCATGCACCCTGGGTGCCCTCCACACTCTCCGAGTGTCCAAATGTGTGTGAGGAGGTTAAGGGCAGGAAGAACTATTGGATCATGGATTGAGGTGCCTTTTCCCACCTCTGGAGGTGGTGAGGTG
The DNA here is from genome assembly GCF_024542745.1 of Macaca thibetana thibetana. Taxonomy (NCBI): domain Eukaryota; kingdom Metazoa; phylum Chordata; class Mammalia; order Primates; family Cercopithecidae; genus Macaca; species Macaca thibetana. The sequence continues at coordinate 29,514,368 of NC_065581.1, read as the reverse complement.
TGGATTCATAAGCTGGCATTGAAAAGATCACTGCCATTTGTGAACGTTTGTTTGGTCACCAACAGTCATGGCTGAACCCTGAGAAGGAAGAGAAACTTGTCTAAAAAAAGTAATTGTCCTGAGAAGAAATCTGTAGAAATACCTGCAGGTTGATCACTAAGGTCATCTCAGAGTGTGACATGGGGTCTGGCCCGACTCACGGACCTTCTCCAATATGGAAGTAGCAACTCCATGCCAGCCAGGACCTGAGAACCTCTCCAGGTGCTCAGGGGCCAGCAATTATGCAGCCTGCCTTCTGTGCCTGGCACTTCCTTCATATGTCTGGCTGTCCTTGGAGGGCTGAAGTTCAAGGAGTCGGGGCAAGGAGGTGGTGACCAGGCAAAGCTTGAGTTGCAAGAAGACATGGATATGAGGCCATCCTGGTCATTGTTGCCTGATCAAGGTCTTTGTTCCTTGTGGAGGCAGAATTCACCGCGTGTTAGTTTTTCCTACTGTAATGAACGTGAACTTGGGGTTGATGCACTGATACAATAAGGTTTGCTCTGCTGCAGTAGTGTTGCCTCCGTGTAAGAGAAACAAAGGCTTCAATATAACATCTGCCTGTTTATCTTAGAGCCAAAGGGCTAACAAAGCATCTGTGGGAACACAGCGGCACACACCCCAGTCAGGACCCCGCAAGGACTGAACCAAATGTGGGGTCATTAGCTTTTCCTGGCCTCAGATAGGAGTCTCACTATGCCTCAGCCATGACTCCTATACCATGTGCATGTAGCAGGGGTCTGTGTGCCCAGCAAGGACACAGTTCAGAGAGCTTTCTTCATTACCTAGGGTGTGTGGTTGGAAAAAAAAAAAAAGTTGCCTACGTCCATGAGGCTCTGGAGGGAAGCATAGAACCTACTACTAAATTCTTCTGGGCTGACCCATTTCAGGCCATGGTTTCCTCTGTATCAAAGTTGCTCTCTCACTGATCTACTGACAGTTAACACAAGAGTGTGTGGAGCGGTAAAATCCACGTCGACCTGAGAAGGCCCCAGACATGTAATGATGTCTGGTGGCTTTGGCTGGGCTGCCCCATGGCTGTTCTCCTTCCTGGGCATTCCCCCCTCCCATCTCACTGGAGCTGTGTCGGGTTCACCTGTCCTCTCTTCTCACTCCCATTCTTCAGAGTGGGGTGCCATGGTGTGCTCCTCTCTCCCCAACATAGCACTGGTGTCCCCTTTGGAGCCTAGTTTCTCTTTTCATCTCCAGGCCTGCTGGGGACGCCATAATCCTAGGAAGTTGGCTGCTGGGCATCCACTATGGTCTCCAGCCCTGGACCACAGGTGCTGTCATATTTTGGGTGGAAAGGAATTTGATTCTTTTCTGGAAAGTAAAGGAAAATGGATGAGGGCAATTAGGTTGCTCTCATGGGAACTTGAAAGACTCTTCCTCTTCCCCCTACTCTAACAAGATAAACGGAGAAAAGGAGCTCCCATTAAGGGAAAACATTGACTCTATCCCTATTGACTCTATCCTTGAAATGGAATTTGGATTCAATTTCAAATTGAAATCATTTTCAGAGGTAGAGTCAAATTCAAATATGACTCTATCCCTGAAATTAAATCATGAGCAAATAAGAAATTTATGATATTAAACTAAGCCATTTAAGTAAACTATTCCAGAATTTAAAGCTCAGCAATGACAAGATACCAGGAAACAGTGACAATTCTCCCACTCCACAGGTGAGGCCAGTGAGACTGGTCAGGGCTTGCTGCCTGCTGCTTGGTGCTGTCCTGGTACTTTAGAAGCGTCTGTGATTCTGTGAACCTCACCCACGGTTGCCCAACAACTTCCTTTTGCTTATGTGAGCCCGACTCTGCTTTTATGGCTTGTACCCAAGTAATTCAAGTTATTAATTTATGACTTACACAGTCCCATGTGGAGAAAGGGAAGGAGAGTTGGTACTTTTCAATGTTACTACCTGCTAAGCATTTATATGTGAAATGTTGCTTTTTAAAGCCATACTTTTGGATTAAAGCAAACACTCATATATTTAAGTAAATTCTGTGAAGAACGTGAACATTGTAGGTGAGTGCATTATTCTCAGCTTCCATCTCCTCACAGAGCCATCGTCCACTCTATTCCATCCCGTCCCCTGCACTGGGAGGCAACCATGACAGAGGGCACGGCCTGTGCTCCTTTGGCATCTGGCTTCTGCTTGGGTTTGGATGATAACAGACACCTCCAGGGGATGGGGGTGTGGGAGGAGAAGTAACTCAGGGTTTTCATTCCCTCACTCCCTCTGGGCAGCTGTGGTTCTGTAATCACTTCAGGCCTCTACCTACAGCCCCAGGGATGCGGGACTATCCCTACTGAAAGCTGCAGGTTGGCCTGAGTTCTGGAAATTGCTCCCTTCCTTGCTCTTTCAAGCTCAGAGTTGCAGTTTCCTGCTACAGATCATCCCAGGGAGCTTCAGCGCCCCTTGTGGCTTTCTTAGCCCTGCCAGCACCTCTGTAATATGTGTCTTCCTTCTGCCTCATCTCTTTCCTGCCAGACCCCGACCACGGGGTGTTCCCACAAAAGAAGTGACAAGAATTTATTTATGGAATAACACATCTATTCACAATGTTAATTCAGTTTGTTTTGGTAGAGACTGGATCTTGCTATGTTGCCCAGGCTGGTCTTCAACTACTGGCCTCAAGCAATCCCCTTGCCTCAGCCTTCCAAAGTACTAGGACTATAGGCGTGAGCGAGTGTGCCCAGGACTTAATTCAAAATTTTGACTTACTACAATGAAAGGGAAGCAATAGAAGCATTTTGGAAATGGAGCAGGAAAGAAGGCAAAGGTGGGAAAGATCAATCTGTGTCATCTGAGAAGCCCCACGTGCAGAGGCTGTCCCGAGTCTTTAGGGGACAGCAACAACAAAGCACACAGGATGCTAGTGTCAGGGACAGAGCATGGCCACGGCGGGATGAGAGTGGCTCTCTTACGAAATAATGCTCATATACATCCCTTATGAGAAGGATCAGATCAACATATAAAAATATGCCAAATAAAGTGAAACTCAAGGCAGGAGTGGGACTAGCCATTCTCAGCCCTTGACCTCCATGGACTTGGAGAAAGGCTCAGCCTGGAGATGTGTGAGGCCTCCGACCTGGAGCAGCACCCGCCCCTAAAGACCAGGCACAAATCCCAGCACATGGAGGGATCCAGACAAATACACAAGAAATGACCACAGCAGGAGCTTTACTGAGCACAGAGGGATGCCGTACACCACTCAGCACCTGCCCTCCACCTGCCCTTCTCTCCCCAGCACAGCAGATCCTCAGAATCCAAAAAGAGATCCTAACCTCCATGTTTTATTAATGGCTTATAATGTTTTATGGCATCTTCCATCAATGATATGCAGAAGATAGCTGTAGAACAACACATCTATTTAGGGTGAGTGAGTCACAGTGGAAATCTGGGAGGGAGACCCTGTAACCCTTTCATTCCAAGAAAGGAAATGATGGTCCTGGGAGAGATCCCAGGTCTGGATATTGGAATTATGTGGAAGGGGTTCTGAGGCATCAGGGGCACGGGCCTTACTCCCGCCATCCTCCCTGTGCTATGCTTGGGAGGAGACAGAGCTCATCAGCTGCGCAGCTCGGGGAAGAGAAGGCAGGGTGTACACAGAGACACAGGGAACTGAGAACAATCTGTTTCTTGCTGGTCTGTACAAGGCGGCTTTCAACTGTGGAGAACATGTTAATGACCAGATTCAGCTCAGCCACTCTCAGCCTTAACACCCTGAGCACTAGGGCAGCCCATCACCATTCCCTACCTTCAAATCCAAAGATCCCCTATAGCCCAAAGCTGCTCCTCGTCCTCAACTCCTGTCGGCATCAGGTCCGAGGGATCATATTTCAGCAAGATGTGAGAACCACATCAGTGTCCAGGATCCTGTCACCACCTGGAGAATGACAATAAAAAGACCCAGCAGAGCCTGCAGAAGGAGACTGTATTTGAGGTAGGACCATGGGATAGGTGAGGAACAGGACTGTTCCTGCTGCCCCTTCCATGCTGCTCTTTATAGTATAGACCCCTCCTGAAGTTCTTTTGAGGACAGAAGACCCTGTTAGGTGTCATGGTGCAGAGGGGGCCTTGAGGGCGTTGAATACCTGGTTAACATTGCTACTTAGCTGAGATTAGGAAGGTAAACCCAAACGCAGGAGAAGAGAAAGAGCCAGCATGGGACCCTGCAGTCACCCTCCTGGACATCTGTTTGCAGGGAGGGTCTTTCCTGCAGGGTTGGGGCACCCAGTATTGAGGTCCTATGTGTATGGCTACCCTGCTGTTCTTATCTGTGAATGGGGCCAGACCCATTCTTCCTCCAACAAAACAACCAGGGGAATCCATCGACAAAACACCTGCTAGCTTCACATTAATCCTGTATTAGTTTGATTTAATATCATATCTTATAAGAAATGAAATGGAAGGATGATCTCTTTGGTAAAAGTAATTCCAATTCCTGGGGCCCTGGATCCCTTATCTCACTCTTTAAATTTCTCATGGAGGATCAGGGGAGTACAGAGCCCTGAAACAGTCATGAGGCCTGAAGCTCCCTGGTGTAAAGGACCCTCCCCTGCACCCTAGGGCTCAGAGCAAACAGCACAGCTGACTCCCAGAGTCTCCAGCCTCCATCCTCTAATGTCAGACTGAACTTTCCCAGTCTTCCTGGCTGCCAAGCTTCTGGTTCCCAGCAGCCTCCTCTCTCACCCTTCACCTCTTCTGATCGGGGCCGTTGGCCACTTGACAGGCAGTGCCCTCCTTGTCAGTCTGCCTGTTTGCCTGGTTCCCTCTCAGGGTTTGTGGCTTGACTGGGTTCACTATCTCCAGCCCCACCAGGAACAGGAAGAAGTGACTGGGCAAATCCCCCAATAGCAGTGGGATCCCTACACATGAGATGGGGCAAAACCATCATTCTAGTGCCTCCCATACCTGAGAACTTCTTGCACATCACAGTTCCAAGGACTAGAACAGTAAGTAGCTCTAAGTCAGAAATGGTTTCCATGATGGTTAGGATGAGCTGGGAAGGGGGTTCTGAGAAGGGAATGAGAGGGGTCTCCACCTGCAGGTCAAAACTCTGACCCTGTCACAGGGTCCAGAACAGCTCCTGCTTGCCAGTTCTGTGAAGGGGTTTCCATCTTATACCCATTTGTACTCATCTCAGTATAAGAGGCCTGAACAGCCCCTCATGCAGCACACAGCACAGCGATTCCTGCTCCTCCCCAGAAGCCACCAGCACAGCCACCCACTTCTAGAAGGTCCCATTCCCCTGAGGCCCGGGGTCCCCATGCTATACGTCCTGAGTGTGGTCTGCCCTCCCACAGTCAAATCAGCGTGATCTTTCCTGGGTAGAATCCCTAGGCCTGGCACCTCAAGGTGACCTTCCCATTAGGTCCTGAGTGATGGGTCACAAGTGCTGATGGCTGCTCTGAGGAGAGTCTCAGAGGTGGAAAAAATTTAATGAGAATCCCAGCTCTCGGCCTCCTTGCCAGAGGTCCAGCAGAAATTTTCAAAGTTAAAAGTGGATTCAGGATAAACAGTTTACCTAATCTCTAGTGCTCTCTCTCTCTACACATGTGTCTCATTGTCTGTGAAGCTACTATTATGCTTCTAACGTTGGTGATATTCTTTTTCAGTTTTAAAATGTCTATGATTTTTTTTCTAATTTGCACTCAGGTTTTGCAACCTTTTAATACTATCTGTTACATTGTGATGTTAGAAAATAGCAGTCGTTTGTGGTACTTTCACGCACTGTGTCTCTGCTGATTCAGTTTCCTGGTATTTTATCTTCTGGTTGTGTTAAAGGTAATCTCTAATTGTTGGGCACAGAAGACTAGGGAAGAGACAGATCCCTTGGTGCAGTATACCACTACTGACAAACACATCACTGTTGACAAGGGGAACTGCTGTCCTTTCCTAGTTCCCTCCCTGCACTCCTCCTCCCTGTCCCTTCTACCCACCCACCCTCAGGACAGCCTTAGGAGCCTGGGCAGAATCCCCAGATCCACAATAGAAATGCTGAGGAGGAGGAGGAAGCGGCATGATAAGGGCCTCCTTCCCTCTTATAGGGACCCCTCCAGGTAACATAATTCCAGCTTCAGGAGGTCCTGACGTGCGGCCCCGAGGACTACAGTACCTTCCAGCAGCATCGTCTCCTTGCCATGCTGCGGGCTTCTGCGCCTAGTGTAGTGACCCATTACCGGTTCCCTCGCAGCCTCCGTGATTCAGAACCTCTCCCAGGTGCGCTTGATCCTCTGAGCGGCAGATCGCGCCGCTGTCCAGGTCTTTACGTCTGGTTCAGGGACATTATTCCCCGTCGCAGGGGGCTGAAAGTGTCCCCTAAGGAAGTTCTCAAATGGTGCCACCATGCAGCCAAGCAGTAACTGCAGGTGCAGGGCCCTGAACCTGTCCAGGGGTCAGCCCAAAGCAGGGCTAGAAACCCCGCTTCGCCCCGCGCAACTCAGCTCCTCCCTCCCTCTGTGATTAGTCACAGCAGAAGTCAGTCACCAACCAGATTTAAGGCGAAACCTGGAGCAAAATTTCCCCAGTGCTCCCCCACCCGTGAGGGGTCAGCTGACGCCTCGGCCCCTCCCTCTGGGGTTGGGGGGACACCTGTGTCCCGAGCCTGACGTCACTCACCGGCTGGCCCTGGTGGGTGGTGCCGGCCCAGGAACCCTCAGTAACACATTCCCTGCGGTCATCGAAAACTTTCCTCAGGGCGCCCACAGTCCTATTCCATCTTCTGCACCCGCGGCGCCCGCGGCTTCACGCTCTGATCCTCGTTGCGGCTGTGGAAGCGCAGAAACCGCGTGTCGCCCACAAAGGCGCCACTGAGGATTCCAGGGCTCGCGCGGTGGAGGTGGAGTCCGGTGGCCTCCAAGTACCCGGGAATCCGGGCCTGGACCCTGGGAACGGGCACATTGTGGGCGGGAGAGGCGCAGGGAGCCTGGGACCCCGGCCCACTCCCCTGGGATCCCCATCCGCCCAGTCTCCGGGACGTGCTCGCTCTGCCTCCCCGCAAGGACCCAGCCTCCCGGGCTCCCTCCCACGTCCCAGGCCCTGGAGCTGCTCACCTAGGAGCTTCTTACTGTGTGGGAGGAGCTGGGGAGGGGACAAAGGAACGGGGACCAGGGGAGGGTGGCGTGGGGCATCGGCGCCTGGAGAAATGACCTGAGGAGTCTGCAGACGCCAGCTCTGGGCGAAGGCGCCACGGGGGAAGCTGCTGAGCCCTGAAGGTTGCCCTTTCCCTCCTGCCTCCTCAGCCCCAGTTCATCCTGATCCTCTCCTCACCAGCCCAGGTCTCCCCAAGGTCAGGGCCCACAGAGGAGCAGGGGTGGGGGGTTCCGGGACGCGGCATCCGGCTTCTCTGGTTATCTTGGAGTTCAGGGAGAATCATGGAGATCTCCCACTTTATGAAGCCCTTTCTCCACTCACTCTGATGACTTCTCTAGACCCAAGTGGAAACCAGATACAACGCCCTCATCAGTCCTGGGGAAAAACAAGAGCAAAGTATGAGAGGTGGCCATGAGGTCCGGGAAACTCCTGCAGAATTCTCAGGCGAGGAAACTCTTCAGAGCTGGGTCCTTGGCTTAGTTTTTCTTGCCTGCCCAGCCACCTGTCCCAGAGCTGGAGATACTCAGGTTTAAGCCAGAGACTTTGGATATCTTCCTTGATGGTGACAAAATTTTTGTCTTCTTCTCTCCTGGAAGGGGAGCCCCAGAACCACCAGAGTGATCCACTCTGCCCTCTCTTCTTATTCTTCTGTCTCTCCAATCTCTCTCCCTGAGCTGGACTCTCCACCCACCCGCACATTCTGGATAATGCAGAGACGTGAGCATGACCCCGGGTCAGAATTGTCTGCATGCAAACCCAGCTCCACCGTGGCGACCTTCATTCCTATTGTATCACCTGAAAACGGAAAGCACCCCATACAGATGTGAGAATTACATGAATTCGTATTTTTATGATATTATCACTGTTGCTATGTATTTAGTCCTTTTTGCCCAAGCCTCTTCTCTTCCCTCTGGGTTCCCAGAGAATTCTCTGTTGGAAGATTATGTCTGCAAGAGACCTCCACTGGGAGAATGCTAGCCTGTGGTGGGATCTTCCTTTTATTAAATGGAACAATTGTTGGTGGATCGACAGCTAGTGAGCCAGTGACAGTACAGTTCATGTTTGAAAGACCACATACCTAGGATTAACTCCATTTTAATAAAGGCACATCCCACACATTGTAAGTCCAATGTCATTTGTGAGGAGATTGCTTTGATTGGGTCCTGGGGAGTATTACTCTACTTTCTTTGAGAGAGTTTTGCAACACATTTCAAATCTCTGCTTCTCATTTCACACTATCTGGCTCACAAATGAAGGTGATGAGAAGTGTCTTCATACTGTGCACCCAGGTTTGTCTATCAGAGCCATAGTTACATATTACACATAGAGATTATTTTCTTATGTTATGATTTATATATATATATATATTATACTCATGGAATAAAGATGGATATTATTACAGTGCTTAAATGGCTACTACTGGTATCTATGCATTTTCTCTCTTGGCATATGACATTAACATATAGAATTGTACAGTGAACTTTGGCTTTCAGCAATAGCTGATTAGGTCATTTGGACCAGCTCTCCCATTGAGTACCACTGGAAAAGTGGGAGGAAAATACATATTTGAAAAGTCTGCTTGAATTTATAGATGGGCCAGCAAAGCAGTGAAGATTTGCCAGTTCAGGAACCAGGAAGAGGCAGAAATCCAGAAGAGCACCTTGAGCTGTGGGGCTGCTTCTGTGGACCAGATGCAGTGACACCTGCCTCCCGGGCAAGAAGCCAACTTCTGGGATTCAGAACTAAAGTGTCCCAATACTTAGAAGGTCTCTTGGTCTCTCTAGAATTCAGTGCTCATTGGCCAGGGCTATGATACTCACACTCATTCCTTGGAGGAGCCAAGCTTCAGGTTTGGCTGCCTCTGGGACATTTCATGCTAGAAAAACCCCAACAGGTGTAGGTAAAGGGTGTAGAGGACACCAGCCACCCTTCCATGGAGCTCTGCCCAGTGGTCTCCCCTCACTTCCACTGAGGGACAACATGGCCATTTGGCCATTTTGCTATTTTACTAAATTCATGGGGACATGGCCAACGTAAGTAAGAGAACACTGGGAGGTACCTTGGACAGAGTTCCAGGCAGTCACAGCGTTTGGGTCTCTGTGTCCTTTCCCTTCATCTCAACCAAAGAGCATTTGTGGAGGCTGAAGAACAAAAGACTTTAAATATCAGAAGTGAATCTAGGACCACTGATCCATTGTGGTCAGGAGGCTGGAGCCATGTGGTCCAGCAGTAATGAAGTCTATGAGTCCTTGGTCACCCCAAGGCTCTCCCCAATTAGGAGCTACCTCTCACTGCTGTCAGGGACCCCAGGAGCTGGATATGACCTTCTTTTTTATTTTTTTTTTATCATTTCTGATAAGAGCATATAGACCTTGATCAAAATGGGGCCAGAGTGGAGTCAGGCAAAACTCTGCAATGATTCAGAGGCACCTAAGTGTAAAATAATATCTCAACTCAGAGCTTCCATCAGAGCATCAGGCTCCGTAGTTCCTGTATTTGCACTGTGAGAACTGGGGCTTGATGAGAACAGAAGTAGTTACATGTGCAGAAAAGCATATGTAGTTAGAAACCTGGGTCATGATTCAAGGCGTGGGAGGGCCCTTGCCTTTTCCACGGTAGAAAGTGGGGCTTTCTGTCATCTTGGTTCTGATGGGCCAAGTGCAGAAGATAAACCTTCCTGCTTTCGGCTGAGTGACTGGCAATAGAAGCTGGAGTTAAGAGAATCAGTGGCAGCCTCTCTCTCTCCATGCCCCAGCCCAGTAAATCTAAGCCAGGACTTGGGGCTCTGGCACTTTCTTCTCACTGTGCGCTCTCCTTCTCTGGCTCAAAAGAGAACCACATGTAACAGAAACCAAGGGCTACAATTCTCATAGAACCCAGAAAACTGGACTAGGGACCTGGAGAGTCGTGTGCCTGTCATTGCTCCTCCACTCAGGTGCTGTGTGACCTCAGGAGAAGCTCTCTATTCCTAGGGCCTCTTTGATACATCTGTGAATCACGGACAAAATCCTCCATTCTAGCAACAATACTGAAATGCAGGGAGGAACAAGTGATCAATGAGGAGGAAAACAGCAAAGTGATGACATTTACTCCTAGACAAAACTTTTTAGGAGAATGTACCTTAAAGGAAGGAGAAAAACATATAGTACCTGTGATCCCCTGCCAAAAAAAGCCTGTTTAGTTTACTAATTGTAATTGTTCATCATCTTTCTGTAAAGTTAGGGCAAAACTAGCTCCCTCAACATTTCAAATAAATTAAATACAGTCGGTGATTCTATGTCAGTTTAGGTCTACAGCTTTTCCTTTGTGTGAAACCGAAGGAGAATGGGAACGTCTTCATTTTTCTGTGGTGGCCAGGGGACCCTCAGAAGCTTGAAAATGACCTTATATCATCCATTTTCAATTGACTCACTCTATCCTCTCTATCCTTTGGAATACCAGGTAATTCATACTCTTAAAAGATCTCATGTTCCTAGACATGATAGGTTAGAAAAGGTAATATTTCTGTTTTAATTTGATAGGGCTGCCATAATAATGCAGCAAATGCTGGGTGACTTAAGTAATAAATGTTTATTGTCTCACAATTCTGGAGGCTAAAGGTGCAAGGTCAAGGTGCTGCAGAGTTTATTTCTTCTGAGGTCTCTTTCCTTGGCTTGTAGCTGGCCACTTCTCCTTCTGCCTTCTCAAGATAGGGTTTCAACATACGGATTTTGGTGGCATAGGTACACAATTCTTCTTCTAATGGTATGGATCATCTTTGGCTGTGGATAGTCTAAAGTCTAAAAGACAGTACATCGCTTTGGCTTAACTGTTTCTCTTGGTTTTCTGAAATTTTGGTCTTACAATAGAAACAAACAAGAAAGAGAACCGAAGTCTAATTCTTCCTGGAAGGTGAACCTCCTCTCTAACTCTGGGTTATCCCAGACACTAAGACGTGGTGCTGCGCAGCTCCCCAAGGTCCTACTCACTCTAATGATTCTGTTTCTGTCTTTTTAACTGGGAAGAAGAGTCTCTCTCAAGAGAGTAACCTCTTCTGATGCTGTATGGGCTTTATTCTCCTTAAACTTACAGAATGTAAAAGATCTTAATAAAAAGGAAAATATTCGCCAAATTTTTATCACACTCATAATTTTTGTACCTTTTAAAATGCCCCATATTGTGTTGAGTTTATTTTTAAATACGCTTTATTGGTACATAATATTTGTACATATTTATGAGGTACATGTTATCATTTGATACATGCGTAGAATGTGTGTATAATAAGTCAGGATATTTAGGGTATCCATCACCTCAAGCACTTATCATTTCTTTGTGTTGGGAACATTTTAAATCCACTATTATAGCTATTTTGAAATATACATTTTTGTTAACTTTAGTGAGTCTGCTGTGCTATCAAACATTAGAACTTATTTTCTCTATGTAACTGAACATTTGTATCCATTAATCTGCCTCTCAATATTTTCTCACTCCTCTATTCTTCCCAGTTTCTGGTAACTGTCATTCTACCCTCCCTACCTCCCTGAGGTTAACCTTTTTAACTCACATATATGAGTGACAACATGTGATATCTGCCTTTCCTTGCTTGGTTTACTTCACCTAAGGTAATGACCTTCAGTTCCACCCATGTTCTTGAAACTGTCAGGATTTCATTCTTTTTTATGACTGAATCACATTCCATTGTGTATATATACCACCGTTTATTCATTCACCCATTGATGGATTCACCCTTTGATTTCGTATCTTTGCTATGTGCGTAGTGCTTCAATAAACCTAGGGGTGCAGGTACTGTTTTGATAACATTGATTTTTTTTTTGCTGGATAAATACCCAGGAGCAGAGTTTTGTTGGATCAAATAGTAGTTCTATTTTTTGTTTTTTTGAGAAATCACTATACTGTTTTCCATAACTGTTACACTTATTTACTTTCCCACCAAGCTGTACTACAGTTCCTGTTTCTCCACATGCTCGCCAGCATCTATTACTTTTTCTTACTAATAGCCATTCTAACTAGGATAAGATGATATTTCATTGTAGTTTTGATTTGCATTTTCCTGATATTTAATAATGCTGGGTGTTTTTTGTATACCTGTTAGCCATTTGTATGTCTCCTTTTGTGAAATCTCTATTCAGACCTTCTGTCCACTTTTTAATTGGATTATTTGTGTTTTTTACTGCTGAGTTTTTGAGTTCCTTGTATAGTCTAGATATTAGTTCCTTGTTGGATGAATACATAGCAAGTATTTTCTCTACTCAACAGGTTACCTCTTCATTCTGTTAATTTTTCCATTTGCTGTGTTGAAGCTATTTAGTTAAATATAGTCCTATTTGTCTATTTTTATTTTTGTTGTCTGTGCTTTTGACATGTTAGCCATAAAGTCTTTGCCTAGACACATGTCTGGAGTGTTTCCTGTATGCATTCCTCTAGTCGTTTTACAGTTTGAGGACTTACATTTAAATCTGTAATCCATTTTGAGTTGGTTTTTGTGTGTGGTAAAAGGCAGGGGTCTAGTGGTATTCCTCTGCATCTGGTAGCGTTTTCTCAGCTCTATTTAAGAGACTCATTCTTTCCCCATTGTATATTCTCGGTTCCTTCGCCAAAAATGAGTTGGCTATCAATGTATGGATTTCTATGTGAGTTCTCTTTTGTGTTCTGTTGGTTTATCTGTTTGTTTTTATGCCAGTACCATGCTGATTTGGTTACTATAATCTCATAGTATATTTTGAATTCAGGTAGTGTGATGCCTCTGGCTTTGTTCTTTTTGCTCATGATTGCTTTGGCTATTTGGGAAATTTTACGCTTCCATATGCATTTCATATTTTTTTCTACTTCTGTGAAGAATGATATTGCTATTTTGATAGGGATGGAATTGAATCTGTCAATTACTTTGAGTAGTATGAACATTTTAACAATATTATTTCTTCCAATTTATGTGCATGAAATATGTTTCTTTTTTTTTTTTCCTTAGAGACAGGATGTCACTGTTTTCTAGGCTGGTCTTAAATTCCTGGGCTCAAACAATTATTCTGTCTTATCCTCCTAAAGTGCCAGGATTACAGGTGTGTGTCACCATGCCTGGTTCTTTCAGTTTTGTGTACTCTTCAATTTCTTTCATCAAAGCTTTATAGGTTTTGTTTTATTTTCTGGGATAAATTGATTCTTAGTATTTTATCTTCTTTGTGATTTGTAAATGGTGTTGTTTTCTTGATTTCTTTTTCAGATTGTATGGTGCTGGTATATATAAATGCTATGAAAGTTTTCACATTGATTTTGTATCCTGCAGTTTTACTAAATTTATTAGTTCTAACCATTTATTTGGTGGAATCTTCAGGTTTTTCCGAGTAAAAGATCATGTCATTTGCGAATAAGGGTCAGTTGACTTTCTCCTATGCTATTTGGATGCCCTTTATTTCCTCTTCTTGCCTGATTGCTCTGGCTAGAACTTCTAGCACTACGTGGAATAAAGGTGATGAAAGTGGGAGTCTTTGTCTTGTTCCAGATCTTAGAGGAGAGACTGTAAGTTTGTCTCCATTCAGAATAATGTTAGCTATATGTTTGTCATATATGGACATAACATGTTTTATTATTCTTTTGGTGCATTGTTGGATTTGGTTGCTAATATTTTAAATTATTATTTATGTCAGCGACACTGTAATTTTTGTTATAAGCACTTTAAACTTATAAAATGTACATATACCAAAATAATCAGATCTTCATCAAACTTATCAATGAATTCTGACAAATACAGCCATATCACTCTTGCCACTATCAATGTACACAAAGACCCCTTTTCTCCCTTCAACTCTGCTTCCCTATCCCCAGCAGCCATTGATCTGATGACTATCATGATAGCGTAATTCTTCCTGTTTTAATATTTCACACAAATCTACTCATCCCTTACGGCCTCCCCTGTGCCTGGCTTTTTGCGATTGGGGTAATATCTATGTGATGTATCCATGTTGGTGCACGTATGAGTAGTTCATTTTTATTGCTGATAATATTCCATCGTATGATTTGATCATGATTGTTGCACATTGGCAGTTATTTGATTTTTTGCTATTATAAATAAAGAAACTGTGAACATTCTTATAGACGGATTTTGACAAAATCTTCATTTCTCTTGAGTAAATACTTAGGAATGGAAATGGTAGCCATACGGTACTAGCTTGTTTAACTTTATTACATCATACAAAACTGATTTTCAAAGTGGCTGTTTTATATTCCTATAGGTAATGGATGAGAGTACAGATGTTCAACATCCTTGCCAACATTTATAGTTATTAATCATTTTAAATTTAGCCTTTTGAATGGTTGCTTAGTGGTTTCTCACTGTGGTTTTACTTTGTGTTTTTTCCTGAAGACAATTGGCCATTCATATATCTTCTTTTGTAATGTTTCAGATTTCTCTACAGATTGTGGAAGGTGCTAAATAAATATGAGTTCTCTTTCTCTAGTGCTAGACATAAAGCAGAATGTTCAGAATCCATCCACACCTCCCAATCTGGCCAACCACACACCATATTTGCCTCTAGAAGTTCCTGCTCCTTCATCCCTCTTTCACAGTCTATCCACTTCATTCTGGCTCCAGCTCACACTCCTCCAGGAAATCTGTTATTGTGAAGGTCACTAACATGCTCAGTATTGTCATCTCTCCATCTGTCTTTACTTCTCTGCAGCTTTCCTCACACTCAATAAATCCTTTTTTATTTTGCTCAATTTCTATGGATTCACTTCACAAATTTATACTATGAATTAGTTCTAGCTGGAAGTAAAAATAGAGAATTATAAGAAATATTTGCGAAGCCGCCACTCAGGTTTATCAATTCAGGACATTTTAACATTATGAGCTATATGTAGTATACCCAGAAAATAATAGAAATACCCAGAAAATAATAGAAATACATGTAGATAGCCCTGATTTTACACAGTTCTGATATGCATGTGTTTCAGTCAATACTGTACTGAGCAAACCAAGAACTGCTGGTGAATGTTTGTCTTGAATTTGATGTATTTCCTTATATTCTTACTAAGTTTTAGAAAAGTCTCTCTGTTTGACATGCTTTCAGTCTTTTTTTTTTTTTTTTTTTTTTTTTTTTGGAAACAGAGCCTCTGTCTGTCACTTGGGCTGAAATGCAGTGGCATAAACACAGCTCACTTCAGCCTCGACCTGCCAGACTCAAGCAATTCCTCCCACCTTGGCCTCTTGAGTAGCTGGGACTAGAGGTTTGCACCACCAGGCCTGGGTAATTTTTGTACATTTTGTAGAGATGGGGTTTTGCCATGTTTCCCAGGCTGGCCTGGAACTCCTGGGGTCAAGCAACCTGCTCTCCTTGGCCTCCCAAGGTGCTAGGATTACAGGCGTAGGTCCCCACACCTGGCTTTGCTTTTAAACCTTTTATAAATTGTTTCTTGCTGATCTTATAATTCATTCCGAAGACCAGCTTGGTCAGGGAGACCCCAACCCAGTGGCACTAGAGGAATTAAAGACACACACACAGAAATATGGCATGTGGAGTGGGAGATCGGGGTCTTACAGCCTTCAGAGCTGAGAGCCTCGAACAGAGATTTACCCACATATTTATTGACAGCAAGCCAGTGATTAGCATTATTTCTATAGATTATAGATAACTAAACGCATTTCTTACGGGAAATAAAGGGATGGGCCCAAACAAAGGGATGGGCTTTGACTAGCTATCTGCTGCAGGAACATGTCCTTAAGGACAGATTGCTCATGCTATTGTTTGTGGTTCAGGAACACCTTTAAGCAGTTTTCCGCTGTGGGTGGGCCAGGTGTTCCTTGCCCTCATTCCGGTAAACCCACAACCTTCAGCGTGGACGTCATGGCCACCACAAACAAGCCACAGTGCTGCAGAGATTTTGTTTATGTCCAGTTTTGGGGCCAGCTTATGGCCAGATTTGGGGTCCTGTTCCCAACAATTCTTTTGCTTGTTTTTTCAGTTAACGTGGTCTATGAGATGTATCAATGTTCAGATGAACAAATAGTTCATTTGCTTTGGTTGCAGTATAGTATTCCATGAGAGGAATGTGCTACAATTTATCTCTTCCCCTTTTCATTGACCTCTACATAGTCTCTAGTAGAGACATTGCTACAATGAACATGCTGGGACATTGCTTTCTGGTTCCAGGAATATGCAGGCTCCCCTAGGATATGCGTGTAGGAGTGGAATCACTGCACCCTTCCCACACGATGCTGAACTTAAAATTTATTTAAATTTTAAATTTAAATAAATAAATAAAAATTCTACCTCCCCAAAACTCCTCAGGACCCACAGGCAGGCACTGCAGCGGCGACTGGAGAAGAGGGTGCTGGGAACAGGCAGGACACCACCGCTTGACCTCGGGCACCTGAAGGACAACCTAGAGGGTCTCCAGGAGCACAGCAAAGGTCCAGGCAGAGCCAACCCTCACAGGCCCAGGGAAGGGCAGCGCCACAGGCCGGCAGGACAGTCCCACCGCCGCGGAGAGGGGCTGCCCAAAATGCAACAACCACAGGAGATGAGCAGGGGTAGGACTCATCTCCCCAACCCCACCGACGGAGGCAGAGGGCGGGGACAGCGAGGTCGGCCGGATTCCGCACCCCTGTCTCCCACGCAGCACCCATGGGCAGGGAGGAGAGACTATGGGCTGCAGGCAGAAGGGGAAGAGTGGTCACGTTAGCCATGTCAGTCCCTCATGTGTGGTACCTCCTGCCCCCGCGCCGGGAGAACGTGACGTCACCACATCCATCACTTGTTCTCTTTCACTCTTCCCATTCCTTCCTCTTCCTGGTATATTTATATAGTAATTATGCTTAGTTCAGACATTCCTTGTTTCTTTTTCCATGACTAATCTTCTCATATGACAGCTTGACTACTTTTCATTTGCTTCACAGTATTTGCTTTTCCTCAAGTTAATATTTGCCTTTGTTTTTCTTTTCATTTCTTCTTTTTTTTTTTTTTTTTTTTTTTTTCTGGCTCTGTCACCAGGCTGGAGTGCAGTGTGGAATCTCGGCTCACTGCACCCTCCGCCTCCCAGGTTCAAGTGAGACTCCTGCCTCAGTCTCTCGAGTAGCTGGGACTACAGGCGTGCGCCACAACGCCCAGCTAATTTTTGTATTTTTAGTAGAGACGGGGTTTCACCGTGTTGGCCAGGATAGTCTCGATCTCTTGACCTCGTGATCTGCCCCTCTTGGCTTCCCAAAGTGCTGGGATTACAGACTTGAGCCACCTCGCCCAGCCTGTTTATTTTCTACATAACTCTCTCATTAATTTAACTTTGATATCTCATCTATTTGTATGACTCTTTTAAGAAGTTAGAGACTTTGGACATTCTATTAATTTTACTTTCTTGGAAATGTCCCTCCTGGGCCCTTCTGGCTGCCCCCATCTGGACTGGAGGCTCCTACCTGTGGGGCAGAGTCACCATCCTAGGATGTCCCTCCACCACCATCTGGGGCAGTGCCTTACATGCAGTGGAGCCACCTGGGGTCCTGACGAATGCAGACTGATTCAAGATGTCAAGGCTGGGCCTGTGAGCCTTTCTGTCTAGTTTCATGAGATGCTGATTCTCTGGTTCATGGATGGTAGCTGGGGTAGCAAGGATCTCTCTTTTTGTCTCAAAGTTTTCTGTATCTCTTTTTCATAGTAAGCACATACAAATATATTTTCAATGAATTCATAAGCTCTTTTCCTAAGTTAATAAGACAGCTAATTATTTTTTTTCATTGTGCCAAAATCCATATTATGTAAAATTTGGTATCACAAACCATTTTTAAGTATAGAGTACTATAATATTAACTGCAAGCCCATTGTTATGCAACAGATCTCTACAATGTTTTGTCTTGCAAAACTGAAACTCTATGCCCCAAAACTCCTCATGAATCCCCAACCAAACCCCTGGCAGCCGCCATTCTACTTTCAGGTTCTGAGTTTAGATGCCTCATATAACTGGAATTGTGCAGTATTGGAATTTCCTTGTGATTGGCTTATTTCACCCAGCATTGTTCTCCAGGTTCATCCATGTTGCAGCATATAACAGAATTTCCTTCTTTTTAAGGTTGAATCATATTCCATTGTGTACACAGACTACATGTTCTTCATCTATTCATGTGTTGATGGCTGCTTTGTTTGCTTCCTTATCTTGGCTATGGTGAGTGATGCTGCTGTGAATATGGGTATGCAATGTTTTCTTTTTCACACCTTCCTCTTTTCGGTGGAATTAATATTTTAGTAGCTACTTGTGACAGCACATATTTAAAGCATGTTTACATGTTTCAGTGTGTCCATTGTTGTTTTGATTTTCTCCTGGAAGAGGATAGAAATGTATGAAGGTGCTGTTTGGCACAGCATTTAATGGTGAAGAAAGAGACAGGGTAACTGACCACTGCTGGGTCTCAGCATCCTGCAATTTCAGAACTACTGTGAATACAAAAAGAACAAAAAACAGTGCTGTCCAGAAAGGGGGAGTCATCCCTAAATATGATGGCCCTGGGACAGCTGGCTCCCTGCCCGGCTTCTTCCATGGGGGCCCTTTTCTGCAGTGACTGGGGTTTCTTCCCATTTCACTCTACCCCAATTCCTGACCCAAAAGACAAGGCATGTCTGCAGCTGTGCCCACACTTGGAGTGTGTCAGTACATTATAAACACTGGTTCAGTGGTATCAGTACATTATAAACATTGGCTTATTATGGATTATTTTATTATTTGTTAAGTGTGTATTTTGATTTCACTTTACTGGCAGCACAATAAACTAGGACATGGTGACCAAAAAGCACCTTCCAGGGAGGTGAGAAGGCAACAGTTTTCGCTAGAGTTGCTTAAGGGAGAGGCCGCTGGGCTGGGCAGGAGGATTTTTACCTGGAACCTGTGCGATGAGCTGTGACATCCCTCTCCCCACCTTCAAGCAGCAGCCCCAGCATCCACCTCCTGTGCGCAGAAGCAGTGCAGCGGCGCCACCTGGTGGTCTGTGCTCTTCCTTTCCCAGATCAAGCACAGCCCTGAAATCCACCCGTCCCTCCTCTGTGCCCGGGATTTCTTCACTGGACACCAGCGTTTGAGTCAAGTTTCCTGTAAAGCAGAACAAGCACGAGATTGGACCATGTTAGAGGAGGAATGGTGTCATCTCCACTTCTGGAGAGATTCCTGTCTCCGTGTTCGGGAGAAGGACCAAGCCTCACTCCCATGCAAAGAGGAGGCTCTGGCTGTAACCGCACCTGTGGAGAAGTGGGGACCTGCCCCCTCTACACTGATGGCCAGAGCCTGCAGAGTGAGGCCAGGCTTTCCCTCAGCTGTGTCCTGTCAGGTTCATCCAGGCCTCAAAGAATAGACCCTGGACCTCGCCTCCGGCAACGTGAGCGGGACACACACCCAGATGTAAGGTAGCCCTGCCAAGTATCCTGGGGTTGCCGGTAGTTCTGGGTGCTCAGTGTCCAGAGTGGAGGGTGGGAAGGAGGCTTGGTGCAGAACAAGAACCATACCTCACACATTATTTTATTCTTTATTAGTGTTTTTGTCATAAAATAGAACACAGGTACCATAAAAGATAAAAGATCTAAAAATGGTGCCCTTTAATCAAAAGTAAACTCCCTTTAACCATCAGAGAGAGAGAGAGAGAGAAGTTTGGCAGCTGACCTAGAAGCCCCATCAACTGGCCCAGCTCAATGATAAACTCTTCCCTTTTTCAAATAAAAGCACGTCCTCACCTATATGGTCATCACTTCTTTGTTCAATTTTATATTTTTTCATCTAAAATTATAGTTTAGTTTTACCTTTAAAAATATGTTTTTGTCCTCATTTATTCTATAGGTTCCTCCTTGAAATTTATATTGTCTGGTAGGGTTTCCTGTTCTTTGCATTTTGCAGATTGCACCCCAAGGTGTGGTTTAATGTATCTCTATGACCTGTATTTTCTAGAAATTGGTAGTTTGGTATAGAGGTTTGCGTCTGTTCTGGGTGTTTTTTCTCCATGAGGATTGATGGTACTATATCATGTTTTTCATCAGAGGAAGAATTCAATACTAGTCATTTCTTTTTTGTGATTTTAATTGCCACTGCTGTTCAGTGGCTAAATCTGTTAATTCATCACGAATTGCAAAAGACTTAGTCTTTCATTTCTTCTCATATACTGGCTGAATAATTTCTAAAATAAAAGATTTACCCTCTTCCACCAGTTGTCTATTCAGTAGAAACATGTTTTTTGAGAGACTAAACCAAGTTTCCAATCACCTATGACTCAGCAATTACACTTTTGGTTATATACCAATAGAAATGCATGCATTTGTGTGCCAAAATATATGAACATATTATTTATAGCAAAACGATTTGTAGAATCTGAATACAACAAAAATGTCTGTCAACAGTGGAGAGATAAGAAGTGTGAGCTGTTTATAAAGCTCAGCACCTGACTGCCACGGGAGTGAATAGTGATCACACACAGCAAGACCTGGGACATGGCAGTGACCGTATCCAGAACTGACAGAACTAATCCGTGGTATTAGAAATCAAGAGAGTGTCTGCTCTAGGGTTGGGGAGGGTAATTTATGACCAAGTAGAACCCAGTGGTGTTTCCTGGAGGCTGGCAATGCTCTTCCTTGATGTGGCCGCTATTTACCTGAGTGTTCACTTTGTGAAAATCCATGACCCACTTATGGTTTGTCCACCTTTCTCCATGCATGTTGTCCTTCATTCAAGTATTCATTTCTGATGTTTTGAAACAATTCTCTCTAAGATAATACAGAATCTCCATTACTGAAAGTCCTTAGAAATGCTGCATTGGAAAAAATTAGTCCAATTATTAGAAATCCATGAAATAAATGCTATGACTCAGACATTAAGAGGAGAATCTACAACAAGAGCAGTCAGCTTGGGAGCTGACACAAGAACAGCTTTGGAAATGGCTGTCAGGCCAGGAACTAGGAATCAAAACCCAAAAAAGCCCATGCAAGGTGGACGGTGTGAAATGATGCCCCAGTAGTGCGTGAATGAATGAGTCACAGGCAGTGGCTCATGGGTTGCTTGGTCAGTCAGGAACTTGGGCAAAATAAAGTTGGAAAACTGGGGGATGGAGAGAGAGGTATGCACAGACCTCTTGACATGGGCAGAGCTTGAGAAGATAGTGGTTGCAGGTTTCCCCAAATAGAGAACATCAATAAAAGTAGAAATTTTACGAAGAGACCAAATAGAAAGTTTGGAGCTGAAAAGTGCAATAACTGAAATGAAAAATTCACTAGAGGGGCTCCAGACCAAATTTCACCATGCAGAATGGAGAATCAGCAAGCTTGAAGATAAGACAATTGAAATTCTCTAGTTCAGCAGCAGAAAGAAAACAAATATATGAAGAAAAATGAACAGAACTTTAAAGATCTGTGAGACAACGTCAAGCACATGCACTTTGGGAGTCCTCAAAGTAAGGAGAGAGAGAAAGGAGAAGAATGACTATTAAAAGAATAACTCCAAACCTTCCAAATTTGATGAAAAACATCATTCATCCAACAAACTTGACAAATTTTAAGCAGCAAAAAAATTTAAATTTAAAGTCCACACTGAGAGAACATTATAATCAACCTGTCAAAAGCCAATGACAAACAGAGCATGTTGAAAGGAAAAACAGAGAAGGAACTTTTCAGGTTCAATGGATCCTCAATAAGATTGCAGCCCAATTTTCTTCAGAAATCATAGAGTTCAGAGGGCATTGGAATGTTGACAAATTTAGAGGTCAGAAAAAAAAAAAGACTCCCATGCAAGAATTTTGTGTCTGGAAAAACTCTCCTTCAGAAATAATGGATATATATATGTATAGTAGGACTATACATAGTGCTATATATATAGTACTACATATAATATAACTATATATAGTACTACTATGAAATTATATATGTAGTACTATATATAGTAGTCCTACAATAAAAGCTAGTAGTAATATGTATATTTTTGGTATTTATATGTGTATATATAGTACTATATATAGAGTACTATATATAGTAGTCCTATGTGTATATAGTAGTCATATATATACAGTACTATATATAGTAGTCTTAAATGTATATAGTAGTCATATATATATGACTATATATGGTAGTCCTACTATAAAAGCTAGTAGTAATAATGTATATTTTTGGTGTTTAATTCCTCTTTCGTTTGTCCTATTTGGTTTAAAAGAAAATGCCTGCCCGGTGCGGTCCTCACACCTGTAATCCCAGCACTCTGGGAGGCTGAGGCGGGTGGATCACGAGGTCAGGAGTTCAAGACGAGCCTGGCCAACATAGTGAAACTCCATCTCTACTAAAATACAAAATAATTAGCCAGGCGTGGTGGCGGTGCCTGTAATCCCAGCTTCTCGGGAGGCTGAGGCAGGAGAATGGCTTGAACCCAGGAGGCGGAGGTTGCAGTGAGCAGAAATCACGCCATTGCACTCCAGCCTGGGCGACAGAGTGAGACTCCATCTCAAAAAAAAAAAAAAAAAAAAGAAAAAGAAAAAACAAAGAAAGAAAATGCCCATTGACCGATGAATGAATAAATAGCATGTAGTATATTTCTACAATGGAATATGATTTGGCCATAAAAGGAATGAAGCACTGATACATGCTACAACATTGCTGAATCTTGAAAACGTGATAAGTGAAGGAAGCCAGTCACAAAAGGATACATATTTTATGAACCCATTTTTGTGAAATCTCCAGCCAAGAGACCAATGTATAGAGAAAGAAAGCAGACTTGTGGCAACAGGGTCTGGCGGCAGGAGGAAATGGAGAGTGACTGCTTAATGGGTGCAGAATTTCCCCTGAGGTGGTGAAATACTCTGGAACTAGAGAGTGATGATGGCTACATAACATTGTGAACCTACTAATTGTCACTGCATTGTACACCCATTCTACAATGGGTACGGTGGTAAATTTTGTGTTCGTGTATACTTTATCACAATAAAAAAGAGGCTGAGAAATAGCTTCCAAAATCTGTTACATGGTAAACTCCTGAGTTTGCTTGAGCATCTGCCCATCTGTCTTTTCCCCTTAGGACGTCATCTCCTACTCAGAGCTCACCCTTGTTCTTCTGTTAGTAGAAAGCTTTTCTTCACAACAGTCCCAGATCAGCCAGACTCAACTCCCAAAATGACTTTCTGTCTTCGCTCCAAATGCTCAGGTGCAACTCTGGGGCAATTTCAGTGGGAGTGAAGAGATTACCCAACTAGGATGATTCATTTGGAGGCAAATGTTTGACCTTATGTTAGGAAAGTCATTTGCTTTCCATAAAAGGATCCTGCTTACCAGTGAGTATACAGCTTTTGTGTGTGCAGGGTGGAGTTCACAGCAGAGGAACTAACAATAGCTCTAGGAACACCACACACTGCATGCATAGCTGACTTGCCCATCTGCCTCCCCCGCCCCCAGCTGAAGGAAGGAGCTGGATTATCACCTTGGCCCATCCTTCAACGGGATGTGCACCCTCTACAAGTGTGAACCTTCCAGGGTTCTCAGTTGCTCTTCCTGCTGTTGTGCAGCCTCCACCAATGTGGCTCATGCCCAGGTGGCCTGCAGGAGGCCGAGTGTCTCCTAATTCTCAAGGTCAACATTTTCAGTGAACCCAGACCAAGGCTTTATGTTCTCAGGGACTCATATTTTCATCTGTGGAAGGAAAAAATCCATCTCACTGTCTTAGGTGTGATGGTACTTTTACATAAATATATATATAATTATAATTTTTATGTCTATAAATGAAATAATCAGTATTCTATAAATTGATGGTATTCTCAGCCTTGACTTCATTGCTCAGCTAAACGCTGTAACCAAAGGATGAGTCGTGGAGTGGAGGAAGAATGTTTTTCTACTCTCTGGAGGTGCCATAATCGGCATTTCTGTCCTATGGATTTCAAATGAGAAATTTTCTTTAGGCTGAGGTTGGAAGGAGATCTGAACTTCTTTGTACTACTATTATTTTAGATGGGGTCTCACTATGTTGTCCAAGCTGAAGAGAAGTGACTATTCACAGGTGTGATAATAGCACACGACAGCCTCAAAATCCTAGGCTCAAGCGATTCTCCCACCTCAGCCTCCTGAGTACCTGGGACTACAGGTGTGCACTCAACCACTTTTCATTGTTATTTTACTTCAAATGCTTTATTCTGAATATTAGAAATGAGAAAATCTATTTGATCACAGAAGACTTTAGAATACACAGATCAATGCCTGCTTGAATTAAAAAAAAATAAAATGCATAGAAGAAAGAAATACCACCTAAGTCTCCCCTTAAAAATATCACTGCTATTGTCTTGTTGAACCTTCCCGAACTCAGTGTGAATGTTGGTCCCTGGAGCTGTCCTTTGCAGTGGTGCTGATTTCCATTTTGTTGGTGGTAGTTTTGCTTTTGTTTTTGTTTCTGAAACACAATTTCACTCTGTCGCCCAGGAAGAAGTGCAGTGGTGCGACCTCAGCTCACTGCAACCTCTGCCTCTTAGGTTCAAGCAATTTCCATGCCTCAGCCTCCTGAGTAGCTGAGATTACAGACATGCGCCACCACGCCCAGCATTTTTTTGTATTTTTAGTAGAGATGGGGTTTTGCCATGTTGGTCAGTCTGGTCTCAAACTCCCGACCTCAAGTGATCCGCCCGCCTCAGCTTTTCAAAGTACAGGAATGATCCAGGGCACCTGGCCCATTTTGTTGTTCTCTATGTATATATATTTTATAGATACCTTTATTGTACAAAGTTGCATTCATATGTTATGGGTTATCTTGAATGTTGCTTTGTGAATGTATTATTATACAAGTAGTTTTCCATGCTGTAAACTCTGTATAAAATTTACATGTTTCTTGGCCAGGCATGGTGGCTCACGCTTGTAATCCCAGCACTTTGGGAGGCTGAGGTGGGTGGATCACCGAGACCAGCCTGGCCAACATGGTGAAACCCCATCTCTACTAAAAAATACAAAAAATTGGCCAGGAGTCATGGCACGTGCTTGCAGTCCCAACTACTCAGGAGGCTGAGCCCAGAGAATCACTTGAACCCAGGAGGCAGAGGTTGCAGTAAGCTGAGATCACTGCCACTGTACTCCAGCCTGGGTGACAGACTGAGACTCCATCTAAAAAATTTTACAAACTTTAAAAAGTTAACACACTTTTACAAGCTACATCCCATGACAAATAAGGAGATTATGTAACCAGAGTTATTTTAGATCCATCTGCTTTCATCTTGTCTTTTTGTAGGTAATATTTTGACAAGCATGTTTGTGCATAAAGATTCTCCTATGGTTGGGATTTTAAAAATTCATAGACTACTCAGGCCAGGTGTGGTGCCTCAAGCCTGTAATCTCAACGCTTTGGGAGGTCAAGGAGGGTGGATTGTCTGAGCCCAGAAGTTCAAGACCCGCCTGGGCAACATGGCAAAACCCTGTCTCTACAAAAAAATAAAAAAAAAAAATAGTTGGGCATGGTGGCTTGAGCCTGTAGTCCTAGGTACCCCAGTGTTTGAGGTGGGAAGATTGTTTGAGCCTGGAAGGTTGAGGCTGAAGTGAGCTGTGATCATGCCACTGCCCTCCAGACCGGGCTACAGAGTGAGAATTTGTCTCCAAAATAAATAAATTCATAGACTACTCAAGTGATAAATATTAAACCAGAGACTGCTTTAAACATTTTAAAGCCTTATTATACTGTCATACTGTGATTGTACTGACATATTTATTCATTTAATAAATACTTACTGAGTGCTATTTACTGACTATGATGGTGAGAAACGATGGTAAGGAAACAGACCAGATCCCTTTCTCAAAGAACATATATTTCAGTGATACTGACTGTAATGATTAATTTTACATTAAGGGATTGTAAAATTACTGACTGGGTTAAGGGATGCCTAAGTAGCTGGCATAACATTATTTCTGCATGTACCTGTGAGGGTATTTCTGGAAAGGATTGGCATGTGAGTGACTGAGTGGGGAAAATCCTCTTTCACTGTGGGCAGCCACAATCCAATCACCTAGGGGCCCAAATAGAACAAAAAGGCAGAAAGGAGTCAAATTTTTTTTTTTCTCTCTCTCTCTCTCTCAAGCTGGGACACTCTTCTTTTCCTGCCCTTGGACATCAGAACTCCAGGTTATATGGTCTTTGGACTCTTGAGTGTTGCACCAGTCAACCCTCCTACCTCCTCCTCTGGCCCCTCAGGCCTTTGGCCTCGGACTGAGCCAGGCTACAGGCTTCCTTGGTTCTCCAGCTTGCAGGTGGCCTCTCATGGATCTTATCAGCCTCCATAACTATGTGAGCCATTTCCACTAATAAATCCCCTCCTATCTATCTATCTATCTATCTATCTATCTATCTATCTATCTATCTAATGGGTCTTTCTGTCTTGGTGCAGATCCCAATACACCAACAGACGATAAGCAAATAGAATCTGTCATAGTATCAGTGATAATTGCCATTGATAACAAATACACCTGGGCTAGAAGATTGATGGGGGTGGTGGGAATGCCAGGGAATAGATTTCAGAAAAGGTAACTGGGCATGACATTTCTGAGAACTTGACCATGGGACATTTGAGCAGACACCTGAATGGTGTGAGAAGCAAGCCATGTGGATCACAGGGGAGCAGGTGCATGTAGGAGTCACAGCAGGGGCAGATGGCGGAGACAGGATGGAGCAGTGACAAGAGGCTGATGTGGATGGAGACGAGTGAGCTGGGCTGAGAGTGGCAGGATGAGGCCACAGGGGTCCTATGATGAGGGGCTTGTAGGAAATAGTGAGAGACTGAAGTTTCACTGTGCCTAAGAAAGAAAAAGGCTGAGGTGTTCATAAGATATGTCCTAATCCCCATTTGAAAGGCTCACTCTGCCTTTTGTGTGGGTAATGGACAGTGGGCATGAGAGGCAGCTGGCAGCCCAGCTGGAAGGCCCTTCTGGTTTACAATTATTGAAAGGGTGGCTCTGGGGTGGTGGTAGGAGAGGAGTGAAAAGTGATTGGATTTAGTGTTGATATACTTGTTAATATTGTGGCAAAATATACATACTGTGTAATTTACCTTCTAACCACTTTTTTCAGTGTATAATTTGGTGGCCTAAAGCACAGTTACAATGTTGTGTAACCACCACCAATATGCGTTTCCAGAACATTTTCATCCTCCCAACAGAAACCAGACCCATTAAACCAAAGCTGCCCATTCTCCCTACCCTCAAACTCTGGTAAATTCTATTTTACTCTCTGTTTCTATGAATTAGCCTATTTTAGCTACATCATATAAGTGAAATATTATATTTGTCTTTTTGTTTCTGGCTCATTTCACTTATAGTGTTCTCAAGGTTCATCCAACCTGAATTTCATTCACTTTTAAGGCTGAATAATATTCCATGTGTATGTGCACCATGGGTCGTTTATCCAGTCATCCTCTAATGGACACTCGGTTGCTTCCACCTTTTGGCCATTGGCAATAGTGTTGCTATGAGCCTGAGTGTACAGTTATTTGTGTGAGTTACCGCTTTCAATTCTTTTGGGTATATGCCCAAAAGTGGAATTGTTGGCTCGTATGGAAATTCTGTTTTTACTTTCTTGAGGAAGCATCATACTGTTTTGCATGGTCGCTGTACTATTGTACACTCTCACCAGCAGTGTACAAGTGCTATGACTTCTCCACGTCTTCACCAACACTTGGACTAGTGAAGTTGAGCATATTTTCATGTGCCTGTTGGCCATTTGTGTATCTTTTGGAGAATTGTTTATTCCTGTCATTCACTCATTTTTGAATGAGATTGTTTGTTTTTCTGTTGTTGAGTCATAGTTCTTTATGCATTCTGGATATTAGTTCTTTACCAGGTATATAATTGGCAAATATTTCCTCCCATTCCGTGTATTTTCTTTTAACTCTCTTAATAGTGTCTTTTGATATGAAAAAGGGTTTTAAATTTTGATAGTCTAATTTATTGTTTTTCTTTTATTGGTTTTGCTTTTGCTCATCAGCCAAGAAGCCATTGCCACATCCAACGTTCCTAAGATTTTCTTCAATGTTTTCTTCTAAAAGATTTATAGGTTTAACTCCTAAGTTGAGTTCCTTGAACCATTCTGAGTTAATTGCATTAATTTTTGAATATGGTGTAAGGTGATGCTACGAATTTTGTCCAACATCATTATTTTGTATGTGGATATTGAGGTTTCCTGGTACCATCAGCTGAAGTGGGGCTGACACACTTGTAAGATGCAGTGAGCACTAATACATGTGAACACCATACATTTATTTACTTGTCTTTACTCCACAGTTGATTGGAGAAGGCTTTTGGTGACGAACCCAAAAGAAATGAATACATATGAATTCTTATGAAATCAAAATCAAATAAAATTATAAATTTTAAAATGTTGAGAGTGAGGCAAGACTAGAACATCACTAGACAAGCTGAAACATGCTGAAATGGAGGGTTTACTGCTTTCCTTGCTATAAATTTTGCTGGCTCACAATGGCTTATGTTTATTGCATAAGGGAGCCACAGGGAGGGGTGCTTGCTCACGTAACAAGTCCCTGGTTTTCTTCAGAAACAAGTTCCAATTCTCCACTTAGAGCTAAAAAAAAAAAAAAAAAAATTTAATTGCAAGATGCTCAAACTGAAGCTGGCTTCTATAAAGTCAAAGAATAAGCAGTAAGTGTACAATAAACCTCAGGAATCTAAGAAGATTCTACCTTTTTACCTAGAAATGGCCTCATAATGTGTCCCTGAAGGGAGAGGGTACCTTCCGGGAACCCCACGATGTAGGGGTTTCTGCTGCAGTCCCAAATTGAGTTATCCCTTCTCTCTAACTGCAGGTCCCACAAGGCCTTACTGCAGCTTCAATAATTTCACCTGGGCTAAGATTTGGGGGGTTTCATGCTTTTTATTTTGAGCTGCTGTCTGGGTCTTAGAAAGGTGACTTACATGTTTTGTCAAAATGTTATTTCTTTGATGGAATTTGACATTCGTGGACACTCTGCTTTCCTTTGTGTTTCCTACAGGGGCAAATGACGTTGCACTTCTTTTCAGCACTTCACTAGCAGTGGTAGAAGGTTTCAAGTTAGGGCCTCCCTCAATCTTTACCCTCTGCCTAATGTAGAGGATTGTGGCCTGTTGGCAGAAGAGTGGTGTCTTGGGCCCCAACTGACCTGATGAATATCAATATCCAATGCCCTGTAATGAAGTCATGTGTGCACATATCATCACTTCTGCATGCAGTCTCATGGGAAGGTGGGTTCCTGGACCCCAGGTTAAGGGCATAAGCACTACGGGCATACAGATAGAGCTCCAAGGAAGGGAGAGATCACTGGGGTGGGACCATACTTTTCCTTCAGGGTGTCCCTCAGTTCAAGGAAGTTTGTACTTAAGGAAGAGAAAGTCCTGGCAGGCCTCTTCATCCTTGGCATTCTTGATATTGGGGCTGGATAATTATCTGTTATATGGGTGATTGGGCTGACTTGTACACTGCAGGATGTTAAGCATCCCTGGTCATTCCCCACAAGATGCTGGTGGCACCTCCTCCTCACTCCAGTCATGGCAACAAAAAATTTTTCCAGATATAGCTCATGTCCTCTGGTGGGAAAATTGCTCCTGGGTGAGAATACTCGTTTGAGAGGTAGAGACACGCAGGAGCTGGGCCTGTAGAGGGAAATTGATCAGGAAGTAGATACAAAGCAGAATGGAGCTGAGGAAGAGAGGAAGAGAGTCTAGGCTTGGAGGGGCCTAGTCTGATGGTTGCAGGTCTGGAGCTCAGAACCTCAAGGTATGGGGAACTAAAGCTCATGAGGAATGGGGAGAGTCGCAGAACCTCCTATTGCCAGAATATCACACTCATACCCACTAAACGCCCAGCCCATGGTTCTGCATCTCTGGAAAGTCAGGATAAATTTGGCTGTATGGGGTCAGAAAGAGTCCTGGTAACCCTAGACTTTGTGTGCCTCCTGATGATGAATGTGTGGTCACAGCTCCTCCTGTAAACATTGCTCCCAATTGTTTAACCCAGATCTACATAGGTCCTTAGGAGGCACAGCAGATAGAGGAAAAAAGTAAAAGGCATCAGGGGAAATAATATGATAAATCCAGTGTGGAGAAGATTCCACAGGTATTTGGCATCATCTCTGAAACAGGTAATGCCATTCTAAAAGAAAAAAGATGGGTTGATTGTTATAGATTATAGGTAATTCAAGAAACATAACCAAAGGCAGCGAGTGGACATTTTAAGAGAGCAAATTATAAAAAATAGGATCAAAAATGTACTGAAAAAAGTGGAGATATTTGAACATAAAAGGACTTCAAATAATATTATGGAATTATTTATTTTCTTTGGTATGATAATGTTGGTTCTTACTCTTAGGAGGTGCGCGATGAAGTATTTAGTGGTCTAGTATCACGGGTCTTGCAAGTTACTTTAGAATGATTCAGCAAAAATCTTATCTGGACCCTTTTCATAAGATGGCGCCAAAAACCAAGAAGGAAGCTCCTGCCCCTCCTAAAGCCGAAGCCAAAGCGAAGGCTTTGAAAGGCCAAGAAGGCAGTGTTGAAAGATGTCCACAGCCACAAAAAAAAGAAGATCCACACATCACCCACCTTCCAGCAGCCCAAGACACCGGGACTCTGGAGGCAGCCGAAATATCCTTGGAAGAGTACCCCCAGGAGAAATAAGCTTAACCACCACACTATCATCAAGTTTCCGCTGCCCACTGAGTCCGCCATGAAGAAGATAGAAGACAACAACACACTTGTGTTCACTGTGGATGTTAAAGCCAACAAGCACCAGATCCAACAGACTGTGAAGAAGCTCGTGACATTGATGTGGCCAAGGTCAACACCCTGATTCAGCCTGATGGAGAGAAGAAGGCATATGTTCGTCTGGCTCCTGGTTGTTGCCAACAAAATTGGGATAATCTAAACTGAGTCCAGCTGCCTAATTCTAAATATACGTATATCTTTTTAACATAAAAAATATTAATCTCTATTCACTCTGTCTCTACACACACACACATACACACACTTACATACATGCTATACAAACACATCTACCTGTATCTATAAAAAGATACATTTTTCTTATTTTAAAAATTTGTGTGTGTTCATGAGGCACAAGTGCAGTTCTGCCACATTGATATATTGTGTTGCAGTAAAGTCAGGGCCTTCGGTGCATCCATCACTGAAGTGATGTGCTGGGCACACTGTACCTACCATGCAATCCTCATACACTCCCTGCAACCACCTCTACCCTTCCGAGTCGATTGTCCACCATTCCACATCCTACTTCCATGTATATAACAAGATAATAAGCAAATATGCACAATGATAACTGTCGAATTTTATTGCACTATTCTTTCAGCTTTTCTGTACATCTGAAAATTTATATAAGTTGGAACAATGAGGGAGAGAGAGAGAGAGAGAGAAAGACAGCTGAATCTGAATAGGTTAGGGGTTGTGTCCCAGCAGAGAACATAATTGACCTTTGTGATTCTCAAAGTGTGGTCCCCTAAGCTGCCTTCAGAGAGTCCAGGAGGGAAACCTGTTTTCACAGTAATACCAAGATGCCATCTGCCTATTTCATTATGTTGACTTTTTCATTAATGCTGCAAATGACAAAATAGGTAACATACCCAGCACTTCAGCCAAACCAAGGCAGTGGCACCAGACTACATTCTCACTTAAGGATGTCTTTGATGGAGCAGGAAAAGTTCTACTTTCACTGAATTTTGATCCTTGACTACATACTTTTTTAGTATTCTTTGTGAGAAAATGGGAAGTATGCATAAAACACTTATTGCACGATGGTAATCTTGAGGAAGGACACTTGTGTGACTGAGTTATGAGTTCGACCAGCAGATCTTTTCATTCACCCACTGAAAGACATTTGCATTATTTCCAGTTTGGAACTATAATGAATAAAGCTGCTATGAATATTTTTGTACAGGTTTTGCTGTGAACATAAAGTTTTTCCTTGTTTGGGATAAGCACCCAGAAGGGCAATTGCTGGTCATATGGTAATTTCATGTTCATTTCCAGAGTGGCTATACCATTTCACATTCCTGCCAGAAATATTTGAGTGGTCCAGTTCCTTTGCAACCTTGCCGGCATCTTATGTTAACTTTATTTTGTATTTCAGCCATTCTTACAGGTGTATAGTGATATCTCATTGTGATTTTAATCTGTGTTTCCTTAATGACTAATGATGTTGAGCATCGTTTCATGGGCTTCTTAGCCTTGTGTTTATCCTTTTCAGACAAACGTCTGTTCATGTCTTGCTCATTGCTTATTTTGTATTTGGATTTCATTTTTACTGTTGAGTTTTTAAATTTCTTTGTATATTCTGAGTGCAAGACTTTACAGAATTTGTTGTTTGCAAATATCTCCTCTCATGCTGCAGCTTGTCTTTTTATGCTCTTTATAGGTCTCGCACAGAGCAACAATTTTTAATTTTGATAAGAGCCTATTTATTAACTTATTCTTTTATGGATCATACCTTTGGTGTTACATCTAAGACTTCTTTGTCCAGTTCTAGTTCTGATGATTTTTTCTTAACAGGTTTATAATTTTTTAATTTTAATTAATTTATTTATTATTTATTTTAGAGAAAATATCTCACCCAGACTGGCCTTGAACTCCTGGGCTCAAGGGATGCCCCCCATCTCAGTCTCAGAAGTAGCTGAGACTACAGGCTTGTGACACCACGCCTGGCTCAATGTTTTAAATGTATGTGTTTTTGTTTTGTTTTGTTTTGTTTTGTTTTTTTTGAGACGGAGTCTCGCTGTGTCGCCCAGGCTGGAGTGCAGTGGCCGGATCTCAGCTCATTGCAAGCTCCGCCTCCCGGGTTTTTACGCCATTCTCCTGCCTCAGCCTCCCGAGTAGCTGGGACTACAGGCGCCTACCACCTCGCCCGGCTAGTTTTTTGTATTTTTTAGTAGAAACGGGGTTTCACCGTGTTAGCCAGGATGGTCTCGAACTCCTGACGTCGTGATCCGCCCGTCTCGGCCTCCCAAAGTGCTGGGATTACAGGCTTGAGCCACCGCGCCCGGCAAAATGTATGTTTTACATTGAAGCCCATGATCCGTTTTGAGTTATTCTTTGTATAAGGTGTGAGATTTGGGCCAGGTTGTTTTTTAATTTTTCCATTGTGGTTGTCCAGTTGCTCCAGCACCATTTGTTGGGAAAGTTCTCCTTCCTTCATTGAATTGTTTTTGTGCTTTTGTGAAAGTCGGTTGAGCATATTTGTGTTTTGCTCATTTTTAGTTGAGATATTCATCTTTTTATATCAAGGTTAAGAACTTGTCACATATTCTAGATACAAGTTCTTCATCAAAAATGTGATCTGTGATGAATTGTGAAATATTTTCTCCCAGTCTATGACTTGTGTTCTCATTTTCTTAATGGTGTCTTTTGGAGCACTAAAGTTTCAAATTTTAACTAAGCCCAATTTATCTTTTCTTTTTTCATTTGTAGATCATGCTTGTGGTATGTTACTTAAGAATCTTTTGCCTAATCACCCAAAGTAAGAACAATTTTCTCCTATATTTTCTTGTAGAAATTTCACAGTTTAAACTCATATATTTTAGCTCTTTAATTTGAGTTGATATTTTATATGATATGAGATGTCTAAATCCACTTCTTTTTGTTTCTTGTATCATTTTGTGCACCTGATCGAGCTAACTACAGCTTCAACTCTTGGGCTTAAGTGATTTTCTTGCCTCAGTCTCCTAAACCACTGAGATTATAGGCACAAACCACTGAACACTGCCATCTCTTTTTACATTTAGTTGTCCAGTTGTGTCTAAACCATTTATTTAAAAGACTATTATTTTCCCATTGAATTACCTAGGCAACTTTGTTGGATGTCAGTTGAAAAAAGTGTAAGAATGTCTTTCTAGATTCTCACTTCTGTTCATTTATCTCTATGTTTCTCAGTTCTATACTATCTGGATTATTATAGTTTTATGTTATATTCCAATTTTCTTTTTCAAATTTATGTTGGCTCTTCTGCATCTTTTGCATTTTCATAAGCATTTTAGAATTATTTTGTGAATTTCTATAAAATGCCTGCTGGGATTTTGATAGAGATTGTGTTGAATCCATAGATTGATTTGTGGGGAATAGCCATTTTGACAATATTATTGAGCTTTCCAACCCGCATCTCTCCATGTATTTAGACCATTCATTTCTCTCAGTAATGTTTTGTATTTTTCAGTGTACAAACACTGCTCTCTTCCTAAATTTATTCCTATTTCATGATTTTTATAACTACTGTGAAAAGAAATTCTAGATTTTCATTGCTGGTATAGAGAAACAGAATTGATTTTTGGATACTGGTTTTACATCCTATGGGTTCTTCTGAACTCTTTTCTTAGTGCTACAAGCTTTTATCTGCATGTGAATTCTACAGGCAGGATCATGTGAATAGAATTTTATGTTTTCTTTTTTGATCTGAATGACTTTAATTTTTTATTTTTCATTTTTTGCCCTATTGTATTGGCTAGAATCTCTAGTACAATGTTAAAAAGAAGTGATGAGAGTGGATATCTTTTCTTTGATCCCCATTTTAGGAGGAAAGCATTCAGTTTTTCATCATTATGCATTGTTTTAGCTGTGAGTTTTTCACAGATGTCCTTTATCAAGTGAGGAACGTCCCTCCATTCCTATTTTGTTGAAAGTTGTGAACATGAATGGTGTTAAGATTTTTGTCAACTGTTTCTTCTGCATCTATTGAGATAATTATATCGCTCTGGTCCTTCATTCTATTAATATGGTGCATTACATTAATTGATTTCCAAATGTTAAGCTGACCTTATATTCCTGGGATGAATCCCATTGGTCATAGAGTGTAATCCTTTTTATATGGTATTGTATTCAGTTTGCCAATGTTTGTTAAGGATGTTTGCATTTATGTTCATTGGTGATACTGGTCTGTAGTATCCTTTTCTTGTGAGTCTTTATCTTACTTTGATATTAGGGTAAAGCCAGTTCCACAAATGATTTGGGGCCGCCTCTCTGGGAGAGTCTGGTGGGAGATGTGGCTGTGGCAGTGGTGATCTCAGGGTGCAAAGCCGGGGGCAGAGGCAGCCTCAGGCTGAAGGGTCTCAGGAAAACCCCTACTCCACATGGAGAATAAGATCCACTGTTGGGGCCGGGCGCAGTGGCTCAAGCCTGTAATCCCAGCACTTTGGGAGGCCGAGACGGGCGGATCACGAGGTCAGGAGATCGAGACCATCCTGGTGAACACGGTGAAACCCCGTCTCTACTAAAAAATACAAAAAAACTAGTTGGGCGAGGTGGCGGGCGCCTGTAGTCCCAGCTACTCGGGAGGCTGAGGCAGGAGAATGGCGTAAACCCGGGAGGCGGAGCTTGCAGTGAGCTGAGATCTGGCCACTGCACTCCAGCCTGGGTGACAGAGCCAGACTCCATCTCAAAAAAAAAAAAAAAGATCCACTGTTGGCTGCCAGGGCAGTGGCCTGGGTGGAATCCCTGCTAGAAACAGGGTAGGAAGGCCTTGTGGTCTCACCACCCAGCGGCCCTGGGGTGGAGCTGAGTTTCCAGGGGTTAATGGACCAGGCAGGAGAAGGGTGGCCCAAGTGCAGGTCATGGGCCTGGGTGAGTTCAGAGGGTCAGGGGACACTAGGCCTCCTCCAGCATGGGGCTCTCTAGGGTCAGGTCAGGTGTAGACCTGTGGCAGCCACTTGTTTTGATGCTGGGCCTGCGAGCCCCAGGGCTTCCTGATGGGCTCTCCAGTTAGGAGCTGCCTGCTCAGGGCTGGGAGGGGAAGAACGCTGAGCTGCAGGTGGAGGGAGTAAATGTTTTGTTTCTTGGAGGGACTTGCTGATGTTGATAGAGTCACAGGAGGAGATTGGTGAGGGCTGGGAAAAGCGAGGTGGGAGGGAGAATCAATGTGGATATTATTTTTTTTCTGAGCGAAGTCATAGCTTGAAATCTGGAGAGCCTGAGGAAGGAGTATCCCTGAGAGGATACAAAGATTTCTTACCCAAACCTGATTTTTCTTCACCGCCCCCGCCTCCCGCAAGCCTCATGAAGTCATAGGCCCAGTACCAACACCAGGTGGTGCCAACAGGCCATGCAAGCACCATGCAGTTGGGCTTGTTTCTGGTCATCTCCTGGGTCCCTGACTTAACCGGGGTAGCATGGACCCTGCAGCCAGATGACCTGGCTTCAACCTGTAGCTCTGGTCTCACTGGCACTTTCCCTCCGGGTGCCTCAGTTTCTTCAACTGTGAAGTGGACAGTTACTACGCTTACCTCTGGCGGGTTTCTCAACAGCAGCCCTATTAACAGTTTGGGACAGAGACTCCCTTGTGGAGCGGCCTGTCCTGTGCATTGTGGGAGGTTTCCTGGCACACCCCACTCACCCCTTCCCATCAATCCTCATGTGATAACCAAAAATGTCCCAGGATTTTTGGTTCTCCCTTGGGTCTGGAAGCTGCACTTAGGCATTTTCCCACCTGACACTTGAGCTTGTCTCTGCTTTGGTCCAAATAAGGCCTCTCTTTTTTAAAAAGTGTTTTTTCTTTAAAGATTGTATCCATCTTTTTTTTTTTTTTTTTTTTTTTTTTTTTTTTGAGACGGAGTCTCGCTCTGTCGCCCAGGCTGGAGTGCAGTGGCGCGATCTCGGCTCACTGCAAGCTCCGCCTCCCGGGTTCACGCCATTCTCCTGCCTCAGCCTCCCGAGTAGCTGGGACTACAGGTGCCCACAACCGCGCCCGGCTAATTTTTTGTATTTTTAGTAGAGATGGGGTTTCACTGTGGTCTCGATCTCCTGACCTTGTGATCCGCCCGCCTCGGCCTCCCAAAGTGCTGGGATTACAGGCGTGAGCCACCGCGCCCGGCCGTATCCATCTTTTAAACAAATCAATTTTCTTCCTTTATCTCTGCATTCAGTTAATCCTTCCACACCCTTTCTTTAGTATATTTTGAAATGTGTCCATTCTAATTCTAGTAATTAGCATATCTGACCTGCATGATACCTGCTATTACCCCAGTAGAGCTCTGATTTCTTGAGTACAGGGAATGGAGTGTGCGTTCCTGATTCTGTTCTGGATGACCTAATTCAATTTATTTTACTTTACTTGTCTAGGATATTGCTCTTCATCTGCAAAATATAATTGTGAATGTGGCTTGAATTACTGGGTGGTTTTATTTCTTCATTCAGCTAGTATTTGTTGTGTACCTACTGCATGACAAATACATGGCATGATATTGTTTCATGGATCACACCATAGCAACTAAGTAACTACATTAAGGACATTATAGCCAGGTGTAGTGGTGTGTGCCTGTAGTACTAGCTGCTTGGGGGGCTGAGAAGGAGAATTGCTTCTCCAGGAGTTGGAGGTTACAGTCAGCTCAGCTATGATCACCACTGCATTTCAGTCTCAGCAACTGAGCAAGACCTTGTCTCTGAAAAAAAGAAAACAGATATGTTATAAGCTGTCTACATGTACTCTATATCTCAGGAGATTCACGTCCTGTAGTTTTCTAAATGGCATCTCCATGTGGTTTTTATGAATGTTTGTCTGGTATTTCTTTTCTATCCTTTTACTTTCAACTTTTCTGTATCTTCCACTGATAGTATGTCTTTTATAAATAGCCTATGGTTATTTATTTATTTATTTGCTTGTTTGTTTATTTATTTATTTATTTATTTTTACCCCTCTGCACTATTTGTCTTGTAATTGGGGTGCTTGAGTCCATTATCTTTAATGTCTTTGTTGTCCTGATTGGGTTTAAGTCCACCTTGTCATTTGCTGTTTTCTAATATTACCTCTTTATTTGCTCCATTATTTTTCTTTTCTTGCCTTTTTTAGATTAATCAAAATATTTTCATTATTGTAGTATTCTTAATAAGTGTTTTAGTTACCCATTATCTTATTATTCCCTTAATTATCCAAGAAAGAACAATATTATCCAAGAAAGAACAATATTAATCTGTGACTTATTATAACAAATTGGAAATCATAACTTCCCTTTCACGTACCTGTGCAGATAGCCCAGGAAAGAATTGGTGCTCTGAGTATACACCATGGAATACTATGCAGCCATAAAAAACGAGTTCATGTCCTTTGCAGGGACATGGATGAAGCTGGAAACCATCATTCTCAGCAAAATATCTCAAGGACAGAAAACCAAACACCACATGTCCTCATTCATAAGTGGCAGTTGAACAATGAGAACACATGGACACAGGGAGGGGAACATCACACACCAGGGCCTGTCGCGGGGAGGGAGGCTCGGGGAGGGATAGCATTAGGAGAAATACCTAATGTAATGATGAGTTAATGGGTGCAG
The DNA here is from genome assembly GCF_024542745.1 of Macaca thibetana thibetana. NCBI lineage: Eukaryota > Metazoa > Chordata > Mammalia > Primates > Cercopithecidae > Macaca > Macaca thibetana. The sequence continues at coordinate 29,475,975 of NC_065581.1, read as the reverse complement.
CAAACCAACATGGCACATGTATACCTATGTAACAAACATGCACGTTGTGCACATGTAACCTAGAACTTAAAAGTGTGTGTGTGTGTGTGTGTGTGTATATATAATTGGTGCTCTGGCTCTGAGATACAGAGGATCAGGGGTGTGGAAGCAAGAGAGTAATTTGATGATGAAGCTGTAGCTGCAGAGCCATCTGGGTTCCTCACCTGCATTCCTTGTAGACATCTCCTCTAATGAATGCCTGAGATGCCCTCTCCCCTGTATACTCCTGCCAGAGTCTCTCCATCTCCACTGACAGCAACTCCACCCTTCTACTCTCATAGTCTAAAACCATGGCTGTCTTTGATTCTTCTTTCTCAGAACACAGATACAATCCATTAGCAAATGCTATGATGCATCCAGAATCCCATCACTTCTCATTATTTTTACTGGTCACACCCAGGTCAAGGTAACCGATGTCTCTATCCTGAAATGCTACATGCCTTTCCCACTGTTTTCTCTACTGCCTTACTTGTCCCCCACCTCTCAGTTCTGTTCTCAATAGGGCAGCCAGAGAGAAGCTTTTGAAGAGTAAGTCGTACCATGTCCCACTTTTCAAAACTGTACTGAAACTCACCATCTCACTCAGAGCAAAAGTGAAAACCCTGGCCACACTCTCCAGGCCTACCTGCTCTGGCCACACCTCTGACCTCATCTCAGTCACTCTCTGTCCAGCCCGTCTGGACTCTTCTCACTTCCCAAAAGACAGATACCTTCCTGCCCTAGTGCATTTTCACGGGAGGCTCCCCTGCCTGGAAAGAACTTTCCTAGATATCCTCGTAGGTATCTCCTCATGTCCTTCAAATTGTTCTTCAAGACCTAGAAGAAGCTTCTCTGCTCCTTCTTGAATCTCTGTCTGGCTCAGCCCGCTTGCCCCCACCATGTCCATTAGGGTGACACAGAAGTCCTACAAAGTATTCCAATCTGGCCCCCAGGCTTTCAGCAGCTGCTCCTACACGAGTGGGCCTGGTGCCCACATCAGCTCCTTGAGCTTCTCCTAAGTGAGCAGCAGTGGCAGCAGCTTTTGGGATAGCTTGGGCATGGCAAGGGTCTGGGTGGAGGCTATGGTGGGGCTCGTGGTATGGGGGGCATCACAGCCATCATGGTCAGCCAGAACCTACTGAGGCCCCTTAAGCTGGAGGTGGACCCCAACATTCAGGCCATGTGCACCCAGGAGAAGGACCAGATCAAGACCCTCAACAACAAATTTGCCTCCTTCATCAACAAGTTACAGTTCCTGGAGCAATAGAACAAAATACTGGAGACCAAGTGGAGCCTCCTAAAGCAGCAGAAGATGGCTCAGAGGAAGATGGACTGCATGATTGACAGCTACATCAACATTCAGCAGCAGCTGCACACTATGGGCCAGGAGAAGCTGAAACTGGAGGCGAAGTTTGGCAACACACAGGGACTGGTGGAAGACTTCAAGAACTAGTACAAAGATAAGATCAATATTAATACAGAGAAGGAGAACGAATTTGTCCTCATTAAGAAGGATGTGGCTGAAGCTAACATGAATGAGGTAAAGCAGGACTCTCGCCTGGAAGGGTTGAATGACGAGATCAGCTTCCTCAGGCGGCTGTATGAACAGGAGATCCTGGAGCTGCAGTCCCAGATCTCGGACACATCTGTGGTGCTGTCCATGGACAACAGTCACTCCCTGGACATGGACAGTATCATCGCTGAGGTTGAGGCCCAGCAAGAAGAGATCACCAACCGAAGCTGGACTGGGGCTGAGCCTGCACCAGGTCAAGTACAAAGAACTGCAGGCGCTGGCTGGAAAGCACTGGACGACTTATGTCACACAAAGACGGAGATCTCAGAGATGACCTGGAACCTCAGCTGGCTCCAGGCTGAGACTGACAGCCTCAAAAACCAGTGGGCCTCCCTGCAGGCCGCCATCACGGATGCAGAGCAGCATCGGGAGCTGGCCATTAAGGAAGCCAAGCTGTCTATGCTAGAGGCCACCCAGCAGTGGGCGAAGCAGGACATGGCGCAGCAGCTGTGCGAGTACCAGGAGCTGATGAACATCAAGCAGGCCTGGACATCGAGATCATCACCTACAGGAAGCTGCTGCAGGGCAGGGAAAGCTGGCTGGAGCATGAACATCCACACGAAGACCACCAGTGGCTACTCAGGTAGGCTGAGCTTGGCCTATGGGGCCCTCACAAGCCCTGGCCTCAGTTACAGCCTGGGCTCCAGATTTGGCTCTGGCAGGGGCTCCAGCTCCTTCAGCCACACCAGCTCCTCCAGGGTCGTGGTTATGAGGAAAATTGAGACCCAGGATAGAAAGCTGGTGTCCAAGACCTGGGACGTCCTGCCTAAGTGAATGGCCACAGCAGCCATCCCAGCCTGCCCCCTCCTATGACTGCCCCAGGGCCTGTAGGAGAGGCTGCTGTGCAGGGGAGCATAGGGAACAGGAGACCCACCTGAGGTTCAGTCCTTGCCCTCAGCCCACCCATGGCAGGAGTTTACTGCCCGGGGTACTCCCACTTGCATATGCATTCAGCTACAAAGTAAATTTTTTTCTTTTCTTTCTTTCTTTCTTTCTTTCTTTCTTTCTTTCTTTCTTTCTTTCTTTCTTTCTTTCTTTTTCTTTCTTTCTTTCTTTCTTTCTTTCCTTCCGTCCGTCCATCCGTCTGTCCGTCCTTCCGTCCGTCTTCTTCTTCCTTCTTTCTTTTTCTCTCTCTCTCTCTCTTCCTTTCTTTCTTTTCTTCCCCCCCCCCCCCCCCCCCCCCCCCCCCGCCAAATTAAAGCCACAGTTAGCTCTGCCAACTGTGAAAAAAAAAAAAGTCTTTCCTTGCAGGTCACATTTGCAACAAAGCCCATGCTGACTACATAGTATAACAGCCACCTTCCCTGTCCCCACAGCCCACACTCTGGATGACTCACTCCACAGCACTTGCCACCTTCTAACACAAGAATTTGCCTTCCATACTCTGCTTATACATATGCGCCACAAGGCCAGAAATTCTTCTGTTTTTAGTTTAAAGATGTTTTCCAAATGCAAAACAGCCATATACCTAGCAGATAACAAATGTCAGTTCAATGAAAGCTCACCGTAGAGTACCTCCCTATCCGAAAGGCAATGTCTTTATTTATGTAGCCTCGAGCCAAATGCTATTTTGTGGCTGCTACAGCTGTTTGTGGCAGCTACAGCACAACATCCTCTCACACTGATATCAGTTCCACCGGTGCTTTTGTCACCAGTGCTGCTTGGGTGCCCTCCCTCCCCTCATTCCTCCTCCCACACCAACCCTCCTGCACACTGCAGCACACAACCATATTTCTCTCTTCAGGAAAGATAATCTTAGGCTTATAAGTCCAATTTTTCAACTACATATGAATCTAAATTAAGACTCTGCTTTACAAATCCATGAGTTTGGATTGGAGCCAGCACTAGGATTACTACAACTCAGGGCAGGAAGAATAGTAGGTGAGCAGAAGAGGAGCTCCAACAAAAACTTACCTACGATGAGAAATTATGGGACCCCTCCTCTCTGCAAATGTCACAATCTGGTTCCTATGAGAAGGCTGGTGAAAAGATGGAAAATACAATCCAGGAAAGAGCCTGGAAGGAGGGCAAGTGCTGGACAGGTCTGAAAAATCAGTCTCTTGATACCACAAGGACTTCTGTGTGCAGGGACTGCCCTAAATAACATTCGAGTCCCTGAGATCGCAGGTCCTGCTGGGAAAAGGTTCTGCTGTAGGACCAAGGCCACTAGAGCAGCAAAGATGACCTGGCTGAGCAGTGACCAGATAAAGCTCACAGTGGCCTGAGTACCCACGGGGCACAGCCCCATCTCCTCTCCTGTCCTGCAACAGATCAGCACAGGAAACATAGACTCTGGAAGGTTCTCAGGTCTTCCATTTATTTTGTCTCTCAAATGTTAGTAATCTCCTCCTCTAATTAACTCATCAACCTCTAATGGCAATAATTTAAAGAAGTAAATTTATACTCAGATTCTAATTTTAATAGGGAAGCAGGAAGTTGCAGCTCAGTACACCATGAAGTTGAGACAGAGATAAAGACATCCGAGCCCCAATGTCTCTGGAACAGGAAAGGTAATTGGGTAGAAACACAGGGTAGTGCGGGGAAGGGGGTCATGGTGGACATGGGGGTAGGCTGGTCTCCCCACCTCCTCACATTATGCTAACAGGGGTGAAGACACATTTGGACATCTTTGCAGAAGGAGAATTCAGGCTTCTTGAAGTCACAAAAGGAAGGCATGAACAAATCTTGCTTCTCAGTCCCACACAAGGAAGCTGTCTCACACTATAGAGAAAACATTCATGAACAAATTCATATCAGTCACAGTGATGGGTCACACTCTAAACAGCCCATTTCATGCTCAAGACATCCAAGTCAAAGAAACCCCATAGCACAGCTGAGTACCCTCTGTTCCTCCCAACACCCCACTCACATCAGGGCCCCTGCCCTGGAGTGTCACCTTTATTAGCTGTGAGAGACACACCAGAGCCTGGGCACTGTCAATGATTGGGGTAGAACAAAAACAGGACCCGGTCAGAGCCCACAGATATGGCTAGAGGAACTGTGGGGTGGGTGAGCTCCCTCATGGGCTCCTGACCAATACCGCAACAATCTCAAGGATCAGCCTCCTTCATACTTACTTGTAGGCTGAGAGTAGCTCCCTCTGTTTCTATCTGTGGGAAAAAAAAATGTCCTGTGAGAGGCCAGAAAGGAGCCAGGGCCATAAGGTCCTAGAGCAACCTCCTAGTCATTGATCCCAGAGAAGTTTCCAGAAATATGTAACTGCAGATTACACATTTACTTCATTAGGAAATACGAAGAAAGCAGATGTGGGTCCTGGACCAACTGCCCTCCTGAGGTCTGTCATCAGCAGAGACCTTCCCCTGTGAGTTGTGACTGCTGGGAATCAGGTCCCCACCACCACAATCATTGAAGTGAAGAATCTGTCTTCATTTTCACAAGTGCTTTACAAATGAGTTAGAGCTGGCACAGAGGGCCCAGGCTGGGTAGGCCTGTGTGTGTGGATGGTGCTTCCCAGTTACGAGGCAGAACACACTTCTACCTGGGGCTTGCAACCCCCAGTGGGACAAGAAAACTCAGACTCCTCTCCTCACCCCTTCCCTACCTGAGCTCTTTCTCCTCCACATTACAGCAGCGACCACAGCTCCAGTAACCACAACTGCTAGGACAGCCAGGCCAGCAACGATGCCCACAATGGGGATGGTGGGCTGAGAAGACGACTCTGGGAAAGGAGAGGAAGGTGAGGGCCCCTGACCCCAGCCTCAGCCCTGGCTCTGCAGAAGGGCTCCAGAAGGGCTCCTGCTTTCTCTGAGAAGAGACGCGACCCCTCATCCCCTTCCTTACCCCATCTCACTCCTTACCCCATCTCAGGGTGAGGGGCTGGGGCAGCCCTTCGTGTTGCACATGGCACGTGTATCTCTGCTCCTCTCCGGAAGGCACCACCACAGCTGCCCACTTCTGGAAGGTTCCATCCCCTGCAGGCCTGGTCTCCACAAGCTCCGTGTCCTGGGTCTGTTCCTCCCCGTCCCGCTGCCAGGTCAGTGTGATCTCGGCAGGGTAGAAGCCCAGGGCCCAGCACCTCAGGGTGGCCTCACGGTCAGAGATGGGGTGGTGGGCAACGTGTGCCTTTGGAGGATCTGAGCAGAGTCAGAAAATTCAGGTACTTTGCCTTCCTCATTGGGAACCCCAGCAGTGCTCATGTGACCGTCCTGAGAATGGACAGGACACCTGGGGTGGGGAAGGGATCACAGAACCCAGACACCAGCCTGGACACAGGCACCTGGGAAAATCTCTTATTCCTTGGAAAGTTCGAGTCTCTGAGGGGGGAGCAGGGACTTCTGGCCCTGACTTAAGTGGAGGCCGAGGGACTCAGAAGAGCTGGAATCAGAGCCCCAAACACATTCAGTGTGAGGCAGAGAACAAAGCTTGAGAGGAAAAGCCACGGGGCCCAAGGCTCAAAAGGGATCGTGGATCAGTATTCCAGGGACTGTCTTCCCTCCATTCCCTCAGAGACTTCATCCCTTAATTGTCCCAGAGAGCAGGGTGGACTCTCACAGTCACTTTCTGGTACAGGATCTGGAAAGCCAGAAAGATTCTTCCCACTCAGGACCCGAGAGAGAGCGATATTCTAGCATTAGTCCCACTTTCCTCCCCACCTTGTGCGAGGCCATCCCAAGAGATCTACAGGAGATGGGGAAGGCGCCCATGGCCCCTGGTACCTGCGCGCTGTAGCGTCTCCTTCCCGTTCTCCAGGTATCTGCGGAGCAACTCCAGGCACTCGCCCTCCAGGTAGGTCCTGAACTCCTCTGCATATTCCTCTGCCTCATAGAAGCGCTGGGTGATCCGAGCTACCGTGTCCGCGGCGGTCCAGGAGCGCAGGTCCTCGTTCAGGGAGATGTAATCCTTGCCGTCGTAGGCGTGCTGGTGATACCCGCGGAGGAGGCGTCCGTCGGGCCCCATGTCGCAGCCGTTCATTCCCTGGAGGGTGTGAGACCCTGGCCCGGTCCCTGCAGTCAGCCCCGTCTAGCTAGCCGCGCCCTCTCTCCGCCCAACCCGCCGGGATTTTGGCCTAAACTGAAAATGAAACCCGGTAAAGGCGCCTGGGACTCTCCTGGGTGGAGGGTCTGGGCGGGTCCCGCAGCCTCAGTGTGGATTTCGGACCCGGAGACTCTGGGGGACCCGGACGGTCCGTGGCTGATGGGGAGTGGTCGTGACCCGCGCCCCTGGTCGGGGTCGCTCACCGGCCTCGCTCTGGTTGTAGCGGAGGAGCAGCTTCCTCAGGGCCACTCGGTCAGTCCGTGCGTTGGCCTTGGCGTACCCTGTGGTCCGCTCCCAATACTGCGGCCCCTCTTGCTCCACCCACGGCGCTCGCGGCTCCATCCTCGGAATCGCGGCGTCGCTGTCGAACCGCAGGAACTGCGTGTCGTCCACGTACTCCACCGCGATGTACCTGTACTGAGGCTCCCTGCGGCCGGGCCGCGACACAGCGGTGCTAAAATACCGCAAGGAGTGGGAGCCTGGGGGCGAGGAGGGGCTGAGATCCGCCCGACCTTCCTCTGGGCGCAACTCCCCAGGTCCTGCGCCCCCGCCTTACGGGGCCCTCGCTTCTCCCCGCAGAGACCCTTTCCCTCCCGACCCCGCACTCACCCGCCCAGGTCTCGGTCAGGGCCAGGGCCCCTGAGAGCACCAGGAGGAGGGTTCGGGGCGCCATGACCCCAACCTCCGCGTCTGGGGAGAATCTGAGTCCCGGAGGGTGCGTGGGGACTTCAGAACCGGAACGCGGCGACACTCATTGGCTTCTCTAGAAACTCCACACACAATGGGAGTGAGAAATGGGGCCGCGTTATGAGTATCCAGGAAGAAGAATCTGACACGGGTTGGGAGAGAAGGAGAAACTCTGGGGAGATGGGGAATTCTCAATACTGACCCTCCCCACCCCAGACGCTGCCTCGGGGCCTGAGCCCTTGAGAGCCACTCCTGGGGCCCTGAGACTTTGCCCTCACCCTCCTCCTACTGTGCAGGGTGTATCTCAATGTCTCCCCGGGTCTTCGCCCGGGGACTGAGAAACCAGTGAGAAACCGTCGGCATGGACCGAGTCCATCTCCCTTTAGTTCTCATTCCGAAATCCCCGTCCCTTGACTGAACTTTCTGCCTCCCACTCCATACCTGGACTCCCCTGGACTCTTTTGGAAGAAAACTCACCCCAAGGAGCTTGGTGCCAGAGAATGAACTTGTCCTGAGAATGACGGTATAGAGACAGTTTCTTCTTCTTCTCCTCCTCCTTTTCCTCCTCCTCCTCCTCCTTCTTCTTCCTCTTCTTCCTCTCCTTCTTCTCCTTCTCCTCCTCTTCCTCCTCCTTCTCCTTCCTCCTCCTCCTCCTCCCCCTTCCTCCTCCTCCTCTTCCTCCTCCTCCTTCTCTGGAAACGTGGTAGCTGAGCATATGAAATAGAACGGAGACCAGTTTCCTTTTTATTAGCTGCAGTGAGTAGTAGAATCTTGGTAACCCCTGAATTATCAGGAATCTTATGTGTAAAAAATGTTACTTTGTCCCCTTGATATGTAAATGTGTCTAAATGCATTACAACTGACAACTCGCAGAGCTCCTAAGTTTTGCTTTCCCAGACTATGTATCTGTATCTTGTTGTATTCTAAAATTACCTTCATTCCATAGCCCTGAGTTTCTGTGTGAGTCCAGGACATCTCAATACAAAGTAGCACAATGTGTTATTGTATGTTGCAACCAGAAGCCAGGGCATTCATTCACCTCAAAGTTGCAAGTGTTCAAGGCAGTCACAATGCCCCTCACCAGTGCTCATGCACTTCCTGTTTTTAGGAGGTATCTGCATCTAAGTGGTGTGCATATTTTATTGGAACACCTAGTATTTTTTTAAACCTGAAAAATAAAGCAGAAAAAGCAATTAATTTTTTGGCAGTCCCGCATGTGGTGTTAAAGGCCAAATGTAAGGAACACCCTGCTAAGCTCTGTAGATGGACGTATTAAAAATTTATAAAACAATGTGTTTAAACCTAAGAATTCTGCCGCTTTCAAATTCTGTCCCTCTGCTCCTTTTCCTCACCTCCTGCTTCTCCAGCCCTTCCCTCCATCCCTCTCATCCCTCAGGCCCTCCTCTCCCCTTAGTCCCCACCACCCTGTCACTCCCGAATTGTGGCTCTAGCACTGTCCCATGACCTGCCACCTGAGTGGTCCTGCTACTGCGAGTCACAGTGTGTCGTTTCTTCACCTAAAACACTCCAGTGGCTCCACTTTGGTCTTGTGAAGCATCTAGAATGTCAGGCACTTGAGCATATGAGGGCATACCTGGTTCAGCATAGGCACTAAATTAATTTTTGTTGACCTGTTGAATGAAATATGATTGCATTAAAATTTAATTGCATCACAGAAAATTATAAAATGAAAAATACTGGAAAAAGGAAATATTTTATTTTATGCATATAGTGTGCATATCAATTTATAAATTCATTCCATGTGTCTGTTGAGTCTGTGTATGAATTTTATATGACTGCATAACAAATTACCACAAACATTGGCTTTAAACAGCACCCATTTATTTTATTTATTTATTTTTAGACACATGGCCTTCTTCTGTTATCCAGGGTAAAGTGCAGTTGCATGATCATGGTTCCCTGCAGCCTCAAACTCCTGGCCTCTAGAAGTCCCCTTGCCTCAGTCTCCGGAGTAGCTAGGACTACAGGCAAGTACCACCATGCTCAGGTAAATTTTAAAAAAAAGAAAAATTTTTTTGTGGAGAGGAAGGTCTCCTCAAATTGCCCAGGCTAGTCTCAAACTCCTGGCTGCAAGTAATCCTCCTGCGTCATTCCCACAAACCTTAGGATTACAGGCATGAGCTACCACGCCTGAGCACACAACACTTGCTTATTTCTTTACAGTTCCTCAGTCAGAAATCTGAGCATGATTGGAGGGTTCTCTGTTTAGGGTTTCCCAAAATTATGTTTTCATTTTGAGGACCTCCTTCAGGCTTAGACAGAAGTGACAGAATTCAGTTTCTGCCAGTTGTAGGACTACGGTTCCTGTTCCTTGCCTGCTGTCAAGGTAGAGAGAGGCTGCTAACAATTCCTGGTGCCCACCAGCATTCTTTGCCACACAGCCCCTTCATTTTTAAAACCCGCAGTGGCGGAATTCCCTCACACTGAATCCATCTCACACTGTCAATCTCTATGATCAGGAAGAAACCGGTCCTTTCAAGGTCTTACCAGATGAGGACAGCCTGACCAAGGATAATCCCTGTCTTAAAGTCAATTGATTTAGGACCTTAATTATATATGTAAAAATCCCTTCAAGGCAGGACCTACATTTTTGTTGGTTGATTAACTGGGGTCAGGTGAATGACCAGGGTCACACGCCTATCATGGGGGCGATGATGGAATCAGCCTAGCATGGCTTGGGTCTTTCTTTTGAGTTTAATTGGGACACAGTTGGAAATTGAAGTTCAAATAAAACAATAATTGTGAATGATAATAAAATACATTCTATTTAGCCATGGAAATTCTTCTTACCACTTAAAACCAAATGACATGTTTAATATTTTGTAATTAATTTAGGTTGGTTGTAGTGGCTCATACCTGTAATCCCAGCACTTTTGGAGGCAGAGTCAGGCAGAGAGCTTGATTTCACGAGTTCAAGATCAGCCTAGGCAGCATGGCAAAACCCTTGTCTCTACCAAAAATATAAAAATTTTAGCCAGGCATGGTGGTGCATGTCTGTACTCCCAGCTACTCAGACAGCTGAGGTGGGAAGATCATTGAGCCCAGGAGGTCAAGGCTGCAGTGAGCTGTCATCCTGCCACAGCACTCCAGCCTGAGTGATAGAGCAAGACCCTGTTTCAATAATAATGACGATAACAATAATACTAATAAATTTAGAGCAAATGAAAATTAAAGTGCAATTATTCATCCTCTCTTGTGAAGCTGTATTCATTTTTTTACTGTTACATTACAAATTACTGAAAATGTAACAGCTCAAAGCAACAAATATTGATCATCTCCCACAGTTTCCAATGCTCAGGAATCCAGGAGAGGTCTCCTGCGGTGCTTCTGGCTCAGGGCCTCTCACAAGGTTGCAGTCCAGTTGTCAGTCTAGGGCTGCATCATCTGAGGGCTCAACTGGGCTGGAGATTTGCATGAAAAATGGCTCACTCACATGGCTGTTGGAAAAGGCCTCAGTTCCTTGTTGTCTGGTCCTAGGAGGCCTCAGTCCTAGCCACATGGACCTTTCCACAAGTCTGCTTATGACACAGCACCCGGCTTCCCCCAGAGTTCATGATCCCAGAGACAGAGAGAGCAAAGGTGGAGCTACGGTAAGTTTTTTGTTCTACACCAAGAGTCACAAACTGTTACGTCAACATTACTCCATTAGTTAGAAGTGAATAATTAAGTCCAGGCCACATTCACAGGGAGGGAATTAAGCTGTACCTCTGGAAAGTGGAGAGTATCAAAGAATTTGCATATATGTTAAAAGCAAAATTAAAATTATTGTTTCAGAATTTTATAAATCCAAATATTCTTTCATCTGATTATAATTCTTTAATGCTTTAAACTTCTCTTTTTAAAGTAATGATTAAAATTTGAGATATCGCAGAGCCTTGGGTATTGAGGGGAAAAATGTTTGAGACATAGAAAGAGGATACTATAGTATCTCTGAGTTTTTCTTGCAAATACCTTTAATAACAATATCCTCTTGAATGAGTTGCAACACAGTTGAGAACTTACGGTAATTAGATCAAATAGTTCCAAGACTTCAGTGCCATAACAATAGTGCCTTAAAAATAAGTATTTGTTTTGCCTAAGATGTCTCAAATTTAGTTTAAGAATGCCCCAAATGCCAATTTTCCCATTCAAATATCATCTTTAAAAATATTTGCAAATCAGATTGCTTTTAAGATAGAAAAAATATGAGTCTCATACCTCAGCCAACACATCTAGCTGAGCATGATGTGAGTAACTTTGGTTGGATACAGTAGCCCAAAATGGTTAGCTCCAGTCTAGGAAAAAGATTTTTCAAAAACTGGCTATTGGGTGGGAATTCCATAATAAACTTGATATCTTTTGCTCTGGTTTTTAATGAGATGTGGTAGACATGATTTGGGCATCACTATGATTCTAAATAACACTGCTATTCTGTGCTTCTACAGTATTTTTTAAGCAATGCTATTGTGTTTTCCATTCCTATTTGCTATTCTATCACTGGTTATTCATATATAATCTTTTCCATTTAATTTATTTTGATCAGTAATGTGCATTTCCAATTCTGTAAAAGTTTAATTCAGGTGTATGTGTGGTAAAATGCAACACATCAAATCCTTTGCAAGATGGAATTACCTTGCACATCAGACTGAACATTGTACACTGAAAATCTATGGAGACGCCAGTGAGCCAAGGATCAAATGACCTATTTCTAGTCAAGGCCACTTTCATAGCATTCTGGTCCTCTCCATCACATGGATAATTACAATTGGCTTTGGTCCAATGTGAATAGTTCTTGCTAAGAATTCTTGTAATGGCAAAAACTGCAATTAAGTCACTGTCTTGACTGCAGAATTACAACAGGCACTTTTTACTCAGACTCTGTTAATAACTTCCTGTTCTTTACTTGTATCCTATATACTGTGGCGTTAAACTTTTAACATACAGATTCAGAAAATGCTTTCTATATCATAACTACATAGGGTTATTTTATATGTTAAGAATATTTCATGAGAAAAAGGAAAAAGTGGTGGGAAGGAAGAGAAAAATCAAGAAGAGAATAGGTGTAGAGAAATGGGAAACATCATGTATGGATAATATTATAAAAATAGAAGGAAATTAATCAGATGTAGATAACCACTATGGAATAATGGAAACATAAGAGAGGTTTATTAGTTACCTGTTGCTGTGTAACAAACTACCCAAAGACTTAATGACTTGAAACAATGAACATCGATTGACTCAAAGAAAACAATACAAATACCAGCAAAACTGGAGCCACTGCAGGTGGAAGAAGTTGGATAAACAAAAGGATTTTACACACTGGAATAAGTAAGAGGTCACTGTTGTGTAAATTGAAATGATTTGTTGGTCCATATTCTCCAAGAAGCAGATGACATGAGGTTAAAGTTGCAGTATTTTATTAGAGGACACACCTGCCAGACAATATGAGAAAAGATCCAGGAAACCCTGGGAAAGGCAGCAGACTGAGATGCAAGTGTGACCCCCAAGTGAAGGACAGAAGGAGAGGAAGTTTGTTGGACACATCCTAGATCACAGGCAATCTAAGGAGAGTTGAGCAAGGCCATGGAGGAGTCCTCTAGCCACAGTTGGCCCTTGTCTTCCAGAAATGGGTCTCCCTTAGTGTCCCTCTTGTTACCCATCACTGGTTGGGAACAGCCCGTGGGAAGCAGGGCATCTGCACCAATGCTGCTGAGGATGTCAGAGCACAGGAGCAGGGCCTTGGGAGATTATCTGGGAGCATGGCTCAAACCCTTCCTGAGGTTTCTGGGCCCTTGGAAATCAAATTCCCTCAGGCTTGGTAGCTGGACAATTCCACTAACAATTAAAATTGAACCAGGATACCCCCCACAAGTGGATCACTGGGTTCCACACACATTCCTCCTGCCCTCATTGTGTGACAGCAGCCCAACCTCCTCCTGGAGATTAGGATCTATTACCTGTGCCTGGAGAGGAGGGGACTCCTCACTTGCTAGTCTCTGGGCACATACTGTCCAAATCTCCCTGCGGGCAATAGTAATGTGCTGTTCAGTGGGCTCTCATTTGTCCTGATTGAAGAGTACCCTCCTTTAGAATCCAGGACCTTCTACCCTGCAGAGCACAGGTTTGGGAGATGAGAAGTGCAAAATCCCACAGCAGGTGAATCTAAGGAATGAGACATGGAGCCATACTCACTTCCACTCCTTGGTTTCTTGACCCACATGTTCTTCCTACTGAGAACACAGCACTGTAGACATGTCTCTGATTTAATAAATGCACCATGTCCTGAAAGACAGCACCCAGCCCTCAAAGTGCTTCCTCCAGACTGGCACTGAGTTGTGCCTGTAGAAGACCTGTCCGGCATTCTTTGTGGCTGGCAGACCCTTGGTGGTACAGATGATGATAGAACCAGTGGATCCCACGGCCGTGAAAATGCTGCACCTACTTCCTTGTCAAGTGGGTTCCCCCAGGAAGACAGTGTGCTAAGAGCAATGTCAAGCCTGTGGATCAGGAACATCAACAGTCCCCAGAGAATGGTGCTGACTGAGGGTCTGAGAGCAGGACAGGAAAACCCACTCATGGAATGGTGCCTAACCCTGTGAAGATGAACCTCTGGCCCTTCCAGGATGGAAGTGGCTCAATGTAGTCAACTCATCACTTATCAGCGAGTTAGTCACCTAAAGAAATGTAGCCCCACTAAGGCACATCATTGGCCTCAAATGCTAATGAGTTGGACATTCAGAGGTGGCAGCAGCTGGATCTGTCTTGGAAGGTGGCAGTCAGTGCTTCTGGACCCATATTTAGCCTCATCCCTGCCGCTGTGGTTGCTCCACTGATGCACCGATTCTGCCAGGCCTGGGCTGACCTGACCCATGCTGAGGGCTGGCTAACTTCAATTTGTCTGCTTGGTTGTTTAGTGCCACTTCAGGTTCGGGTATTTTCTGGAGGTGTCAACATAGGATTCATGCTCAACCCAGATGGACCATTTCCATCTCATGATGAATGCTTTGGGGTCTGTCCAATCTATGACTTCCTGAGTTACAGAAGCCAACTCATATGGGCATTTGAAATCACATGGTTGTTTGATGTCCCATGGCAAGTATTCTCTTATCAGGGCCAGTAACATGCCAAAAGTTGCTTCTAACAGGGGCATACAGCTCTGCTGTGGATGGCACGGCCTTACTCCAGAATCCCAGGCCCTCTATGTGACTTCCCCACTGTTGCTTGTTTCAACTCCATCCTGCATCTTTCCCCACCACTGACACCTCCAGGTGGGTCTGAGGGATGGTGCTGCCTCATGGCCTGAATCTGCCACAGTGTCCTTTCCTCAGTAGGCCCAATTGAAGTAAGTCCCCTCCTATTTCTCCTAGAGTATGGGCCAAAGCAATAGATGTGGGATGCGGTGTTGTCAGAACTCAAAGATGTTCACCAGGCAGTGTGCTTCCTTCTTTGTCGTGAGGATGCAAGATGCAACAGTTTGTCTTTTACTCTGGAGGAGAAACTCCTGGATGTCCTCAACCACCGGACAAATAAAACTTCACCACAGTGGCGACTCCTGAATCTCTGTATGGTTTATCTTCCATCTTCTGAAGAGCACGTTATTTGCCAAGGCCTTCAGCATACTTTCCACCTCCTACTCATCCATCCTAGTCAACCTGATGTTGTTGATGAAATGAGCTGATTCACTATTCTATAGGATGCCGGGTTCTTCAGATCTCTGAAGACTCTACTATAGAGGGCAGGTCAGTGACAATAACCCTGAGGTCAACTATAAAGAAACATGTTGTGGATCCCACATGAATCACTTCATTTACAGTTTTTCTCATTGGAGTGGAAAGGAACACACTGACCAAATCCACAGCTGCACACTGTGTGCCTGAGGCCTTATCAATCTGCTCTACCAGTGATATCCAGCCAGCATGGCAGCTGCAATTATGACTCCTACTCTGTCAAGTCTGAAGTAATCCCATTCATTTTTTAGGCCCCATCAGGCTTCTTTGGGGACAGATTGCTGGGTCACGTGAAAATAATAGGCAACCCCAACACCACCCCTCATCCTTCAGCTTTCTAATGGAGGTGCTACACCTACAATAACTACAGTACCTTTCATAAGACCCACCCTGGGACTCAATATCATTTTTTATTTGGCCAGAATGAAGTCAGTTGCAGAGATTTCCCTTTGGCTTTCAGACAATGAGACCCCTTATTCCAGAGACTTGGGACCCAGTGTGGGGGTTACTCTAGCTGCCAGTGCATCAATACCAATTAAACACTTGGGGAATGGGGAGATAAACAGGGCTGGGTCTGTGGACCCGGTGGTTCCACTGTGATGTGTCCAGGTTTATTCCCGGCTTCTGTAAGTCCCACTGTGATGGGGACATGATGGTGCTGTAGGCCTATAGGCATCAATATCAGCTCACACCCAGTGTCAATACTCCCCCAAATTCTGCCTGTTTCCCTTTCGCAGTGTACAGTCCCCCGAGTAAATGGCCGTAGACTCCTTGGCAGAAAGACAGAAGGAATTGTTCCAGCATATACTTGCCATGAGGTTCCAGGGTCCTTCCTCCTGGGGTAGGGACTCCTCTAGAACTGGGATCTAAATCTGAAACTTGGTTGAAGTTTAGGAATTGAGAGTGGGATCATGACTTTGTATTGAGTTAAACACCCTCAGCCTCCTGCTCATCAATTCTTGCTTTCTTATCATGGACATCAAGCAGCACCCTTGTTGGCTGCCTGTCTATTCTGACACCACCCTCTATTAACCTTCCCCACAACTCCCTGCAGATCAAGCTGCCTCAGATGCTCCTCTGAGATTGTCATGGTAACTGTGCCCTCTGGCTTTTGCAGGTCACTGCCACCATTTGGTTCTCAATCTTTTCAGGGCCACATTTTCCCCAGGAATATCAATGAGCCCAACTAAGGACCTCCTTCCTGCCATCACACCCAGCCTGCAGAGGACACCACCCTGACGCCTCTTAGGAATACAGGTCCCTCTTACCGGTACATTCCTGAGGCTCTGGTGGAAGGTGTGCCCTCTGGGTCCTCTGTGGAGCATGGCCCTAGTGGGCCTTCTGGTCTCACATGATGTCTCCATCCCACACACCAACTTCCCTCGGCCTCTTTATCCATCCACTACATGTTCCTACAACTAAGTCATGTCTAACTTACTGAGAGTTGAGCATCATTTTTTCCAGTCTACATGGGTCCACCCTAGCAGTGGGTTTGCCCCATGCCCTGAGGTCCTTGATAAACCCATACCCTGAGAAAGTGCTCCCAAGCCAAAGGTGTTTTTTATTTATCCAGCTTGATTCTGGCCCTTTGATCAAACACCCTCAAATTCCAATCCCAGAACTGCTCCTCAGGCTCCTACGGGGGCATACCTACCGGCTAGTTACTGCAAAACTACTGAGTGGGATTCCCATTGCATCATAGGGGTGAGGCTTCTGCAGCATATTCCAGTGTAGGAAGTGGGAACTATTACCAGAGAAGAGCGAGCCTCCTCTGCATGCCCAGAGGGTTCGAAAGGGCACCCATAGGATAACCCGGTTCCAGTTTGCAGAATCTCAGGTTTCCTCACCAGAGCCCTGACTTTCCCACAACAGGCCTGCCTCTGATGAATGTCCAAACATCTCTGTAGTACTGTGGCTTTCACAATGATGTCATCAGCTGTCATTCCACTCTGCAAAGAGAGAGGGGCAGGTGCCTCTCCTCAATCTGTCTCCCCCGGCCCTGTGACGGTGGGTGGAGGCTCTCTCCAGGCCCTCATCTGGCCCCACCCCAGCATGTCTCCAGGTTCCTCTCAGCCCTGGTTCCTTTTGGCCCTGCAGTCACAAAGGGCAACATTGTGATGCACCCTGAACTGTGTCACAGTGTCATCCACTCAGGCTCACATTGCTCATGGGCCACTTGCCAGCCAAGGGACATGGCCACATTTTGTGCCTTCTGCACCTCAGCCTTGCTTTCAAGTGCAGGTGATGAAGGCACCCGTGTAGAACAAGTGTTACCTTCTATCTTCATTGAGTTTAGTCATCCAATTTTCCAGCCCTCAATGGGCAAGGAAGAGTGTGGTTTCCACCAAAAGGCAGGATGTCAGCAGTCATAGGGGCAACAAACAGGCAAAGACACCTGAAAACAGACCAAGCAGGAAGCACGGACATCCAGTGAAGATGGGAACCCTGTAGATTTGACTGTCTTTAAGCACATTAGAGAGATTACCATTACTAACAACTTAGCCAGAAAAGTTTATTACTTATTTTCAAAAAGCATAAAATTATGTAATATAATATTTTTTTTAAATTCCCATCAATACAAAACTGATCTGGGCACTGCAACTTCCGGCGAGCAACTGGGACAGGCGGCATCATCAGGAAGGCGGGCCCTGCCGTGCCCCATGTGCCAGTGCCCCAGATGGCGGCAGCCTCCCCAGAAGCATTTTGTATGTCACCTGCTCAGGGCCAGGGTCCCAGCTCCCCATACTTTTTCTTCTCCTGCTTTTTCTTTTTTGTCCTTTCCTGTTTTGATAAACCACCTGCAAAAAGGAAAAATCACTCTGAGGACAAGAAACATCTCAATGAGAAACACATGGTTGCCAGAGGGTAAAAGGCCCTGTTCGTGCGCATTGAAAAGCTCAGGTATTTCTATTAAAGTCTCTCCTTTTACTTTAGGATGCCGACTCCTGCGTCCATCTCAACCTGGGCATCGTGCCACCACCCTTAAGAAGAGAAAAACTAAGTAGTGCTTTGCAAAGGGGCAGCAGCATTTCTCACTTCTGACCACATCAAGCGCACGGCCATGCAGATGAGCAGGTGGGGGACACAGGTGAGGCCCCAGACCTGCTCTCCTCCCACAGTACATTCTTGAGTCTTTTTAAACAGTTGTGAAAATGCCACAGATGCAAGCAACTGTGGGCCACTCCCATGGGGACCATTGCATGAGGCAGTTCCACTCATTCTCAGAACCTCCTACCATGGGCTATGCTTAGTGACCTAAGGCCAAGCCGAGGAGGACACCTGCCACAGCACACCATCCTCAGGGGCATGCTGCCAGCAGGGGCAAAGTTATCCCTAGCAACAAGATACAGAAAGAAAGAAAAAAGGTAGGATATGTAGCCGATGGGCCGGTGCGTGCTCTGGACTTGCCACACAAAAGAATTTGAGAGCAAGTCCAAAGTAAAAGTCAGCAGGAGAATTTATTGCAAAGTGAAAGTATACTCTGACAGCTGATCAGAGCAGGCTGCTCAAAAGTGAGACAGTACCCTTCCCTCACAGGAGTCTTACATGATTATTCATGAATAGGTGGGAAGGGGTATTGTTTTAAGCATGTTCTGTGCTCTCTTGGACGTGCGTGCACTGTGGTTGTACATACCAGCACATACATCTCATGTCTCATTAGCATCTTCACTTCCCACTCAGGCGTATGTTTTCTACTATGATAATGAGCATAGGTCAGCCCAAGGATGCTAATCATGGGTTTCTGTGCTTGCTTAGATTTGGGGATGTTTCCCTTGCCTCTTCTACCTCCTTGCTGTAGGATGTTCTAACCACAAGCCCAGGATATGGTTTGTGCACTGTCGAACAGCTTGTTCTCTCCATCAACCTGACAAGTCTCTTGTTTCCTTTCAAGGGAGGCTGTGAATACCCTATCTCACCTACCTCAGAAGGACAGTACAGCAGTAGCCACCATGACCAAGGAAGATGATTCCAGAAGTGCAGGACAACTCCCCACCCAGATGCGGTGACTGTGTAGTTACACACCAAGAGGTAAGTCCAGCTGGCTCTCAGGGTGCTCGCTGCCCTCAGCTGGGGGCCTGGAGGACATCAAGTCTTGAGAACGCCATGTCCTAGTGGAGTAGGATGAACTGACAGATACACAGCAAAGCTCCACATACTTTTCCTTTTCTTTGGGCCTGCAAAGTTCTTCATCAGTGTCCTCTCGCTTTTCAGCTACTACTATTGGCTGGCTGGAAAAAATAGAACAATAGTAAAAATTGGAGACAAGTCTTTGGTGATGAAAAGAAATATTGGCTACTTCCAGTATTTTCTAGCTTTGGTTATGGTTGCAGTTTTCCAGCTCACCTTGTGGGGATGAATTCAGAAAAAAACTTCTGTTACAAATCGAAATGAACATTCCAGAAGTATTGGCTCAAATCAACCTTGCCCTATTAAGCCACTTAGTGAATCAAAAGACTGCTTGTGGGACTGTTAATCTCGGTGGCCAGAGAAAGGAGCTGAAGAAGGTGTTGTCAGATCAGGAACAAATAATTACAGTGGCAATAGAAAGTGGAAGGCCACTTGTTCATAACCATTTGAATAAGGGCAAAGTATATGGAAACACATTATGAACTGATATTTTCAGTTTTGTTTGCAAGAAAATAAGCCAGGCGCGGTGGCTCACGCCTGTAATCCCAGCACTTTGGGAGGCCGAGGCGGGTGGATCACGAGGTCAGGAGCTCGAGACCAGCCAGGCCAAGATGGTGAAACCCCATCTCTACTAAAAATAGAAAAATTAGCCAGGCACGGTGGCAGGTGCCTGTAATCCCAGCTACTCAGGAGGCTGAGGCAGGAGAATCGCTTGAACCAGGGAGGCAGAGTTTGCAGTGAGCCGAGAATGTGCCACTGCACTCTAGCCTGGGCGACAGAGCAAGACTCCAACTCAAAAAAAAAGAAAAGAAAAGAAAGAAAATGATTAATGGGGTATAAAATAATTGAAGTATCACAGAAGATACAAAAAAAAAAAAAAAAAAAAAAAAAAAAAAAAAAAAAAAAGAAAGAAAGAAAGAAAGAAAGAAAGGAAAAAGCCTTTGTATAGTTTGCCGGAGCCACAGAAGCCGCGCCCCAGAGCAGAACGATGCCTGAATGGGTCCATTTGTGCCGCGTTCACCAGCAGCCACAAATGTGACTTAATTTCACTTTGGAAATCACGCTTACCTATTGTGAGAGGCTGTAGTATGAACCATCATTACATGTTAACACAGCACATGGAATTTTGAGTGCCTAAGTTACATTTTTAGAGTTGTTTCTTAGTAGCCATGTGAGTTTCCACTCCAAAAACACAAGCTAAAAGCTTGTTTTAAGTGAAGGACATCGAGGGCAAATGGTGGCTGAAAGTGAGTAAGATCCCAATTACTCTTGCTTGTACTGTCTAAGGAAAAGAAAATAACTGCTTTTCTTGTTGGGTGTTTGCTAATTTATAATTACTGTTTTATGCATTTCAACATTTTTAATAAAGATTTTTTATTGTTGGCTATAAACGTTTTAAAAGGATTATCTTCCTCTAGAATCACTATAGGTACCAAATTCTGTATTATTCTGGATTCATCAGAGAAACAGAACCAATAGGGTGTGTGTGTGTGTTTATTCGTGTTATGAAACTGACTCATGCAATTATTTGGGTGGCAAGTAGGAAATCTGTAGGATAAGCCAGCAGGCTGAAAATGCAGACAGAAGTTGATATTGTAGTCTTAAGGCAAAATTTCTTCTTTTCTGGGAAACTGCAGTTTCTGCTCTTAAAGCCTTCTGTTGATTGGATGAGGCCCATCTACATTATTGAGGGTAATTTCCTTTTCATTAAGTCAACTGATTGTAAATGTTAACCACATGTACTAAATATCTTCATAGTAACATCTAGATTAGGTTTTGATTAAATGACTGGGTACTATGTCCTAGCCGAGTTCTTTGGCATTGACTCTGGGTCAAGGCACCATGTTTTCCATCATCTGCACGAGACCTAGATGACTGCTTTGATATCTACTGAAGGCCACAGCCTTGCCAAAGCCAGCCCCAGCTGAAATGCACTCACCTGCATTCCCACACAATTTTACATGCAATTTGGGGGAGGTTGTGGGACCCGTGAAGACCAAGGGTCTGTGGTCCTGTGACACTTTCTCTCAGAGGGTGAAAAAGGAGTTCCTTGGAGCAGCAACTCCCCAGGGGTCTCCTGCCTGCCCCTCCTCCCCTCTCAGCGCCAATCCTCTTTCCTGCTAGTGCTCATCATGCAGTTTTTAAATCCCCACTCCCTGCCCCACCACGGTTGGGCTCCAGGACCTGCCTATTGGGAACTGCGGATGGGAGAAAGTATGAAGTGACCCACCTGAATTTAGAGGAGGGAAGTGAGGAATTTGGAGATATCTAAAAACATTTTGTTCCTGTGGTTTTACTTTAAATTATCTATTTTTATTGGAGATTTTTTGAAATTATAACCAGTATCTCATGATTCTTCAGCATATACCATACCCCCTGGTAACCCTGGTACTTATTTATTTATTTATTTATTTATTTATTTATTTTTATTTTTTTGAGATGAAGTCTCACTCTGTCGCCCAGGCTGGAATGCAGTGGCTTGATCTCAGCTCACTGCAAGCTCTGCCTCCCGGGTTCATGCCATTCTCCTGCCTCAGCCTCCCGAGTAGTTGGGACTACAAGCGCCCGCCACCGCACCCAGCTAATTTTTTGGATTTTTAGTAGAGATAGAGTTTCACCGTGTTAGCCAGGATGGTCTTGATCTCCTGACTTCGTGATCCACCCCCTTCGGCCTCCCAAAGTGCTGGGATTACAGGCGTGAGCCACCGTGCCCAGCCTTATTATTTTAAACTTGTACAAATATTTTAAACAAACACAGAAGTAGAGAGAAGAGTACAGTGACCTTCACTGTACCCTTCACTCAGTCACACCCACTCTTGATTTATCTACATCCTCAACCATAACCCAACACCAGGTTATTTTCAACTAAATCCTAGAATACAATATATTATTTCACATGTTAGCAGTTTTCTTTTGAAGATGCCAATGTTCAGCTTCTTTAAAAAGAGAAACAGAGAGGGGTGGGAGAAGGATTGAACTGACAAAATGTATTTTCAAACGCAATTAAGGCAGAGGACAATGCAGGAACCCTCATGCCCCCTTTTAACTGAATGCTCAGCACCTCCTGGATTCTCAATAGAAGAAAGCAGCAGCCTGGAGCCAAGGAGCCCAGGGAGGCGCATCATGTTTTAATATTTTGGCTGTTTTCAGAGCGGTATCTGGCATCTCTGAATGGTAACACTGGATATTTCTATCCCCACCCTTGTAATGGGACTCCCCAGCTCAGAGAAAGGGAAATTATCACCCATGCTCATTTATACCTTTAATGCCTCCACCCACTCCCTTGGTCCTGACTTCCCAGTTGGAGGAGGGGGAGGAAACGCAGAGGCATGAAATTGAAATGTCTTCTCTGCCATCTGCTGGGGATTGCTTGAGTAACAGGAAAGGCCCTACATAAAAGATATGCAGCCAGGAATAGAGGTTCCTTTTCCTCTTTCCTTCAGGAAATTTCCCCTGGGGCAGACAGAGCAAGAGCGATGGACAGAGGAATGGGAGCAGGACCCAGGGGGAAGTCTGGTTGTGTGTGTGCGTTTCCGCCTCCCCGTCTGTCATTGTCCTTCCTCACCAGGCCTGCAGACCACCTGCGATGGCCTGGTCTCTTGCCATCCCTAGCTGGGCCAAAATTCCATCACGGGGACACACAGGGTGGCAGAAGCGCAAGGCCTCATTCCCGCTGGGGCAGCCTCCTGGAGATGGCTTCAGAAGAGCTTCTGGGAACTTCTTTAAAACCTGCACTACAGGCACCAATTACCCCAGTTATCCCATCCTTAAGTGAAAAATCAACCACAGAGATGACTGATTGTAATAGCCTTATTTCAGTACAGGCAGGTGAAAAGGGTTTCTCTTCATTGGCCCATTAGTTACAATGGGGAGGGGTCACTGAGTGAGCAGCGGGTGGTGGCAGTGACGACCACATCTTCTCACTGCGGCCCAACACTTTTGAGACAAGTTCCCACTTCTCCGTTAGATGTGTCTCCTCCACATGCAGAAAATGTGGTCTCGTAGCTTCCCTTCTCGGTACTGGATTGCTGGCATTTCTTGTCTTTATCAGAGACATGAATATCATTTTTCTTTATGGATTTCTAAGACTTCAGGGTTTCTTCAGGGAGAAGTTGCTTAAGGAGGCTCCTGCGTAGACTGAGTCCTTCTTGAGGGTTTGCTGGATGTCCCCAGATACAGTGTGGCTGTGTCCTCCAGGATCCCCAAAGCCGGCACATTCTGCTGTGTACCCAGAGGTGGGGACAGATGCTGCCAGCTCCACCTTACAGCTGCCACATGAAATTTGAGGTCAGAGAATTCTCTTGTCTTTAAGGTCCCCACATTTGCCTTCTTCGATGTTTCAGGAAATCATAACTCTGAATTTAGAAAGGTTCCCTTTTCAGTTTACTCTCTGGAAGGAAATATACTGAAAATTCTGTTTATTTTCAGATATCGAATAGAATTGAAAAGTCAAACTGTCAGTTTACTTGCAGTGCACACAGAGAAATTGAGTGTTCCAAGCCACTGGGACATTTCTAGAAGCTCCATCCTTTTCCAGCAGGACATGAGTAAAGTCAGTGAGGAGCGAACCTGCAGTCCACAGGCACCTCCAGGATTGTGGAAGGAGATGCACACATCTTTCTGATGTGTGGAGTCCTGAGGACAGAGCCTGAGACCCTGCATTTCCCAAAGTACTTGTTTGCTAAGCAAGTGTTTCCGCGACTTGAAATAAACTCAGGGGTGTGGAAACCACCTTGCAACCAAGCAAACCCAGACAAGAAAATGAATATGAAGTGTTCTGGGAGAAAGCAGAAAAGTCCTTTGCCATCATGTTTCCTTATTTTTACAATTCTCTTAAACAACGTGCCTAAGGTTATAACCCCTCCCGTCTGTAACAACCTCTAAATGAGAAAATCATTGACAGGGCATTAGTAAGTGGTGGTTACAGAATAAATGCTGAAAATCAGTGCTTGATTCAAAGTAGTGATAGTCAGAGTCTCCCAGGTGTCTATAGAGAGGTGAGCCAGGGACTTTTCCCAGAGACCAGAAAGAAGAGCCTCAGGGAGATGAAGATGTCTCACAGCCAGGGAAGGGACAGTGAAGGGCCCCATGGGAGTGCATCCCAGGGGTCTGTTCCTGTTCAGACTCCAATGCTCAGCACCCAGTGTGGCACATGGCAAGACCTCAGCAAATACATCAGTTGGCTGGATGAAAGAGGGCAGATGTAAGCCAAAAAAATTTTGTTGGGGCATAAATGTAAAAGTGTTGGTGAACTTACCTTGCAAGGAGATAGAAAGGTGGATGGGTGGATGGATGGATGGATGGATGGATGGATGGATGGATGGATGGACTGATGGATGGATGGATGGATGGACTGATGGATGGATGGATGGATGGATGGATGGATGGACTGATGGATGGATGGATGGATGGATGGATGGATGGATGGATGGATGATGGATGGATGGATGGATGGATGGATGGATGGATGGATGGATGGATGGATGGATGGATGGATGGATGGATGGATGGATGGACTGATGGATGGATGGATGGATGGATGGGTGGATGGATGGACTGATGGATGGATGGATGGATGGATGGATGGATATTCATTTTCTCTATGTGTGTATACAGGGATATCTATCTCTATGTCTGTCTCTCTGCTCTTTCTCTCCATTTTTCATTGTTCCTTCACAATCATGGTTTCACTATCATCAGTAACATCTTTTTTTTTTTTTTTTTTTTTTTTTTTGAGACAGAGTCTCACTCTGTCACCCAGGCTGGAGTGCAATGGCACGATCTCTGCTCACTGCAGCCTCCACCTCCCGGGTTCAAGCGATTCTCCTGCCTCAGCCTTCTGAGTAGCTGGGATTATAGGTGCATGCCACCACACCTGGCTAATTTTTGGAATTTTTTTTTTTTTTTTTAGAGACGAAGTTTCACCATGTTGGCCAGGCTGGTCTCGAACTCCTGACCTCGTGATTTGCCTGCCTCAGCCTTCCAAAGTGCATCAGTAACATCTCTTACCTGGTCTTATAGGACCTTGCCTGTCTATTCTATTCGTGGTCACAAGATAGAAAAAGGAAAGGAGTGCGTGGAAAACAAGATAAGGAAACAGATGCTTCTGACGTGGGGCAGTGGGGAGGCAGGGGCTGCGCCTCACTACAGAGTCCATCCTGCTGAACACAGAGGGGCAAAAACGCCCAGACAGCCATGCCCGTGCTGATCAGAGGGGAGGACTGCGCCTCCCGATCCTTCTACCTGTGTCTTTCAGGCATTTGCTGTCTAGGTCCAAGTTACCACTATGAAAAGGGATTTGAGAATTCCCACAGGGGCCTTTCAGCCTCTTTTCATGGCTCTTCCTGCCCTTTCGAAAGCACAGCCAGAGACATCAGAAATGAAATTGTACATACTTCTTTTGGACTTTGATGCAATCTTTGGAAATAACTTTTGTAAATGCCAAGCTACATTTTGGCAACCCCATCAGAGTCAGGTGTGCCCAGGGCGGTCAAGGCAGGCCCTGGACTTTCATTCTGGTTGGATTCTATGACAGCTATTTTGCCATAAGAATTCTAGAGCCAGATCTTGCTACACCATAATTGCCTCACGTTGCAAGACAAACAAATCTAACCTGAGCCCTGTGGATTCCAGGGCTGCTCAGGGGGAACCTCCATCCCAGCGTGGATGAACCTCAGGTTCAGCCCGGTTTGCTCACTCAGCCCGCAGCCCCGTCGCTCAGTCAGGATCCGAGAGCAGCGCAGCGGCGCCCCCGTGTGGCCACAGGGCCGAAGAGCGAGGACCCCGCTCCCCTTTCTCCCCAGCCAGGACCTCCCAGGCTCTCTTTCTGCTCCCAGCACCTTGACAGGGCTTTGCACACAAGGGGGTTCCCGGTCTCAAGTCAGGCTCTGAGTCCATCCAGCTTCCCAAAATCCATGTTGACACTGACATTTCCTCCCACCACTGAGTGATTCTGGATTTTGGATTCAGGGAAGAGATACCTCCAGGCCAAAACAGTGGGATCATATCTGGGGCTGACCCATCCCCAAACCATTGCTACCACATGACTCAGTCCCTCATCCTCCAAAATGGGACCTTGCCTTCCTGTCCCCTCCCTTGTTCCTACTGCTGCTCCTGCAGGTGGAGGCTGCTCATCCCAGGAATCAGCCTGTGAGCTCCAACCCTGGAGTCCGGCCCTGGGCCCTTGGTCCAGACAGCAGAAGGGAGAAGAAATGGATCATAAGAGAAAGGGGAGAGTGGAAGGAACCAGGGGTGAGAGAAAAATGGGAAGGGTCCTATTAGAAGTTGTGTGCATGTGCATGTGTGTGTGCATGTGTGTGTGCATGTGTGTGTGTGCATGTGTGTGTGCATGTGTGTGTGTGCGTGTGTGTGTGTGTGTGTGTAGATCAGGAGGGTGTTTCTAGGGACCTGGGGAAAGGAAAGCTAAGGGCAGGTGTTAAGGAGCCCAGCCCTGTTAATTTCAGGGTCTCACTTCCTGTAGTATCACTTCATGGCCATATTCAAGTCCAGCCCTGAGCAGCCTGTGGTCACAGAAAATCGTGAGAATAACCAGAGAAAAATGACACTTTACATACCTGGGAACATTTATGAGAATGACCCCTCCATGTGTTTATAATTTGTCATCGGAAACAATGGTGGTCAGAAGACAATGAAATGGCATTTTTTTGAGTGCTGTAAGAAAACAACCTAACTCAGAATTATACATCCAGTAAAAATATTTTCAGGGAAGAAAAATGAAAAAGTGTCTCCAGATAAAATAAAACTAGGATAATTTGTTGTAAACATAACTCTACTACAAGAAAAATACTGAAGGAAGTTCCCAGGTTGAAAGAAATCATACCAGACGGTAACTTGAGTCTTCAGTTAGGAGTGACCAACACTGGAAAAGGCAAATATATGGTGGGAAGTTAAAGACGCTCTATTTTTTCTTAGGTTTTTTTTTTATTAATTTTTTTTTCAGATGGAGTTTCGCTCTTGTTGCCCAGGCTGGAGTGCAATGGCTCAATCTCGGCTCACTGCAACCTCTGCCTCCCGGGTTCAAGTGATTCTCCTGCCTCAGCCTCCCGAGTAGCTGGGATTACAGGCATGCGCCACCATGCCCGGTTAATTTTGTATTTTTAGTAGAGACGTGGTTTCTCCATGTTGGTCAGTCTGGTCTCAAACTCCCAACATCAGGGGATCCGCACATCTCGGCCTCCCAAAGTGCTGGGATTACAGATGTGAGCCACCACACTTGACTTTTTCTTAGTTTTTAAAAAATACAAATGAACAACACTATCAACCATCTTGATCTGACATGTATAGTCACTGTATTTAACAACTCCAGAATATATATTTTATAAAGTGAATATGGTACATTCACTAACATAGGTCACATGTTGAGACATAAAACAAATAACAGCATATTTCAAAGGACTGAAATCATACAGGATATGTTCTCCGACCAAAATAGATTTTATTAGAAATCAATAATAAGTTGTCTAGGGGCAAAAAAAAGTATTGAAAATTCTAAATCATCCTTCTAAATAACCTATGGATCAAAGAAGAAAACATAAGGGAAGTTAGACAATATTTTCAACTTTATGATGACGAAAATATACCTTTCAAAATTATGAGATACTATTTCTAGTCTTTCTGCAAAGGATAGTGATCAAGAGAGTGTGGTATTGGCAAAAGGACAGACACATAGATCAACAGAATAGAATGGAGAGGCCAGAAATGGAAGGACAAAAATAGAGTCACCTGATTTTGAATACAAGTACAAAGGTCATCCAATGAAGAAGGGAATCTCCTTTCAACAATGATGCTGAAACAATTGGCATCCATCTACTTTGGGAGGCTGAGGCAGGTGGATCACTTGAGGTCAAGAGTTTGAGACCAGCTTGGCCAACATGGTGAAACCCTTCCTCTACTAAAGGCACAAAAACTAGCTGGTGTGGTGGCTCATGCCTGTAATCCCAGCTACTTGGGAGGCTGAGGTAGAAGAATCACTTGAACCTGGGAGGCAGAGGTTGCAGTGAGCCAAGATCACGCCATTGCACTCCAACCTGGGCAACACAGCAAGACTCCATCTAAAAAAAAAAAAAAAAAAAAACTTAACAATACTTCACACCTATAAAAAAGTAACTCAAAATGTATCATAGATCTAAAAATAATATGTACAGCCATAAAATTTCTAGAAGAATATAAAAGAGAAAGTCTTAACCTTGAGTTTGAAGATAAAACACAAAAAGTACAATCCATGAAAGAGAAAACAAATCAATTAGACTTTATCATAATCAATAGCTCTTGCTTTACAAAAACGCTGGTAAGTGAATGAAAAGACAAGGCACAGACTGGAAGAAACTACTTGTCAAAAAACTGGAAGTTACAGATGTGACAAAGGACTCGTAAAGACAATATGTAAATAAAATTAAAACACAATAATTGAGGAAAATTCTTGATTTTAGAAGTGGGTGAAAGATCTCAACAGACACCACCAAAGAAGATATATGGGTGGTAAATAATACATGAAAATATGCTTAAGATCATCTGTCATTAGGGAAATGCCAATAGGCTGCAGTGGCTCATGCCTGCAATGCCAACACTTTGGTAGGCTGAGGCGGAAGGATCACTTGAGCCCAGGAGCTGAGACCAGCATGGGTAACATGGCGAGACAATGTATCTACAAACAAACAAACAAACATTAACCAGGTGTGGTGGCATGCGCCTGTGATTCCAGCTACTTGGGAGGGTGAGACGGGAGAACTGCTTGAACCTGGGAGGTGGAGGCTGAAGTGAGCTGTGATCGCACCACTTTAATCCAGCCTGGGCAACAGAGCAAGACTCTGTTTCAAAAAACAAAACACCACAACAAAGTATTACTACACTATTAGAATAGCTAAAAATTTTTAAACTTACAATAAAAAATGCTGAAAATACACAGAGCAACAAGAATTCCCACTCACTGCTAATGGGAATGGAAAATGGTCAAGCCACTTTGAAAGACAGTTTAGAAGTTTCTTACAAAGTTAAGGAGAGACTTACCATCAATCGTGCTCTTGGATATTTACCCAAGTTAATTCAAGGTTGATATCCACACAAAAACCTGTTCATGAATATTTATAGCAGCTTTACATATGTTCATTAAAAACTGTAAACAACCAAGATGTCTTTCAGCCATGCAAGACTAAGCAAACTGTGGCATAACCATATGGATCATAAGAAATGAGCTATTGTCAGGCCGGACGTGGTGTGAACCTGTAATCCTAGCACTTTTGGAGGCTGAGGCAGGTGGATCACCTGAGGTCAGGAGTTTGAGACCAGCCTGGGCAACATGGCAAAACTCCATCTCTAGTAAAAATACAAAAAGAAAAAATTAGCCAGGTGTGGTGGCGAGCAACTGTAATCCTAGTTCCTCGGGAGGCTGAGGCAGGAGAATCACTTGAACCTGGGAGGTAGAGGTGGCAGTGAGCCGAGACTGTATCATTGCACTCCAGCCTGGGCAACAGAGTGAGACTTTGTCTCAAAAAAAAAAAAAAAAAAAAAAAGAAACAAAGGCTATTGCCCTGGTGCAGTGGCTCGTTTTGGGAGGCCAAGGTGGAAGGATCACTTGTGGCCAGGGTTCAAGATCAGTCGGGGCAACATACCAAGATGCTATGTTTATTTAAAAAAAAAAAAAAGAAAGCCGGGCGTGGTGGCTCAAGCCTGTAATCCCAGCACTTTGGGAGGCTGAGAAGGGCAGATCACAAGGTCAGGAGATCGAGACCATCCTGGCTAACACGGTGAAACCCCGTCTCTACTAAAAATACAAAAAACTAGCCGGGCGAGGTGGCGGGCGCCTGTAGTCCCAGCTACTCAGGAGCCTGAGGCAAGAGAATGGCAAGTAAACCCGGGAGGCGGAGCTTGCAGTGAGCTGAGATCCGGCCACTGCACTCCAGCCCGGGCAACAGAGCAAGACTCCGTCTCAAAAATAAATAAATAAATAAAAAATAAATAAATAAATAAATAAAATAAATAAATAAAATATAAAAAAGAAAAAGAAAGAAAAATAGGCTGGGCACAGTGGCTCATGCTTGTAATCCCAGCACTCTGGGAGGCTGAAGCATGTGGATCACCTGAGGTCAGGAGTTCGAGACCAGCATGGTCAACATGAAGAAACCCCATATCTACTAAAAATACAAAATTAGCCGGTAGTGGTGGCGCATTCCTGTAATCCCAGCTACTCAGGGAGCTGAGGCAGGAGAATCACTTGAACCCGGGAGGCAGAGGTTGCAGTGAGCCAATATCGCACCATTGCACTCCAGCCTGGGCAACAAGAGCAAAACTCTGTCTCAAAAAATATATATCTATGTAAATAAGCTATTAATCCATACATCAATTAATCTTAAATGTATTTTACTAGGTGAAAAAAATGTCAGACACAAAAGGTTTCATTTTATCTGACTTAATTCATATACCATTCTGGAAAAAGCAGATCTATGGGGACAGAAAACAGGTTAATGGTTATCAAAGGTTGGAGGGAGAAGGGATAAAGAACATTCAAAGGGAAATTTTTAGGATGAAGGAACTGTTGTATATGGTACTAGGGTCGTGGATATACGATTCTACACGTTTGTCAAAATCCAGGCTG
The DNA here is from genome assembly GCF_024542745.1 of Macaca thibetana thibetana. Taxonomy (NCBI): domain Eukaryota; kingdom Metazoa; phylum Chordata; class Mammalia; order Primates; family Cercopithecidae; genus Macaca; species Macaca thibetana. The sequence goes on along the minus strand of NC_065581.1, from coordinate 29,445,236 downwards.
GATGTGGTGGCTCATGCCGGTAATCCCAGCACTTTGGGAGGCAGAGGCGGGTGGATCACCGAGGCGGGTGGATCATGTGACTGACTTCCAAATTAGATTCTCCTTCAAGTCAGAGAGTATTGTTGTTAATAGTGTTATAAATTTTAATTCCTGATTGCTGAGACAATATGTACATAAAATGTTTAACCAAAGAGTTGAAAATAAAATTACCTAAATTACCTATTCATTATTTTATGCATCGTAATTATTTTTTAAAAATCTTTTGGGCTGGGCGCAGTGGCTCACGCCTGTAATCCCAGCACTTTGGGAGGCCGAGGCGGGCAGATCACGAGGTCAGGAGATCGAGACCATGATGAAAACATGTCTCTACTAAAAATACAAAAAATTAGATTCTTACAGATTGAGTAAGTTTTATTAGCTGAGATCTAATTCCTGGCTCCTCTCAGAATCCACCGATTCTCTGGTCTGTTCCCCAGTGGATGTTCTTGAGGAAGTGCTCCTCTGGCAGTATGGCAGTGGCATTGGTGCAGAGCAGAGGTGTCTACAGCAGTGAATACAGGGTAAAGGCCACGGCCGCCTGGAGCTGCCCCGAGGCCCAGCTGAGTCCCCTCCTGCAGCTGTAGGCACATCTCCTTTCTTACTGGATTCAGTGTATGGGTTGATGTATGCAGGTTTCCTCCGCTCCTCTCAGATGTTGGTCCAGGCAGCTAGAATGTGAAGATTCAGAAACTCTATCTTCAAATAAACCAGACAGGGCTCCACTTCTAATGATGGCATACCAGCATATTTCAGACTAATTCCCTCCAAGAACAATTACCAGCGCTCTTCAGCAGGTAAGAACATCCACAGAAAGTCTGGAGAGCTGCCCAGGCAGTGAGAATTTAATGGAGCCGGAGTTGAGAAAGAGGAAATCCCCAGATAGGTGAGCCCTATATTTGGTACACTCTGGTTCAAAGTATTTGTCAAGTTCAGAGTGGAGGCTCAGAAGCCCAGAAGCTGGTAGGGCTTTCAGCAGCCTCTACTGGTAGAGAGACTTGAAAATAGATTTGGGAGGCCGAGACGGGCGGATCATGAGGTCAGGAGATCGAGACCATCCTGGCTAACATTGTGAAACCCCATCTCTACTAAGAAATACAAAAAACTAGCTGGGCGAGGTGGCGGGCGCCCGTAGTCCCAGCTACACAGGAGGCTGAGGCAGGAGAATGGTGTAAATCTGGGAGGCGGAGCTTGCAGTGAGCTGAGATCCGGCCACTGCATTCCAGCCCGGGTGACAGAGCAAGACTCTGTCTCAAAAAAAAAAAAAAAAAATAGAGAATAGACTATTCTACAGAAATGAAAATGAATGGACTATTGCTATCCACAAAACATGGATGATCTCACAATAGATAGATAGATAGATAGATAGATAGATAGATAGATAGATAGATAAAGTTGAGCAACATAAGCCAGGCACAGAAAAAGTAGATGCTCTATGATTCCAGATATATAAATTCAAAATCAGAACAAACTGCTTCATGGCATTACCAGCGGGGAGAGCGGTTACTTCAGAGGGCAGCAGTCCCTGTCTGGAGGAAGCACGGGAGAGGTGCTGGCAACCTTCTCTGTCTTGGCCTGTGAAGTGGTTATCACTGTGGAGAACTTTGAGTAGACTCTGAGCTATACAGTTATGAGCTGAGAAATTTTGTTTGCATGTGTTACTCTCATTTTCAATGTTTATATATATATTTTTATATGCATATATACACACATACACACATATATGTATATGCATATTTTTATTTTTTGTAGAGACAGGGTTTTGCCATTGTTGCCCATGGCTAGCCTAGAACTCCTAGACTCAAGTGATCCGCTTGCCTGGCCTCCCAAAGTGCTGGGATTACAGGTGTGAGCCACCAAGACTGGCCAAAGTTTATTTTTAAAACTTTTAGGATGTTAAGCCCTTGAAGCTCCAACTACGAAGTAGGATAAAAGGCTGCCTAAAGCAGTGAAGATCAAGGCGTGACCTTGGAGGCAGCAGAGGGAGACTGCATTAGTCCATTTGTGTTGTTATAAAGGAATGCCTGGGGTTGGGTAATTTATAAAGAAAGGAGATTTATTTGGCTCACAGTTCTGCAGTCTCTACAATCATGGTGCCAGCTCCACTAGGCTTCTAGTGAAGTCTCAGGAAGCTTTTACTTGTGGCAAAAGGCAAAGGAGGAGCAGGTATGTCACATGGAGAGAGAAGGAGCAAGAGAGCTGCTAGGCTTTTTAAAATAATCAGCTATTGTGTGACTGAAGAGTGAAAACTCACTCATTACCACGGGCAGGGTACTAATCCATTCATGAGAGAACCGTTCCCATGACCCAAATGCCTCCCACTAGGCCCCAGCTCCTACACTGGGGATCACATTTCAACATGAAATTTGGAGGGGACAAACCCCCAAACCTTATCAGAGATGATCCCAGCCACAGGTCTCAGAGAACCAGCAAAGGGCACTCCTCTGGGGCCCAGCCTGAGTGTGGAAATAGCTGTCAGAATCACGTCAGAATGTTTCAGAACTCATGGGTAAAAGCTGAGACAGAAAAAAAGAAGAAAGTAAGAGGCTGGCAGAAATCAGCTAGGAAGGCCAGGCGCGGTGGCTCACGCCTGTAATCCCAGCACTTTGGGAGGCTGAGGCGGGCGGATCACAAGGTCAGGAGATCAAGACTATCCTGGCGAACACGGTGAACCCCGTTTCTACTAAAAATACAAAAAATTAGCTGGATGTGGTGGCGGGCGCCTGTAGTCCCAGCTACTCGAGGGGCTGAGGCAGGAGAATGGTGTGAACCCAGGAGGTGGAGGTTGCAGTGAGCCGAGATCGTGCCACTGCACTCCAGCCTGGGCAACAGAGCCAGACTTTGTCTCAAAAAAAAAAGAAAGAAGGAAGAAGGAAGAAAAGGAAGGAAGGAAAGGAAGGAAGGAAGAAGGAAGAAAGAAAGAAAGAAAGAAAGAAAGAAAGAAAGAAAGAAAGAAAGAAAGAAAGAAAGAAAGAAAGAAAGAAAGAAAGAAAGAAAGGAAGAAAGAAAGAAAGAAAGAAAGAAATCAGCTAGGAACCTTGAGAGACTTGACAGACTTTCATTGAAAGGTAAGGTAGGAGTATTTTGACTCCCGTCATCCCTAAGGAAGACCACCAGTATCTGAACTGTCGGAGAGCTCCTCTTTCCTCACAAAGCCAAACACTGATGTGCATGGCAATTTGGGAACTTCTTGAGGGCATCACACCAGACAACCAACTTGTGCTGGGTCACTTGTCCCTCCCCTAGACTCGGGCAGTGTTGGCAGGGTGCCATATTGGGAGTGTAGCCATCAGGGGACTGTGTCCTTCCTAGGGAACCCCAACCTTTTTATATTCACATCACAGAAGCTCCTGCAGCCATTTCCCCAGTGCGCATTTGGACTGTGGCAGCCACACAGGGCTGGCTGGACCCAGTGGAGCTGCAGGGTTCCCAGTGGTCTAGCCAGCAGGGATTGCTGCTCCTAAGGAAGGGAGACTGCAGTACACAAAAAAGGCACCACGTGGGACAAAGGAGGCCAGATCATGTGTTCTTCTGTGTCCAAGAGCTCCTTGTTCGCGGGCTGAGTGACTGCACCACTTCCAGCAGAGTTGGGGACACTGTTTTCAGCTCAATGCCAAAGGAGTGTAGTTCCAGCCCAGCAGCCAAGCAGCCCCAGTGCTTAGGATCAGGCATGGAAAGGGGAACTCCTCCTGCCCTTCCCCCTCCACCACTGCTTCAGACACAGCATGGCCACTCCCATGGGAAATTGGCACACGTGTGCCAGACAAGAGCCTTTCTAGGGCTATCGGGGTTGACTGTGTTTCCATTGACGGTGTGGCCATTTCGGTGAGGCTTGTATGAAAGACAGGGCCCTTTCCCCTCTCTACAGGGAGTGCCAGCATTCCTGCAGTGGAGAGGGAGAGCTGAAAAGCTATGTGTTTGGGGCTGAGGGAGGATGCTTTGCACCAAAGACATTTAAATGGTGAGCTGAGGAGAAGACATCTTTAATGAGTCTCAACTACATTGCAGCTTGGAGATAGAGAGTAGTGTCTGGTCAATCTGAGTGTCCCGATGCCAGGACTGGGGAATGACAGGAAAACAGATGGCATTCCTGCCTGGCCAGGTCATGAAGCTGGGGCAGCCCTCTCCTCATCTGTGGAGACCTAGGCACGTTTCACCAGAAACTTCCCATGCCACCTCTCCTGCCTGAAAGCTGCTGCCTGTACTCACCATCATGGGGCAGCCTTGGGGATCCAACTCTACTCAGTTATGGCCCCCTCTCTCGTGCTGAGCAGGGAGCCTAGGCTGCTGTACATTCCATTTACCAGCACATTTCCTGAGGCAACAGAGAACTTTTCTAGGTATACAATGATGAAGCATATACTCACTTGCTTCTGCCACATAGGCCTTTAGGCATAAGCCCACCTACTGTTCTGGAGGCTGAACCACGCAACTCAATGCAAATCAGTTGACAAAATAAACTTCTCATCTCTTCCAAAAGTGGAAATGAGATAAACTTCTTAAATCTCTGCCATCCTGGCCCTGCAGGAGGCTGTGAGCCTGTTCATACTCCCAGTACATCACTACCACAGCTGGCATTTGAGAAAGGCACCACACAAAGTCTATCTATAACCAAGGAACAACTACAGAGTCTTTGCCACTGAAAGCTTCCACAACAAAATGCAAAGGACCTTATACAACATACATTATAATCACATCATAAAGGGAAAAAAAAAAAATCCTGCCCAAATGAAATAAATTCAAAAATAAGAAGAGATAGTTTCTGCAGATGAGAAGGAACCAAAGAAATGATTCTGGAAGTCTCTATTTTTTCTATTTTTTAAGTCCTTTCTCTGTTGAAAACAATAAAATGTTTTGAAAAAATACTCTGAAAAAATAAAATGTTATGACACCCCCCAAAAATTACACTAACTTTCTAGCAATAGATCCTAATGAAAATAAAATCTTTGAAATACAAAATAAATAATTCAAAATAATGATTATAAAGAAACTCAATGAAATCCAAGAGAAAGTTGAAGACAACACAGAGAAATTTGAAAAATCAATTCAGCATATGAATAAAAAATGTACCAAGAGATAAATATTTAAAAAAAGAATCAAACCACTGGAAATAAAAAATTCATCAAAGTAGTTGCAAATGCAGCTGAAAGCTTTAACAATAGACTACACCAAGAAGAAGAAAGAATTTCAGAGACTGAAGACAGGTCTTTCAAATTAACCCAGTCAGACGAAAAAGAAAGAAAAGAGAATTAAAATATGAACAAAGCCTTCAGGAAGTATGCGGTTATGTAAAACATTTGAACCCATGAATCATAGGTATTCCTGAGGAAGAAAGAAGGGTAAAAAGTGTGGAAAATCTACTTGAGGAAATAATTGGGGAAAACTTCCCTAACCTTGGTTAGAGATTTAAAATCCAGGATAGAAGATACTCAGAGAACTTCTGGAAAATACATTGCAAGATAGACTTCACCAAGACAAATAGTCACCAGACAATCTAAAGCCAATGTAAAGGAAAAAAATTCTAAAATCAGCAAGAGAAGAGAAAAGTGTCCTAAAAACCTATAGAGGAAATTCCATCAGACTAACAGACTAACAGTGGACTTTTCAGCAGACACCTTACAAGTGAGGAGATTGGAATCATATTTTCAGACTTCCTAGAGAAAAAAACTGTCAACCACAAATTTTGTATTCTGCTAGAATAAGCTTCATAAATGAATGAGAAATAGTATTTCTCAGACCAGCAAATGCTTAGGGAATTCATCAGCACTGGACTGCATCTACAAGAAATGTTCAAGCGAGTTTTAAACATTGATACTTATCATCATAAAAAACACACAAAAATGTAAACTCATAGGCCTTAGAAAACAATTATGCAAATGAGACTGCAAAGGAACTAAGTGACAATTAACATTATAAGGAATACAGGCCGGGCACGGTGGCTCACACCTGTAATCCTAGCACTTTGGGATGCCAAGGTGGCCAGATCACGAGGTCAGGAGTTCGAGACCAGCCTGACCAACGTGGTGAAACCTCATCTCTACTAAAAATACAAAAATTAGCCAGGTGTGGTGGTGCACACCTGTAATCCCAGCTACTCAGGAGGCTGAGGCAGGAGAATCACTCGAACCCAGGAGGTGGAGATTGCAATGAGCCTAGATCACACCACTGCACTCCAGCCTAGGCGACAGAGCAAGACTCCGTCTCAAAAAAAAAAAAAAAAAAAAAAAAAAATTATGAGGAATATAACATCACATACCAATATTAACCTTAAACATAAATGAATTAAATACTCCATTTAAAAGATGTGGATTGGTGGAACGGCTTAAAAAAGACATGATCCAACCATATGCTGCTTAAAGAAAACCCACCTTGCTGGGCACGGTGGCTCACATCTGTAATCCCAGTAGTTTGGGAGGCTGAGGTGGGTGGATCATGAGGTCAGGAGTTCGAGACCAGCCTGGCCAACATAGTGAAATCCCGTCTCTACCAAAAATACAAAAATTAACTGGGCATGGTGGCACGCGCCTGTAGTCCCTGCTACTCCGGGGGCTGAGGTGGGAAAATTGCTTGAACCTGGGAGGCGGAGGTTGCAGTGAGTTGAGACCATGCCATTGCACTCTAGCCTGGGTGACAGAGCGAGACTCTGTCTCAGAAAAAAAAAAAAGAAAAAGAAAAAGAAAACTCACCTAACTTACAAAGACACTTATAGACTGAAAGTAAAGGGATGTAAAAAGATATTCAACATAAATGAAAATCAAAAGTGAGCAGGAATAGCTATACTTATATCAGATAAAACAACCTTTAAATAAAAAACAATAAAAAATACCAAAGGGGGTTATTATATAATACTAAAGGGAGCAGTTCAACAAGAAGATATAGCAATCCTAAATATAAATATGCACCCAACACAGATGCATGCTAGTTAATAAAACAAATACTACTACACCAAAGAAAAGACATAGACAACAATACAATAATAGTGTGGAAGTTTAACACACTACTGACACTAGGAGACAAATCATCAAGACAGAAAATCAACGGAGAAATAATGGACTTAAATTCGATCAAATGGACTTAATAGACATATACAGAATATTCTATCCAATAACCACAGAATATGCATTCTTCTCGTCAGTGCATGGAACATTCTCCAAGATAGACCATATATTAGACCACAAAACAAGTCTCAATAAATTAAAAAAAAAATCATATCAAATATCTTCTCAGATCACAGTGGAATAAAACTAGAGATCAAGTCAATTTTAAGAGCATTTCTCAAAACTATACAAATACATGAAAGTTAAACAACCTACTCCTGAATGATAATCTTTGGGTCAACAATGAAATTAAGATGTAAATTTTAAAACTTTTTGCTTTATGAAATAAGTGAAAATGGAGACACAACATACCAATTACCTCTGGAATACCACAAAAGTAGTAGCACGACATACCAAAACATCTGGGATATCACAAAAACAGTGCTAAGAGAGAGGTTAATGAAATGTCCACATTTAAAAAAAGGAAGAAAGATCACAAATTAACAACCTAACATTGCACACCAAGTACTTTTTTTATTATCAGTAAAGAAAAAGTAACCCAAAATTAGCAGAAGAAAAGAAATAAGAAAGATAGAGCAGAACTAAATAAAATTGAGGCAAAAAAACAAAAAACAAAAAACAATACAGGCTGGGTGCAGTAGTGGCTCACGCCTGTAATCACAGGATTTTGGGAGGCCGAGGCAGGCGGACCACCTGAGGTCAGGAGTTCGAGAGGTGAAACCCCATTTCTACTAAAAATATGAAATTAGCTGGCTACGGTGGCGTGTGCCTGTAATCCCAGCTACTCAGGAGGCTGAGGCAGGAGAATCACTTCAACCCAGGAAGTGGAGGTTACAGTGAGCCGAGACTGTGCCATTGCACTGCAGTCTGGGCAACAAGAGCAAAATTCTGTCTCAAATACAAAAACAAAAACAATTTTTTAAAAGTACAAAAGATAAAGCCTGTCCCAGCACTTTGGGAGGCCGAAAGATAAAGGAAATGAAATAAGTGGTTCTAAAATTTGAAAAGCTATAAACAAGTGAGCTGAGATCCGGCCACTGTATGGTGGCTCATGTCTGAAATGAAATAATCCTTTGAAAAGCACTTTGGGCTCATGGTAATCCTAGCACTTTGGGAGGCTGAGAGCTCAAGAGTTCAAGACCAGTCTGGACAACATGGTGAAACCCCATCTCTACAAAAAATACAAAAATTAGCCAGGTGTGTTGGCATGCATCTGTAGTCTTAGGTATTTGAAAGGCTGAGGTGGGAGAGCTGCTTGAGCCCAGGAAGTCTAGGCTGCAGTGAACCAAGATTGTGCCACTGCACTTCATGCAGGGAGACAGACCCAGACCCTGTTTCAAAAAGAAAAAGTAAAAAACAAAACAAAAAAATAGATAAGATAAACAAAATTGATAGACTGCTAGCCAGAATCATCAAGAAAAGAAGATTCACATCAGCACAATCAGAAATGAAAAAGGAGACATTACAACTGACAATACAGAAATACAAAAGATTATTGAGACTGCTATGAAAACCTCTACACTCACAAACTAGAGGAAATGAATAAATACCTGGAAACATACAGCCTCCCAAAATTGAACCAGGAGGGAATAGAAATCTTGAACAAACTTACAACAAGGAGTGAGATCGAATCAGTAATAAAAAATCTCCCAACAACAACAACAACAACAACAAGAAAAACAACAACAAGCTCAGGACCACATGGGTTCATAGCCCAAGTCTGTCAGATGCACAAAGAAGCACTGGTACCAATCTTACCAAAACTGTTTCAAAAAGTCAATGAGGCCAGCCTGGTCAACATGGTGAAAGCCTGTCTCTACTAAAAATACAAAAATCAGCCGGGCGTGGTGGTGCACACCTGTAATCCCAGCTACTCGGGAGGCTGAGGCAGGACAATTGCTTGAGCCTGGGAGATGGAGGTTGCAGTGAGCCGAGATCGTGCCACTGCACTCCAGCCTGGGTTACAGAGTGAGACTCTGTCTCAAAAAAAAAAAAAAAAAAAAAAAGTCAACAAGGAGGGATTCCTTTCTAGCTCATTCTACAAAGCCAGTATCACCCAGTTACCAAAGCCAGGCAAGAACATGAGAAAAACAAAAATAAAACTACAGACCAATATACCCAATGAACGTTGATGCAATGTTTTACAAAATACCAGCAAAATGAATCCAACAGCCCAGTAAAGATACACCAGGAGCAAATAGGTTTTAGTCCAGGATGCAAAGATGATTCAACATATACAAATCAATAAATGTGGTTTACCACATGAAATGACTTTAAAACAAAAACCAAATGAACATTTCAATGGGGGCAGAAAAAGTATTTGATAAATTTCAGCATCCTTTTATGATAAAAACAAAAAACTTTCCATCAGGCGTGGTGGCTCACACCTGCTATCCCAGCACTTTGGGAGGCTGAGGTGGGTGGATCACCTGAGGTCAAGAGTTCAAGACCAACCTGGCCAACATGGTGAAACCCTGTCTCTACTAAAAGTGTAAAAATTAGCCGGGCATGGTGGCAGGTACCTGTAATCCCAGCTCCTCAGGAGGCTGAGGCAGGAGAATCCCTTGAACCTGGGAGGTGGAGGTTGCAGTAAGCTGAGATCATGCCACTGCACTCCGGCCTGGGTGACAAGAGTGAAAAAGAAAAAAAAAAAAAAGAAAAAGAAAAAACAACTTTCAGGCCGGGTATGGTGGCTCAGGCCTGTAACCCCAGCACTTTGGGAGACCAAGGCGGGCAGATCACTTGAGGTCAGGAGTTCAAGACCAGCCTGGCCGACATAGTGAAAACCCATCTCTACTAAAAATACAAAAGTAGCCAGACATGGTGCCACATGCCTGTAATCCCAGCTTCTCAGGAGGCTGAGGCAGGAGAATCACTTGAACCCAGGAGGTGGAGGTTGCAGTGAGCCAAGATCACGCCATTGCACTCCAGCCTGGGTAAAAAAGAGCAAAACTCTGTCTAAAAAAAAAAAAAAAAATTCAAGAAACAAGGCAAAGAAGAAATTTACCTCAAAATAATAAAAACGATCTGTGATGAACCCACAGCCAACATCATGCTAAATGGAGAAAAGTTGTAAGTATTCCTCCACTGGAACAAGACAAGGAGTCCCACGTTCATCATTCTTACTAATTGTAGTACTGGAAGTCCTAGCCAGAGCAATCAGGCAAGACAAACATATGAAAGGCATCCAAATTGGAAAACAGTAAGTCAAATTATCTCCCACCCTTTTAGCTGGGTCAAGGGGCAGGTTCTCGGTGGCCTGAGGACTGGGAGGGAGGAGAACCGGGCGGGGCCTGGGCGGGGCCGCGGGGCCGCGGCGCCGGGGCTGCGAGTGCTGAGCTGGAGCGCTCCAGCCGCTGGTTCCCGGGAGACCCTGCGCCCCTAAATCGCGGTCCACTGCGGGGGTCAGGTGAGTAGCGCGGCGGCTGGGAGTCGCGTTGGCGGTGGTAGAGGCTGATGGTGGATGTTGTCCCCACTCCTCTGACTCTTCGGCAGGCCAGGGGAGCACCGCGCCCCTAATCTTGGAGGGGCTTTCAACCTCTGGGGTCCTCCGGGGAAACGTGGGTTAGTCTGCGGTGTAGCCAGGTGCCCTCTCCACTGTGGGCACGCTGGGGATTCCGGGCCCAGGAAGGGCTCCTGGCACGTGTTGAAAAAGTCGGCATCCCAGAAGGAAGATTCTGGGCAGATGCGCATCGGGGAAGGCAATCCCAACCAACGGGCCCGTTTCTGAGCACGTAAGCCTATTCAATGGGTGCTAACAAGCGCCTGCTTTGCCGGGCAACAGCTAGCAAAACCGGCTTTGTTCCTGGCCGCCGGAAGCTTCAAGGCTGGGGTTCCGGAGCTGGGCGCGCAATGGCAAACTAAGCGCCGAGGACCGGAACAGGAGCGCCCACCAGGGCCGCGATCTGGTGGGTAGGGGCAGGGCAATGGCTGGAAAGGGTCCTTGAAGCCCTGAGCAGAGACCCAAGGGCCGCACGACTGCAGGAAGGCCATTTTGCTTGACTGACAGGTGGAAAATTCACGTGGCTGGAGTAGCAGGGTTGGTGACGACAAGGGCGAATCCCACTAAGCCTTGAAGCTGTTTGGGGTGTGAGGGGTGAGGGGGATTCTCATTCTCAGAATTGCTGTGGTGTGGATAGAGGGTTTTGGGTTGGAGAGAGATTGGGTGCACTCAAAGGACTGAAAGATGGCGACGACACATTCTCTCAGAGGATTTACATTCTGGAAGGGTGGGGACAGGCCCAGGTACAGATAAGCCTGCAGGCGGCCTCCAGCTCTTACAGTCGAAAGTATGATGAGTTATGCCCAGTCGCCTTCCTCCTCCCGCCGGCCTGAGGTCTGGGGCCCCGTGGACGAAGGAAGTTCATGGGAGGCAAACGTACCTGGGCAAGCAACAGCTGCAGAGATTCAGTCCCCACAGGGGTTAGAGTCACACTTCGGGCCTCTTCCTACCGCCTCCAGCAAATGGCCATCTTGAGGACTAGCGGCAGCAGTAGGTCTTCTCTGCCAGATAACTGGAAGACCAGGTTCTTGAGGGCATTGTTACTAAGGCTGTTTTTGTTGTTGTTGTTTTTGAGACGGAGTTTCGCTCTTGTTGCCCTGGCTGGAATGCAGTGGCGCGATCTCGGCTCACTGCAACCTCAGCCTCCCGGGTTCAAGCGATTCTCCTGCCTCAGCCTCCCGAGTAGCTGGGATTACAGGCATGCGCCACCACGCCCGGCTAATTTTGTAATTTTAGTAGAGAGGGGTTTCTCCATGTTGGTCAGGCTGGTCTCAAACTCCGGACCTCAGGTGATCCGCCCGCCTTGGCCTCACAAAGTGTTGGGATTACAGGCTGAGCCACCGAGCCCGGCCTTATTAAGGCTGTTTTGAAGTGCAGTTGGCTGGAAAGTGGAAGAATAATCCAAGATCTGCATGCCTCATAAAAGGAGTGTGAATGGTTTTGAAAGATAGGAAAGGAAAGGGAGAGAGAAGAAAGAGGAAGAAAGGAAGGAAATCAAATTCATATCCCAGGAATGCAGCTTTCATGACAATATTTTGGAGATCCAATTAACTCTATTCCTCGAGGGTGTTTTTCCTTGCTGGTATTTTCACTTCTATTAACACTTCTCAAAAAGTGAAAGGAAAAAATAGCCAACAGGGTTTTTTGGTCTTTATTCTTTTCTTTCTATCTCAAGTAAGGGAGATGTGGGTGAGTGGCTGTCAGCAGGAAAAGATTCAGCTATGTTTTGCATCTGAGCAGGAAATTTTCAAGGATGAGCAAGGAACTCCAGTGCTGGGCTCATTGTGAGCCCTAAATAAGGGATTGCTCTTGGGTTGTTAGCAGTATTCTTTACAAAGATCTGTGTATACAGTGGTTCCCCTTATCCACAGGTGATAAGTTCCAAGACCCCTAGTGGATATTTTGTTTTTGTTGTTGTTTGAGGCAGAATCTCACTCTGTCACCCAGGCTGGAGTGCAGTGGCACAATCTTGGCTCACTGCAATCTCCACCTCACGGGTTCAAGTAATTCTGCTGCCTCAGCATCCTGAGCAGCTGGGACTACAGGCACGTGCCACCATGCCCAGCTAATTTTTGTATTTTCAATAAAGACAGGATTTCACCATGTTGACCAGGGTGATCTCAAATTCCTGACCTCAAGTGATCCACCGCGCCCCACCCCAGTGGATACTTTGAAACCACGGACAGTACCAAACTCTGTATATACTATGGTTTTTTGTTTTTTTTTTCTGTACATACATACTAATGACAAAGTTTGATTTATAAATTAGGCATGGTAAGAGATTGACAACAATAACTAGTAATAAGATAGAACAATTACAGCAGTATATTGTAATAAAACTTGTGTGAATATGGTATCTCTCTCTCTCAAAATAATTTATATTGCCGGGCGTGGTGGCTCACTCCTGTAATCCCAGCACTTTGGGAGGCTGAGGCGGGTGGATCACGAGGTCAGGAGATCAAGACCATCCTGGCTAACCAGGTGAAACCCCGTCTCTACTAACAATACAAAAAATTGGCCCAGCATGGTGGCGGGCGACTGTAGTTCCAGCTACTCAGGAGGCTGAGGCAGGAGAATGGCATGAACCTGGGAGGCGGAGCTTACAGTGAGCCGAGATCACGCTCCTGCTCTCCAGCGTGGGCGACAGAGCGAGACTCCGTCTCAAAAAATAAAAAATAAAAAATAAAAAATAATGTATATTGTAAATCTTAGCAACCTCAGCATATGATTTTTTTTTCTTTCCTTAAAACAAGAATTTTAGGCCGGGCGCGGTGGCTCAAGCTTGTAATCCCAGCACTTTGGGAGGCCAAGACGGGCGGATCACGAGGTCAGGAGATCAAGACCATCCTGGCTAACACGGTGAAACCCCGTCTCTACCAAAAAAAGACAAAAAACTAGCCGGGCGAGGTGGCGGGCGCCTGTAGTCCCAGCTACTCGGGAGGCTGAGGCAGGAGAATGGCGGGAACCCGGAAGGCGGAGCTTGCAGTGAGCTGAGATCCGGCCACCACACTCTAGCCTGGGCGACAGAGCGAGACTCCGTCTCAAAAAAAAAAAAAAAAAAAAAAAACAAGAATTTTACCTTTTCATTTTATGGCTTCTCTTTGCATATCTGAATTTCCAGCATCTCTACTCTTGTGCTTTAGGGCCATGATTAAGTAAAATAAGCGGTTCTTGAGCACAGGCAACTGCTATACTGCAGTAGTCAACCTGATAACTGAGATGGCTAGCTACTAAGGAACTAATGGGCAGGTATTGTCTGCAGTGTGGATATGCTAGACAAATGGATGATTCACATCCTGGGCAGGCCAGAGAGAAAAGGTACAAGATTTCATCATGCTATCATGCTACTCAATGTCAAGCAATTTAAAACTTAGGAATTGTTTATCTCTGGATTTTTTTTTTTGGATGGAGTCTCACTCTATCTCCCAGGCTGGAATGCAGTGGCGCAATCTTGGCTCACTGTAACCTCCGCCTCCAGGGTTCAAGTGATTCTCCTGCCTCAGCCTCTCGAGTTGCTGGGATTACAGATGTGTGCCACTATACCCAGCTATTTTCTTTTTGTATTTTTAGTAGAGACAGGGTTTCACCATGTTAACCAGGCTGGTCTTGAACTCTTGGCCTCAGATGATCTGCCTACGTCAGCCTCCCAAAATGCTGGGATTACAGGCATGAGCTACTGTGCCTGTCCTCTGGATTTTTTCATTTAATATTTTTGAACCACGGTTGACCATGGGTAACTGAAGCATTGGAAGGCAAAACCATGATAAGGGGGAACTACTACATGTATTGAAAATCCAGATCACAGAATTTTGTGTGTGTGTGTGTGTGTGTGTGTGTGTAATTTTCGTCATGGAAGAGATCTTAGAGAGTGTCTCCTTTATTCTCACATTTCTGATGAAACTAAGTCAGAAAGAATAAAGAGACTCACTCAAGGTGATCTGTGACAGATCCTAGCCTGGTTACCCCAGCTACATGATTTCCAATGGTACTGAGTCTAACATTAACGTTAGGTTTAAACATTAACTTTTGTAGATCAAGAATGTCCACTTGTCCTTGGAAAATTATTTAGCATCTCTGCATTAGGTCCTTAAGACAGGGCCAGTAATTGTTACCTCATTGCTGAGAGCATCCAATGGCACACAGCAGGGGTTTAATAACTAATGGCATTCCCTGACCAAATAAGGAAGCTGTTTCTTACCCTCCCTCTTGCTGATATGTTTTGTTTTTCTCTGACTTCAGGTATATAGAAGCAGGGTAGAACAGAGGGCAGACACCTAGCCCAGCCTGGTGTTACTAAACAATGGCAGCTGGTGAGCCAAGGGTGACCAGGGCCCTGAACTCTGTGGCCCAGGCTTTGAGGGAAACAAAGTTGTTCTCGATTGTGGAAGAGGAGAATTTGGACAGCAGAACAAAAAAGGAAGACAGCCTCTTGGAGCAGATACATTTGTCACAGGAAGCCACATCAAACCCTGGGGCCTTTGCTGAGACTCTCCATCTGCCCAGTTACTGGGAGGTAGATAGCCCCAGGAAGGAATCCAGTCAGCCCTGGGCGCCAGGTCAGGAGTGGATAAAGCTAGAAAGAGACACCACAGAAGAGAAGATGTTTGAACAGCTGAAGCCAATCGAACCTGTACAGAAGATGTTCCCATGGGTGGGGAAGGTAGCTGCCACCCTGCAGGAAGCCATGAAGAGAGATTGCTGGAGGGAGGCATGGGTGAAGAAGGTGAGGAGACTAAGCTAGAGAGAGGTGGGGTCCAGGTCCTAGACTCCAGGAGCTCTTTCATGCATGCTCCTGCCTGCAGGTCAAATGAAATCTCAGATTGTTCCAGACTGAACGACATCCAGAAAAAGGAGCTGCAAAACCTTTCTTCATCTCCCGCACCACCCTGGCATCCTTCATGTGGTACTTCCTAAAATTTGTTAGAGTGGCAGCATTTTTTCTTTTGCTTTGCTTTCCTATTTATATTCTGCATATCCTCTTTCCTCTCCCCCACATCTTATCTTTCTCCCTTTCTCTTTATCTTTCGTTTCCTTTTTTTTTTTGAGACAGAGTCTTACTCTGTCACCCAGGCTAGAGTGCAGTGGCGTGATCTCGGCTCACTGCAACCTCTGCCTCCCAGGCTCAAGTAATTCTCCTGCCTCGGCCTCCTGAGTAGCTGGGATTACAGGCATGCATCACCACACCCAGCTAATTTTTGTATTTTTAGTAGATACCTGGTTTCACCATGTTGGTCAGGTTGGTCTCGAACTCCTGACCTCATGATCTGCCTGCCTCAGCCTCACAAAGTGCTGGGATTACAGGCATGAGCCACCACATCCGGCCTCCTTTCCTTTCTATACTTAACAGTTGCTGGCCTTGTGTCTCTCTTTTAATATTTCTCTCTTCCTTCCATGGTTTTATCTTTCTCTTAGGTTTTAATTCTCTGAATCTTGAGACTGGATGTTAATCTTGTACACACATACACACACACACACACACGCACACATATACATGCCTACATATATTTATGTAAACTTTTTGAGTCTCTTCTGTTCTTCCAGAAGCCAGTCACCTTTGAGGATGTGGCAGTGAATTTCACCCAGGAAGAGTGGGACTGTCTAGATGCCAGCCAGAGGGTCCTTTACCAGGATGTTATGTCGGAAATCTTTAAGAACCTAGCATCTGTGGGTAAGAGGCTGGGCTTCCCTCAGCAAGCCCCCTGTCATAAGGGCCCTGGAACATCTGGTTTCCCTGGACAGGTAGATCAGCTTACAGTTAGTTTCACTGACCCCTGGTTCTATGCTTTCCAGGTGTGAAAGATCTGAGTCACTAAGCTCAGTGGTAAAGAGAAGAAATGATAGCCTGCATGAAGGCAAAGATAACACTTGTAACATGATGACAGTGTTCTCAAAATATGCAAATTTTTCCATTCATCAAACAAATATTTACTAAGTCACTCCTGAGAACCAGATACTTTGCTAGCAGCTGACCTTTTGAATGTCTCCTTTCTGCATCTACATGTCCCAGGTTATGGTTCTTAAACAAAGGCTACAGGAGGTAACCTGTTGTCCCCATCAGATGTGAAGGGGCCACACCTGGGACCAACTCAACTCTTTCTCATTCCCACACATCAGCCAGAATCTTTCTGCATAAGCCAGAGCTAATCACCAAGCTTGAGCAAGAAGAGGAACAATGGAGAGAGTTTGTCCATCTCCCAAACACAGAAGGCCTTTCAGGTAAGAATTGCCAAGCAGGGAGGAAGGTAAAAAGGTCCCAGAATAACCCCTGAAAGGATGGAGAGCTGATGGGGAGGATGAATGCTCTACAGATGCTCTCCTAGTGAACCTCTGTCCAGCCTGGTCAGACTTGGAGTTGAAAGAGAGCTTAAGATCATAGGCTCAAGTCCCTCGACTTCAAGTTGAAGATCTAGGTCTTTTTTTTTTTTTTTTTTTTTTTTTTTTGAGACAATCTTGCTCTGTTGCCAGGCTGGAGTACAGTGGCACAATCCTGGCTTACTGCAACCTCCGCCTCCTGGGTTCAAGCGATTCTCCTGCCTCAGCCTCCCAAGTAGCTGGGACTACAGGCATGTGCCACCATGCCCAGATAATTTTTGTATTTTTAGTAGAGATGGGAGTTTCACCATGTTGGCCAGGATGGTCTCGATCTCTTGACCTCAAGTGATCCACCCACCTTGGCCTCCCAAAGTGCTAGGATTACAGGTGTGAACCACTGTGCCTGGTGGGCTGAAGATCTAAGTCTTTCAGGAGAAGTAAATGTCTTCAGTTTCTAGAGATTGAGAGATGACATGAAGGTTGCTTATGTCCATGACACTGTTCTGATTAAAATGTTCTGTCCAAGAGAAAAGAGAAGCAAAGGAGATAGGCTTCATGCTGCGTTGGAGTAAGAGAGGCTTGCCCCTGGTAGTAAATAGTTGAGAGAGATATCAAGCTAGGCTGACTACACTTCTTGGTTTGCCAGGATGGTACTGGTTTATACTTCTCATCCTAGCTTGATTATTAATAACACCTCTTGTCACCTGCAAGTGGCCCAATGTTCATGATGCATTATTATGCGGGTGTCTGTGGAGTGTCTATGGGAATTTGAGCAATAATGAGAATGAGATAAGATAGATTTCAAGAAGTGTTGTTGTAAGTTAAAATTTACATTTCTGACAGTGTTGAAAGACTCCAGTTAAATTTTTATTTGCTTTTAATTTGAAATGCCAAATTTATTTTTTCTTATTTCTAGCCTATAAGGCCCAAGGGCGAGGATGAATGTGTTGGGTGGGAGAGCAAGGGCAGAGACAAGAAGTGTCTTGGGCTGAATGGAGAGCTGTGTTGTAGTTCTTCTTCTTTTTTCTTTTTTTTTTTTGAGACGGAGTTTCACTCTGGTTGCCCGGGCAGGAGTGCAATGGTGCCATCTCGGCTCACTGCAACCTCTGCCTCCTGGGTTCAAGCAATTCTCCTGCGTCAGTCTCCCTAGTAGCTGGGATTACAGG
Source organism: Macaca thibetana thibetana (assembly GCF_024542745.1). Taxonomy (NCBI): domain Eukaryota; kingdom Metazoa; phylum Chordata; class Mammalia; order Primates; family Cercopithecidae; genus Macaca; species Macaca thibetana. The sequence goes on along the minus strand of NC_065581.1, from coordinate 29,427,162 downwards.
CAGATGCCATGATACCCAACTAATTTTTGTATTTGTGGTAGAGACAGGGATTCACGATATTGGTCAGGCTGGTTTCGAACTCCTGACCTCAGGTGATCCGCTGGCCTCAGCCTCCCAAAGTGCTGGGATTACAATTGTCAGCCACCATGCCCGGCCTCTGTTGGAGTTCTTATAGTGGAATTTTGTGTTATTCTTCCTCATTCACTACAGAAGGTAAGAAGAAAGAGCTTCGAGAACAACATCCCAGTCTGAGAGATGAGGGGACTAGTGATGACAAGGTCTTCCTTGCATGCAGAGGGGCCGGCCAGTGCCCCCTCTCTGCCCCAGCTGGGTCTATGGACAGGACCCAGGTGCTTCAAGCATCCCAGGCTGGGCCACCCTTTTTTTGCCGCATCTGTGGCAAGTGTTTCAGCAGGCGCTCCTACCTCTATAGCCACCAGTTTGTTCACAATCCCAAGCTGACTAACAGCTGCAGCCAGTGTGGGAAGTTGTTTCGGAGCCCCAAGTCCCTCAGCTATCACAGGCGCATGCATCTTGGGGAGAGGCCCTTCTGTTGCACACTCTGTGACAAGACCTACTGTGATGCTTCTGGACTAAGTCGTCACCGCCGTGTCCATCTGGGTTACCGGCCCCATTCATGCTCCGTGTGTGGGAAGAGCTTCCGGGACCAGTCTGAGCTCAAACGCCACCAGAAGATACACCAAAACCAGGAGCCAGTGGATGGAAACCAAGAGTGTACTTTGAGGATCCCAGGCACCCCTGCTGAATTACAGACACCTATCCCCAGAAGCCAGAGGTCCATCCAGGGGCTTGTGGATGTGAACCATGCACCAGTGGCCAGGTCTCAGGAAACCATATTTAGAACTGAGGGTCCTATGGCCCAGAACCAGCCATCTGTACTTAAGAACCAAGCATCTGTGACCAGGACCAAGGCACCCATCATTGGAACCCCCTGTCAGGATGCCAGATCCAACTCTCATCCAGTGAAGCCCTCGAGACTCAATGTCTTCTCTTGCTCGCATTGTCCTTTGACTTTTAGCAAGAAATCCTATCTCTCCAGACACCAGAAGGCCCACCTCACAGAGCCGCCCAACTACTGCTTCCATTGCAGCAAGTCTTTCAGTTCATTTTCCAGGCTGGTCAGACACCAGCAGACCCACTGGAAGCAGAAGAGCTACCATTGCCCTATATGCGACCTCTCCTTTGGGGAGAAAGAGGGCCTTCTGGATCACTGGAGGGGCTATAAAGGCAAGGAGCTGTGCCAGAGCAGCCACCATAAATGCCGGGTGATCCTGGGCCAGTGGCTTGGCTTCTCTCATGATGCCCCCACTATGGCTGCGGAGGAATGGAAGCATGGAGGTGACTAATCTCCCCCCAGGATCCATACCCTCAGGAGAAGAGGCCTAAGAGAGAAGGCCTGCAAAGGAGACAAAACAAAGGAGGCAGTGAGCATCTTGAAACATAAATAAATGGCCTTTCTGACTGAGGTCTTTCTTTGTGTTTGGTTTCCTGAGGACTGACCTCTGGGGTAAGGAGGCTGGAGTAGAGGGAGACAGGTGAGTGGATAAGGAAGGAAATATATAAAAGAAAAGGGGTTAGAAGTGTGCATATGAAAACTCGTATTATTTATTTATTTATTTATTTATTTATTTTTTCGAGACAGAGTCTTACTCTGTCACCCCAGCTAGAATGCAGTGACGTGATCTCAGCTCACTGTAACCTCCGCCTCCTGGGTTCAAGCGATTCTCCTGCCTCAGCCTCCTGAGTAGCTGGGATTACAGGCACCCACCACTATGCCCAGCTAATTGTTTATATTTTTAGTAAAGACGGGGTTTCACCATGTTGGCCAGACTGGTCTCGAACTCCTGACCTCGTGATCCACCTGCCTCAGCCTCCCAAAGTGCTGGGATTACAGGTGTGAGCCACCGTGCTCAACCAAAACTCTTATCATTATTAATTAGCACCTAGCTTGTTTGTTTGTATCTGACCATCAAGTAGTAGTTGTTGAATAAACAGTGGATACTCTGGTAGATATGAAGACAGGAGAAAAAGGATGAGAGGAAGGAAATTCTGAGACCTGTGGAAGATGTGTAAGTAGAAGGAAGACATTCTAAAGCAGGCATGTTGCCCAGCTTTCATTTCTTGCTTCCCCAGTTCCCTAGTAGGCTGCCAAGACAAGGTGGAGCTCTGGCTAGTATTCTGTAGGTTTCTCCCCATCTCCAGGTTTGGGTTAGGGCTACCCATATCCTCACTCTTCAGTTCACTCAGCTCTCTCTTCAATGTTTCACACTCTTCCTCTTCCTTCCCTTCACATGCCTTTCAGTTCTGCGCAATCAGGGCTGGAGTCTTGGAAGAAACAACCACCATTTGCAAAGTTATCATACTGTAATTTTCAGTGAGGAGGTTCCTGGCCTCCAGTTCATGGCAGAGACCATCCTATCTGTGTTGCTCTCCAGCACAGGTGTCCTCTGATGGAGAGAGGGGCACCTGCCTGTCCTTAGCCAGGAAGGGTTTCCAAGTGGAAGACTGGAGAGAGAAATGGAAAGAAGGATAATAAAAATGGGAAAATGAAGGAAGAGAAAAGGTAGATGACAGAAGAAGGGAAATCAATTCTACTTGGAATTCAGAGTGTTCCTGAAAGTGCAAATTGGAATGTCCCCATAGCAAAGATGCCAGTGAGTATGCAACTTGATGGATGAGATGTCCCCAAGGACCAATCCCTGGGCAACCAGGCTCTCCTCCACCCCTGCCAAGATGTGACATCACTCAGAAAGGGTTTCCTAGAAGAAGGAAAAAATAACTTGAAAAATCTATGTCGGTAGTTTGTATCATAAAACCATTGAACTAGGGAGAAGAAAAGCCCTTGGGGTCATCTTGTCTCCATGCCTGCCTCAGTGGTTGGTCTGAGAGGCAAGGCACTGGGCAGTTGCTGTGGAATGGGCAATGAGACCAGCTAGGGTGGGGTTCCTGCTTAGGGGCAGTGAAGGAGGAATGGGTCAGGCAGCAGATGGGAATGCCTCCAGCTTCTCTGCCACCTGTAAATGTGTCTAACAGCTGGCCTCTTGCCCCTGTCCCTCCCAGGAGGAGTCTTCCCTCCACCCAGGCTCTCCAGCTCCTCCTTTCCTCTGGGACTGTGATCTCTCAATAGCCCCCCTCTTCCTCTTGTTGCTTCTGTCTCCCTTTCCTCGCTTTTTATTCTGCTTATAAGAGAGAGAAGATAACTTACTTAGCTCTTCAAGGAATTGCCCTGAAAACAAAAAGAAACAAATACATGATCAGTGGAAGATGAATAGCACCTTCCCCACATCCTCCCTGTGGATATTTGGAGTGACCCACACTGCCCTTTCCACTGGGGGACCCCACAGATCCAGTAAGTGGTTCTCTTCACAGTTTCTCAGAAGAGCCTGGGGTTGGGCATGGGGACAGAGGAATAGGGAAATCCCAGCTCCCCTAATCTTGAGCCCTGGTTCTATTCTCTTTCAGCTTCCCATTCAAAGCTGGCTTGGTTCCCCACTATTTGGTGGTCTTGCCTGCTGCCCAGCCACTGCACCTGCTAGTCTTCGATGTAGCCAGTTGTAGCAGATGATCAAGGCAACCAGGGGTCCAAGAACCGGCACAATTACAAACAGGGTTATCTTCCAGCAGGGCACCCTCAGAAAGTGGGGATCTGAATTGTTCACCAGAACAAACAGGGTTAACATGTGTTCCCCCTCATGCCCCACCCACCTTTCTTTTTTGGTTCCTTAACCTGGGATCCTAGAACACCAAAGGATTCTGGGGACAGAATTCAGAGAGTCCATGAATTTGGATGAGAAAAGTACTGCCTCCTTATTTTCATTAACTGGATTTAACATTTTCTTTCATTAAAAATGTAACAACTGGCCAGGCACGGTGGTTCACACCTGTAATCCCAGCACTTTGGGAGGCCGAGGCAAGCAGATTACGAGGTCAGGAGATCAAGACCATCCTGGCTAACATGGTGAAATCCTGTCTCTACTAAAAAATAGAAAAAAGTAGCCAGGCATGGTAGCGGGCACCTGTAGTCTCAGGTACTCTGGAGGCTGAGGCAGGAGAATGGTGTGAACTGGGAGGCAGAACTTGCAGTAAGCCAAGTTCGTGCCGCTGCACTCCAACCTGGGCGACAGAGCAAGACACCATCTCAAAACAAAACAAAAAAAATGTAACAACTGCCAGGCGTGGTGGCTCACACCTGTAATCCCAGCACTTTGGGAGTCTGAGGCGGGCAGATCACGAGGCCAAGAGTTCAAGAGCAGCCAGGCCAACATGGTGAAACCCTGTCTCTACTAAGAGTATAAAAATTAGCCTGGCATGGTGGCGCATGCCTGTAATCCCAGCTACTTGGGAGGCTGAGGCAGGAGAATCGCTTGAACCTGGGAGGCGGAGGTTGCAGTGAGCCGAGATCCTGCCACTGCACTCCAGCGTGGGAGACAGAGCAAGACTCTCTCTTGGAAAAAACAAAACAAAGCAAAACATGTTACAACTAACCACAATATCAGCAGTACCTGTGACTTAATTACCAATGGAAGCCATATATGTTTTCATTCCCATTAGAGTTATTGCAGAAATCTTGAAATACTGTTTATGTTTATTAGTATTTTGAAATTAAAGGTTATTGGGCCAGGCCTGGTGGCTCACACCTGTAATCCCAGCACTTTAGAAGGCTGAGGCAGGCAGATCACCTGAGGTCAGGGGTTCAATGCCAACCTGGCCAACATGGTAAGACCCCGTCTCTACTAAAAATACAAAAATTAGCTGGGCCTGTAGTTCCAGCAACTTGGGAGGTTGAGGCAGGAGAATTGCTTGAACCCAGGAGGCAGAGGTTGCAGTGAGCTGAGATCGTGCCATTGCACTCCAGCCTGGGCTACAAGAACAAAACTCCATCTCAAAAAAAAAAAAAAAAAAAAGAAAGAAAGAAAGAAAGAAATTACAGGTTACTAGACTTGCTGCTACATTACTTAATGTATTACTTTTGCTAAAGAAACATTTATGATTGGGCATGGTGGCTCATGCCTGTAATCCCAGCACTTTGGGAGGCCAAGGCGGGTAGATCACCTGAAGTCAGGAGTTTGAGGCCAGCCTGGCCAACCTGGTGAAACCTAGTCTCTACTAAAAATACAAAAATTATCTGGGTGTGGTGGCGGGCACCTGTAATCCCAGCTACTCGGGAGGCTGAGAATCGCTTGAACCCAGGAGGCAGAGGTTTCAGAGCGCCTAGATCGTGCCATTGCACTCCAGCCTGGGCGACAAGAGCAAAACTTCGCTTCAAAAAAAAAAAAAAAAAGAAAAGAAAAAGAAAGAAACATTTATGTTGCTATATCACAAATGTGATTATCGGTTGATAGCTATATTTCAATACAATGATTGTTTTTACAATCTTATGTGTTCTATTTTATGTGTATATTTAAAAACATTATTCTGCAAAGGGGTCCTTTAGACTTTACTGGAGTGCCAGAGAGATTCATGGTACGAAAAGGAGTTAAGACCTTTAATAGTCAAGTCCTCCAAAACAAAGATACTATTCCTCCTCTTTGGGTGTGTCAAGGCGTGTGTGTGTGTGTGTGCATGTTCCACAAACTAGTCTAATTTTATAAATCGTAGGTTAGAACTCTGTGTGCCAGGTGACAAAAGTAGAGTCACCTACAGGCTTGGGAGGAAGGGCTGTGAAGGAAGTTTGCTCAGAGAAGGTACTATCTGTGCCCTACTGACACCTTCTAGTTTCTGCAACATTTATCTAACAGATATTTGGGTGCTCTTCTGTTGGCATTGTCTTTAGGCATTGGGCGATCTGCAGTGAACAAAAAGGCTAGAAACCATGTCCTTGGGGGGTCAATTCCTAGTGGGGCTTGGTGGCTTTTCTATTTGTCCATGAGGTCTTCTCTGATTAGTCATGTTCTGTACTCATGGAAACATCCTGAAATATAAGTACAGGTGATACAGTTGTGTCTTGTTTTTCTGTTCGTTTCACCTCCCCAACCAGACATCAGGTTTATGTGTAAACGATCTATATTCCTGAAAAGAGAAATCATGTGCATAAGGAGTTAAGCAGAATAAGATAACATTTTTGTAAAGCAGTTAGAATAGTGTCTGGCACATAAAAATAGTATATGAGTATTTTTATTATGATTTTACCAATCCTAAATGCAAATGACTTCTTATTTAAAGAAAGAAAAGAGAGGAAGGGACCCAACCAGGAGCCAGGGGTCCTTGTTTCCCCAGGTGACTGGAACTACAGTGAAATGCCAAGTTGACTGGGAGGGCCTGGATATACCAGAACTTACCAAAAGTCCGGTGGAGATTCTCTGAAAGAGAAACAAATGGAAATAGATTTAGTAGGGCACTCAAAAAGGATCCTTTATCCTGAGTCTTTGTTATTTAATTACTTAAAACTTGTTCTAGGCACGACACACCCACCATAGAGAAAGGGAAACTAAGGGAAAAACAGGGTATTGAGAGGGACAGATGGTCCGAGAACACGACCATTTCCATTATGCCAAAACACTGAAAGGCAAGAATTGAGAGAAAGGATGACTGTAACTCACCTATCTCTGCTCGAAGTTTTCCTAAAATAGAAAAAGGCAACATTTTAGTTCCTGCATGCTCTGACTCCCGGTGGGGACCCTCCTACACCCAGCGCCTGGGCCCCTTGTGCAGGCTATTTCTCTGCAGCCCAGAAACAACCTTAGGAGAGTAGGAAGAGCACTGGATTGAAAGCCAAGGGTTGTGGCTCTTTCTCTAGCTATAGTCTAGATACAATAGCGAATAAAGAATGTGAGCAATGCCCCAAACCAGCACAAGGATCTACTACCTCCCTGCTGCTCTTCGCCCCTTTTCTTGGATTCTCAGTTCATAGTGCTGCTCCAGCCCACAGCGTTGCCACTTCCCATCTGAATGAGGAAGGAGGAGCTGAGCATTTAGTGAGCAGCTAGCTACTCTGTGAATGGATTTGTAGTAGGCACTTTGCATGACTTTTATCCTCCCTACAATGTAGGAGGGAGGATGTTTTCTCTATTTAACAGACAAGGCAATTGAGGCTTGGAGAATCTAAGAATTTTGCTATATATTTCAGTACCTGAGATGGAATTCAAACCCAGGCTGCTGACTCTAACATTCAGATTCTTTCTGCTCAGCCATGTGGGCTGAAGGCCTTTTTCATGTGGGAGAAGTAGACAAGCAGGCATCTGGGCTGAATTCAAGGTGACAGAAAGGACTTTGTTGTTGATCCCACCAACACCCATTCCCCCAAAACATTCCCCATACCCTCCTTGCTACTTTCTCCTCTCCTCTTAGTAACAAATGAGAGGTGGGGCATGGGGAGGAGTGAAGACTCTTCCTGCTCCAGCATTGGGGAGACACTTGGTAGGGGGAGAAGGCTCAAGATGAAAGCTCTAGGCACAAAAGAGGAGCGTCATCAGCAGCTGAACCTGAGTCCTCAGTGTTGAATGGAGAAGGAAACAATGTTTGAATGCCTACTGTGTAGCACAGACTTTCACTTCAGTATCTATTCAAAACTCCTAATAGCCTAGACCTGTCTGACTTTGAAGCTCACACTCTCCCAAGTTGCATGGAGCTGCTAGGTATGAGCCAGAGGCCTCAGCTCTACCACTTACAAGTTATATTGGTCTGAGTAAGTCACTGAACTACTCCTGGCCTCAGTTGTATCCTCTGTAAAATGGGGTTACTCTATGCCATAGTTAGCTCATAGGGGAAAGCTGGGTCCGCTTATTCATATGAAAGCATTCCGTGAGATGTAAAACTCTTTCATCATGGAGTTATTTTTTTTCTTTATCATTCAGTAGTGAGAAGAAGTTCTGAACCCGGAAGTCACTCACAAATACATGTTTAGTGGTGTAACTCCAAGAAGCCAGCTCATTTAAAGGAAGGATCCTGATCCACCCACCCTCCGCCTTGTACCTCTCAGTCTATACTGCAGGCAGAGGAAGACGAGGCCGACAGTGATCTGCAGAAGGAGCACAGGCAGCACCGCGAGGAGAACCAGCACTGCAGGGCTGACCCAGTAGAAGGGATCTGAAAGGCAGGACACATTGCCCAGAGCTGAATTCTCAACACTCAGCACGGTGCCTGGGGCCCAATAAATCAGGTCAAATAAAGACATGAATATCATCAGGATTCAAAGAAGGTGACACAGAATTGGTCCCTGAGCTTAGCCTTGATGGAAAAATGTTTTTTTCCAGGAAATGCTATTGATTTAGAATGACAAGTAGTTTAAAGTCAAGATTGTGTATTGGGTCAGGCTGGGGGAGTTTTAAGGAGCAGCTAAGGGACTTAGATCTGATCCTCAAGGCCGTGGGGGTGCACTGAAGGATTCCAAACAGAGAAGTGACCACATCAGATTTAGCACCTACAGGACTGGAGAAGATAGGGAGAAATGTTAAGAGACTGTGATAACAAAGTAAAAAACAACATGAGCCTGAACTAGGACAGTGGTAATGGTATAGGAAGTCAGGGGATTCAAAGCTTAAATACGGAATGAAAAATACATATTTTCAGTAACCATTGAACTGAAATTTAGTGTTTACTTTGATTATGCCTGTAGGCAATACACCACAATAATTTGAACAGAACCTTTGACTTTGTCATCAGTAAAAATCACAAACATTGGCTGGGCGCAGTAGCTCACACCTGTAATGCCAGCACTTTGGGAGGCCGAGGCGGGTGGATCACCTGAGGTCGGGAGTTCGAGACCAGCCTGATTAACATGGAGAAACCCCGTCTCCACTAAAAATACAAAATTAGCTGGGCATGGTGGCGCATGCCTGTAATCCCAGCTACTCGAGAGGCTGAGGCAGGAGAATCACTTGAACCCGGGAGGCGGAGGTTGCGGTGAGCTGAGATCATGCCATTGCACTCCAGCCAGGGCAACAAGAGCGAAACTCCGTCTCAAAAAAAAAAAAAAAAAAAATCACAAATATTTTCATATCACATTAGAAAAGTCACAGAAATCTCAAACTATCACTTATCTATTTTTGATTTTACATTACTACAAATACATTACTATTTTGAAATTACACTAATTACTAGGGCAACACTAACTCTTGTTAATTTAATATTTTGATGACTGTATTTTGGTATAAATGTTTTATTTGGTATATTTAAAACATTCTTCTGGCTAGGTGTGGTGGCTCTCCCCTGTAATCCTACCACTTTGGGAGGCCAAGGCAAGAAGATTGCTTGAGCCCAGGAGTTCTCGAGACCAGACTGGGCAACATAGTGTGAGACCCTGCCTCTACGAAAAAAAATTAAAAATTAGCCGGGCATGGTGGCACAAGCCTGTGGTCTCAGCTATTCAAGAGGCTGAGCCAGAAGGATCACTTGAGCCTGGGAGGTAGAGGCTGCCATGAGCCATGATCGTGCCACTGCAACCCATTCTGGGTGACAGAGTGAGACCCTGACTGAAAAAAAAAAAAAAAAAAATTCTGAGATGGGGTCTATCAACTTCATCAGCTTGCCAAAGGTGCATAACACACAACAAAAGGTTAAGAGCCCTCTTCTAGAGCTTTTAAGAAGGTAGTTTACAGCGGGCGCGGTGGCTCACGCCTGTAATCCCAACATTTTGGGAGGCCAAGGTGGGTGGATCACCTGAGGTCAGGAGTTCGAGACTGGCCTGGCCAACATGGTAAAACCCTGTCTCTACTGATAATACAAAAATTAGCCAGGCATGGTTGTGCACACCTGTAATCCCAGCTACTTGGGAGACTGAGGGAGGAGAATTGCACGAACTGGGAGTTGGAGTTTGCAGTGAGCCAAGATCACACTATTGTACTCCAGCCTGGGCAACAAGAGCAAAATTCCGTCTCAAAAAAAAAAAGAAAGAAAGAAAAGGAAGGTAGCTTACACAGGATTTGGTAACTGACCAGATGTGCAGACATGGAGTAGGTTGAGCAATGAGGGAGGGGGGCCTTCACTTTTGTGGCTCCCATCTATTTCCCATTCTAGGTCTGCTCCTCAGCATCCAAAAGCCCCGCTCTAATCTCCATGTGCCATGCCGCAGCTGAAGCCCTTTTCATCTTGATCTCTGCTTTAAGGGAGCTAAGTAAGGATATTGACATCGAAGGTGGGGAAACATCACAGCCAATAATGTTAAACTGGTCCAGGAAGGTTGGCTCAGGTATAATTGCAATCCTTTAAGCTGTAGACTAAGGCTCCTGTCTATTATTGTGTTCCCTAGAGGAAAATGCAGCAAACTTTACTTTCAAGTTCTTAATGGAAGTTACCTATAGCAATGTGATTTAGTGAGTACATACTTAAGTGAGTACATACATACTTTCTCCCAAACCCCCATATTTTTACTTTCGCAAATAATTAGAAAAGAGAGAAAAGCAGACATTATTAGCCTTTGGATGTAAATCAACAAGAAGTATAGAGTATCACTGATGAACTATACTTGCCAAAGTAAATCAAACACAAATGTCATTGCACTTCCACATCTATCAGTTTACAGAAAAACACACGGCATGGAGGACCGTATTATGTAGCAACATGGGAATGTCGTCAACAAAATTCAGACCGTGGGAAACCCTAAGGGCAAAGGTCAACAGGTGGGTCTTGTTTGAATCTCACTAAAAGAAATCAACTGTAAGAGTGTATTTATGAAACAATCAGGAAAATTTGAACACAAACTGGGTATTTGACGATATTAAGAAATTTTTGTTGAGTTTTTAAGATGTGATAATAGTATTGTAGTTATTTATGTATTTATTTTTATTATTTTGTGTGTTTTTTTTTTTTTTTTTTTTGAGATGGAGTCTCACTCTGTTGCCCAGGCTGGAGTGTGGTGATGCGATCTCAGCTCACTGCAAGCTCTGCCTCCCGGGTTCACTCCATTCTCCTACCTCAGCCTTCTGAGTGACTGGGACTACAGGCGCCTGCCACCACGCCCGGCTAATTTTGTTTTTGTATTTTTAGTAGAAACAGGGTTTCACCACATTAGCTAGGATGGTCTCCATCTCTTGACCTCGTGATTCGCCCTCCTCAGCCTCCCAAAGTACTGGGATTGCAGGCATGAGCCCTCGTGCCCGGCCTATTTATTGTTTAAAAAGTGTTCTTTGCTGGGTGCAGTGGCTCACGCCTGTAATTCTAGCACTTTGGGAGGCCAAGGTGGGAGGATTGCTTGTGCCTAGGAGTTTGAGACCAGCCTGAGCAACATGGCAAAACTCAGTCTCTACAAAAATTACAAAACATTAGCAGCGTGTGGTGCTGTTTGCCTGTGGTCCCAGCTACTATGAAGGCTGAGGTGGGAGGATGGCTTCTGCCTGGGAGGCAGAGGCTGCAGTGAGCAGAGATCATGCCACTACACTCCAGCCTGGGTGACAGAGACAGATCCTGTCTCAAAATAAAAAGAAAAAAGAGAAATGATCATGCTGCCTAGGATTTACCTCAGTAATTGAGTAGGGGAGGGTGGTAATGAGTGGGGAGCTGGTGAAGTGGGTGGTCCCTGGATTGACAAGTGCTGCAGCAAGGTGGTAGGCACTTGGAGGCTCATTATAATGTTCTCTCTGTTTTGTATGTTTTTTCTTTTTTTTTTTTTTAGACGGAGTTTTGCTCTTGTTGCCCAGGCTGGAGTGCAATGGCACAATCTTGGCTCACTGCAACCTCTGCCTCCTGGGTTCAAGCGATTCTCCTGCCTCAGCCTCTCGAGTAGCTGGGATTACTGGCATGCGCCACCACACCTGGCTAATTTTGTAGTTTTTAGTAGAGACGGGGTTTCTCCATGTTGATAAGGCTGGTCTCGAACTCCGATCTCAGGTGATCAGCCTGCCTCTGCCTCCCAAAGTGCTGGGATTACAGGCGTGAGCCGCCGTGACTGGCATTTGTTGAAGACTTTAAAGAAAGGATTAGAGACAACTAGTAATAAAATCACAAAAATGACAAGAAAAAATAAGTAAAAAAGAGAGATTAGAAACTCTTCAGAGAAAGAGCAGAGGTAGTTACACCTGAGACTTGCAATAATACCATTACTTCATCTCATTCCTAAATTTGTCTCAACTTCCTGGCTCCCAAGCCTAGGCAAAGTGTCCCTTGTTTACTTGTAAAACAGTTTCTTTTTAGATTCTTAGGCATGCAGACTAAGAGGTGGGAACAGGAGGTTGGAATGTGGATAGCAACCCAAAAGACAACTTTCTCCCCTGAGGCAAAGTCTTTAGATCTTTAGATGCTTTTCTTTTTGTCTTCCTTTTTTTTTTTTTTTTTTTTTTTTTTTTTTTAGAGGGAGTTCCGCTTCTCTTGCCCAGGCTGGAGTGCAATGGCGCGATCTTGGCTCACTGCAACCTCCACCTCCCGGGTTCAAGCGATTCTCCTGCCTCAGCCTCCCAAGTAGCTGGGATTACAGGAATGCGCCAAGCTAATTTTGTATTTTTAGTAGAGACAGCGTTTCTCCATGTTGGTCAGGCTGGTCTTGAACTCCAGCCTCAGGTGATCCACACACCTCGGCCTCCCAAAGTGCTAGGATTACAGGCTTGAGCCACTGCACCCGGCTTGTCTTCCTTTTTTGGTGTGGTAAAACTGAGGCAGATTGTTGGGAGAGGCAGTTACTGAGCTAGGAAGTTGTTGAGCAGCAAGGAGAAAAATCTGCAAACTGGAGAGGTTCTCTCTATCAAACTTTTTGACAAGTAGAATTTCCCCAATGAAAACAGCTGTATGAAGAACATTATGAGACACACAAAGCTATTTCCATATCCCTGCAGGCAGTCTCTAGAAATAATGCTTTGTTTTTCCACATACAATGCCGTCTTCTGGTCCCAGCAGTGCAATGGTCACTCACACCCCCAAGATACAATAGTGATCAATTGTCTGATGTTTGCACTGCAGTTGGGGAGGAGGAAAAGGGAAAGGATCTGACACTAAGGCCCTCAAAGCAGTTTAGTTCTTCAATTAAATAGCAATTAACTTTCAAAGCTCCACCTCCATTCTCTTCACCTTGTCCACATCTTAATCATCCTGAGATAGAGCAAAAAATAATCTCCAAAATCACCCATCACGCAGAACATGTTGAAAATGAAATTCTGAGGCCGGGCACTGTGGCTCACGCCTGTAATTCCAGCACTTTGGGAGGCTGAGGCGAGTGGATCACCTGAGGTTAGGAGTTCAAGATCAGCCTTGCCAACCTGGTGAAACCCTGTCTCTACTAAAAATACAAAAATTAGCTGGGCGTGGTGGTGGGCACCTGTAATCCCAGCTACTCAGGAGGCTGAGGCAGGAGAATCACTTGAACCCAGGAGGAGGGCACCATTGCACTCCAGCCTGGGCAACAGAGCAAGACTTCGACCCCTGCCAAAACAAACAAACAAACAAATTCTGCAGAATGAAATAGTGGAGGTACAGCCAAAAGGTGATATCTTCTTTCTATAATTATATTTAGACATTTGCTTTACTTGCTTATTCACTAGGACCACGCACAGGCATGTGTGTATGTGTGTGTGTGTGTGTGCTCACAAATACAGGGTTTTGTTTTTTGTTTTTGTTTTTTTTTTTTTTGACACAGGGGTAGGGAGTGGGGGCGAAGGGTCTTTGCTCTGTCACCCAGGCTGGAGTGCAGTGGTGCAATCATAGCTCACTGTATCTGCAAACCCCTGGGCTCAAGCCAGTCTCCCACCTCAGCGTCCTGAGTAGCTGCGAGGCAAACCACTATGCCCTAGGGTTTTGTTTTTGTATCCTACATTTTGCAGCTTGCTCTTATCACTCAACAATACCTTATAGCAGGCCTGCAAACCATCTGGCATAGTGCTAAAATAATCTTTTTAATGCCTGCATAATATTCACAGTATGGCTACCATTGTTTATTCAGTCACTGACCTACTCAAAGGCATTGACTTTGATCCCAATTTCCTCGCTACTCTGAATAATGATGCAGCAGACATCCCTAAGCATATGAGTTTCTGCTTATTGATGTGTACGTTTGTATGGAATTCATTCCTAGGCGTGAGATGTTTGGGTTGAGGGATCTCATCTTAATTGAGAGAATGATTGTTCCTGGCCACCCAACAGTTAATACCTAATATTATACGGCACTACTCACCTTCCACTTTCAATTCTATTGCTGCCTCCTCTTGGTAAGAATGATCTCGGAAGAAGCAGGTGAAACCTCCTTCATCTGAGAACCTTACATTCCGGATCCTGAGAGTCACCTTTCCCTCACCAATAGCGTCTTTCAGCAGCTCTGTCCGGCCCCGATATTCAGGTGCTTGCTCTCCATCTTGGTCCCTGCCATTTCTGTAGAGATGAACCACCCTAGAGAAGGGGGGCCGGTACCATCCCACTTCCATGCCTGTAGCGTTCTTCCCAGGAGATATGCGACATGGCAATTCCACTTCATCACCGACCAGAGCCCGGATAGGTTGTCTTGGTCCTATCACTCTGAACTGTCCTGTCGAAGACACCAAAAGGAAGAGACTGAAGGTCAGAGGGAACCTTGGCAAGTAAGCCTGTCATGGGAAGGGCTGCTTCAAAACAGGGAAGGAAGAGGACACTTGACTTTTAAATGAAATTCTAGATCCAGGAAGGAATGCAATTTTTTTTCTTCTTCTTTCTTTCTTTTTTTTTTTTTTCTGAGACTGTTGAGACTGAGTCTTACTCACTGTCGCCCAGGCTGGAGTGCAGTGGTGCGATCTTGGCTCACTGCAACCTCCACCTCCCTGCAACTTCTGCCTCCCTGCAAACACACACACACACACACACACACACACACACACACACACACGCATGCGCATGGTCCTAGTGAATAAGCAAGTAAAGCAAATGTCTAAATATAATTATAGAAAGAAGGAGATGTCACCTTTTGACTGTACCTCCACTATTTCATTCAAGCGATTCTCCTGCCTCAACCTCCTGAGTAGCTGGGATTACAGGTACCTGCCACCACGCCCAGCTAATTTTTGTATTTTTAGTAAAGATGAGGTTTCACACTGTTGGCCAGGCTGGTCTCGTGCTCCTGACCTCAGGTGATCTGCCTTCCTTGGCTCCAAAGCGCTGGGATGATAGGCGTAAGCCACCACACCCGGCCCCAAGTTTCCTTCTTGAGAACAACAACAACAAAAAAGTCTCTGGTTATAGAGATATTGTGAATATCCTGGACAGAACATTCTAGCAATCATCTCATCTCAGCATCTGCCCATCTTTTTGCCAACTGTAGCCATCTCTGACTCTTCAGTCCAGGCTTTAAGTTTCCCTCTTGGAATGTGGTGCAGCATCTTGAGGTTGAATCTTCCCATGGGCCTCCCTGTTAGGACTTGGCCAAACTGCTGCTTATTCTACCCTTAGAGGTTTTGCTTTTGTCACTCTATCCACTTTAACTGTCTCTCCACCACTTCTCACTATTCAATCCTTGTTCATACCCTGTTTCCCAAATTCTCCTCTGAGATCTTCCACCCTGGGGATGGCTCTATTTCACTCTTCCTTCTTCTGTATCTTCCACCTCACTGTGGCTCCTCGACCCTGACCCAAACAAGTTCCATGTTTTTTTCTATGTGGGTGTGTTTCTCGAGTCAGACTCTGAGCTACTAGGAAATAAAGCTGCTTTCTCCCCTAGACCTGGAGAGTGGATGCACTGTACCTCTCTCAGTCAGGTGGCTCCCTGAGGATGGGAATCTTTCTGTTGATTTCCCCTCTGCATGTGACAGCCGGGTTCCTTTAAAAAACTTACCGGTGCGTGATTATGCAGAGCAAAGTCTCAAACATGACAAGATATGATAATTCCACAAACATTTATTGAGATTTACTATGGACAGACACTGCTAAGCATGTAATCTCATGTAATCCTGATGGGTACTCCAAGAAGTTGCTATGATTTTATCTCAATTTGAGAGGTGAAAAGACAAGTAAGAACTAGTTCAAGGAAAGCCTTGAGTTAGTCACATTAAGGAGTCTGGGCCGGGTGCAGTGGCTCATGCCTATAATCCCAGCACTTTGGGAGGTTGAGGAGGGCAGATTACTTGAGGTCAGGAGTTCAAGAACGGCCTGGCCAACATGGTGAAACCACGTCTCTACTAAAAATAAAAAAAATTAGGCTGGGTGCAGTGGCTCACACCTGCAATCCCAGTACTTTGGGAAGCTGAGGTGGCCGGATCAGCAGGTCAGGAGATTGAGACCATCCTGGCCAATTTGTGAAACCCTGTCTCTACTAAAATACAAAAAAAGAAAAAAAAATTAACTGGGCTTGGTGGCAGGCGCCTGTAGTCTCAGCTACTCGGGAGGCCAAGGCTGGAGAATCGCTTGAACCAGGGAGGCTGAGGTTGCAGTGAGCCGAGATCATGCCACTGCACTCCAGCCTGAGCAACAGAGGGAGACTCTGTCTCAAAAAAAAAAAAAAAAAAAAAAAAAAAAAAGAGTCTGGACTCCATCTTGAAGGCTGTAAGAACCACCCACGGAAGGTTTCTGAGGAAGGGAAGCATGTCAGCAGGTCTATGTCTCAGAAAGATAATATAGCAACTTGAGGATGATTGAAGGAGCTAAGACCCAGGAAACTAGCCTTTCTGTTTTCAGGGTCTCCCCAGGGCAGGAAAAAAACATGTCTTACCTGCGTAGCTGGAAGACACTTGGAGGAGCAGGAGGAGGAGGAAGGAGCAGAGGCAGCTGGGCAGAGAGGGTCTTGATAAGCTTGCCATGTCCACCGTTCCTGGGGACAGAAAGCCCCCACAGCAGGGTCAGGCCAAGTGGAGGGCCTCGGGGTGCATGTCCCCTTACTGCTGAAAAGCCAGAGGGAAGATCTGGGAGGGCAGTGCTGCCTGGGCCCTGCCTCCACTCCAGTAAGTGCTGCAGCTGTGCCCGCAGAAACAGACCCACGTCACCCTTGCCAGGCATTCACACAAAAGGTCTACAGACTGAGGGGATGACCAGGGTTTGCCTTCCCCACCCCCCCAGAGCAATGGAGCAGAGGCTGCCTGGTACTGGGCTTTCCTCCCCCACGCCCTCCTGGAGATCCAACCCTTGAAGGGTCTTGCAGGGGCTAATTGGTGGGGAAGGATCACTTACAGGACCTCAGGGAGAGGCTCGTTTATGGAATACGTAAGGTTCCTCCAATCCACCCCAGCCCTACCAATTAGTCAAAAGAGAGAAAGTATGATTGGTTCTTCAAAAAAGAAAGAAAACTTAGATTTTTTTTTCCTATTTCTATTATCTCACAACTGTCATCACCAGACCATTCTTCTTGATGTCTAACCTCCCTTTCTTCTACCACGAATCCAAACTCTGTTTTGTATGTTTGTATATGTGATAGGTCACTTGGGATTTGTTAGTTTCTTGTCCCCAAAGAATGTTTTTAGGGAAGTCATGAGATGAACGTCAGGAGTGCTCAGAGAGGCAAGGTTGGAGGAAGAGAGACCAGCAAGGGCAGCAACTAACTGTGTCAGTCAACACAGGCAGCAGGGACAGAGCCAGCATACAGGACACGCTCTCCAGCCTTCACATCACTTGCCAGTTTCCTCAGTGTCACAGGGGAGAGTGAGATCTGGAATGGAAGCCTTTCTCTCACCTCTGGGCTCAGCTGAGAATTGCAAGGGTGAGACCAGCATTGGTACCAGGTTCCAAAAATAGACTTCCCAATCTTAAGGCAAGTATGCCTCCTCAAATAAGGAAAAAAGGCTCAATTTAGAGCCGTGCCTTCCAATGCAGCAATCACTGCCTGCAAGTGGCCACTTAAAATTAATTACAATTAAATACATTAAAAATTTGGTTTCTTGATTACACTAGCCATGTTTCAAATGCTCAATAGCACTACAGTTAGTGGTTATCTCATCAGACAACACAAATGCAGAACATTTACATCGTCACAAAAAATTATATTAGGGAACACAAAAATTTATATTGGGCAGCAAGGGGTGGAAACACAACTGAGACATACATTTCTGCTTTTGTCCGAGATGGGTGTAAGGAGCTAGAAGGACAGATTATGGTCAGTTGAATCTGGGAACTGCTTATTCTTTCACCCTGCAAGGCAGCTGGCATTTGGGCACAAGCAATGCTTGGCTACTCTGGTGCTGTGTGGTTGAAAGTCAAGATTGCACGGGTGGATCCCATGGAAAAAGTGGCCGCTGTGGATCCCTGGCTTTTTACTAAGTGGGGATTTTCTCCTTCAAAAACCTAAAATGTCCTGGGACGCTCTTTCTCCCTGATGCATATTCAGGTAGGAGAGTTATGCACAAGATGTTTCTGGGCAGGGTTTGGGGGCAGTAGGATGTATGCAAGTGTCCAGCACTAAGCAAGCTGTCAAAAGCTGGATGGGAGATCAGGATGAGGGTGGAGGCATGTGGGAGCAGGGAGGGTCAGGAGCCTGCTGAGCCATCGCAGCCACTTTGGAGAAATCACAGCATCTCTGAAAACAACAGCAACAAAAAACTAACCACCTTACTGAGATCTTCTATGTGCTGTGGTTCTAAGTGGTTTACTTGCATTAACACCTTTAGTCCTCACAACAACAAAACAAATATTGAACTATTATCACCCATATCTTACAGGGGAGAAAAGGGAGGTACAAAAGAGGTAAAGGAACTTGCTAAAGTCACACCACTAGGGAGTGGAAGAGCTGGGATTTCAAGCCAGGCTTTCTAGTCCTAGAACTGGCTCTTTTAACCACCACAATACAAGACCTCTGAAGAGCTCAGCTTATTTACTTTCATGCCCTCAACTGCCTCAAATCTCCTGAAAGGGAGGATTCCTGGAGCTGTGAGAGCAGTCCCTTGGCTGATGTGGTCTTTGGGCAAAGGTGATATATACAAGGGAAGTAGAGAGGGGCCACCAGCAAAATGAAGCCAGTGCTGTTGCCACTTGCAGAAATCTGGGGTGTAGGGGCCGGGCGCAGTGGCTCATGCCTGTAATGCCAGCACTTTGGGAGGCCAAGGCAGGCAGATTACCTGAGGTCGGGAGTTCGAGACCAGCCTGACCAACATGGAGCAACCCTGTCTCTACTAAAAATACAAAAATTAGCCAGGCGTGCTGGCATGCACCTGTAATCCCAGCTACTTGGGAGGCTGAGGCAGGAGAATCCTTTGAACCCGGAGGCGGAGATTGCGGTGAGCCGAGATTGCGCCATTGCACTCCAGCCTGGGCAACAAAAGCGAAACTCCGTCTCAAAATAAAATAAAAAATAAAATAAAATAAAATAAAAAGAAATCTGGGGTATAGGAACACCAGGTATTGCCAGGAATAGAGCTTGGTGTAGATGTGTCCAAGAAGTGAAACTACCCTGTGTCACCCTGGGAGCTGCTCATTTCTTTCAGCATTTAAATGTTATTTTAATTGATTTTGTATAGCATATGTTATGAGATCCTGCAAGCATTCTTGAGTTGCCTCTTTTTTTTTTTTTTTTGAGACAGGGTCTCTCTGTCACACAGGCTGGAGAACAGTGGCGTGATCAGGGCCCACTGCAGCCTTGACCTCTCAAGTTTAAGCGATCCTTATGCCTCAACCTCCCGAGTAGCTGAAACTACAGGTATATGCCACCATGCCTGGCTAAATGGAAACTTCTTTCCTTCTTTCCTTTCTCTTTCTTTCTTTCTTTCTTTCTTTCTTTCTTTCTTTCTTTCTTTCTTTTCTTTCTCTTTCTTTCTTTCTTTCTTTCTTTCTTTCTTTCTTTCTTTCTTTCTTTCTTTCTTTCTTTCTTTCTTTCTTTCTTTCTTTCTAGAGATGGGGTCTTGCTGTGTTGCACAGGCTGGTCTCAAACTCCTGGACTCAAGTGATCCTCCTGCCTCAGCCTTCTAAAGTGTTGGGATTACAGCCTGAGCCACCACACCCAGCTCAATTTTCTTCCAGTGTTGCTGTCCTCAGTAATTTTAGCTTAATCTGCATTTCTCACCATGTCCAATGACAGACCATGTACACAGTAATATATTCAGAGTGACACACTGAATACAATAAATGTGTGTGGTAATTTTTTTTAACATGCTGTATCCTGTCCATATGTGAAATAGTAAGCACTCAATAAATGATAACTTTCCTACATTAAATACCCAGCAACAGTACTGTATAAGGTTTTCCAGATAATCTGTAAAATATATATCTTTACATTATTTATCTGTTATCAGAAGTGATAATAGACACACTGTTTTGATTCTTGTTGTCCACTTAATTCATAATTCCACGTTAATAAATATATAATATAGCTTTTTTGTACTTTTGAAAATTGATTCTAAGCCAGGCATGGTGACATGCACTTGTTGAGCCCATGAGAGAGAGGCTGCAGTGAGCACTGATCATGCTGCTGCACTCCAGCCTGTGCGACAGAGTGAGACCCTATCTCAAAAACATTAAAAAAGTAAAAATTGATTCTTGTAAAGTAACATACTTTGAAAATCTCAGCCATCCAAAGCCAATCTGTATTTTCTCTAAATTCTTCCATATTTGCATATATGCCACTAGAGGGCGCTCCATGAAAGTCACTGACCTGTGAGGGCTGAAAGTAGCGCTCACACATCCCTCCGTCTCCCTCCTCCCACCTGTTTTACATAAATGGTAACAATTTATCTTGAAGCTCTTTCCTTATCAGTACCTAAAGAACATCCTTGTTATTTTTATACAGCTTACAATATTTTATTGGATGAATATAATATAGTTATTTAAGTAGCTTCCCAAGACATTTAGGCTGTTTCAGTTTTTTAAATATCTATTTTTACTAGGTTGAAGCAAAAATGTACTCAATTAACTTAAATCAATACATATTTAAAAGCAAGTGCTATGTGTCATACTTTATATTAGGCCCTGATTATAAGAGTTTAAGCAAGACAGACAAGATTCTTGCCTTCATGACTTATATTCCAGTTGTACTGCAGTTATATTCCAGTTATATGTTACCTAAAGGCACAAATAGATACATGTCAGGCCATCATTTTCAACCTTTTTGTTCTTACATATAATTTGTCAGTGTAGCCGGGCGAGGTGGCGGGCGCCTGTAGTCCCAGCTACTCGGGAGGCTGAGGCAGGAGAATGGCGTAAACCCGGGAGGCGGAGCTTGCAGTGAGCTGAGATCTGGCCACTGCACTCCAGCCTGGGCGACAGAGCGAGACTCCGTCTCAAAAAAAAAAAAAAAAAAAAAATTTGTCAGTGAATATCAGTCTACTAAGGCCAGCTATATATTTTGAGGGGCAAAATGAAACTATGGAGCTCCTTGTTTAATAGCAGGAAAAGGCCAGGTGCAGTGTCTCATGCCTGTAATCCCATCACTTTGGGAGGACCAGGTTGGAGGATCACTTGAACCCAGAAGCTCGAGTACAGCCTGGACAAGATAGTGAGACCCCATCTCTAATTAAATAAATCTATTAAAATATAATAAAATAGAAAATAAAAAGCAGGAAAAAAAAGCCTTTTCTTTTCTTTTTTTTTCTCTTTTTTCTGTGGTTCCACTGTCAACCTATTATGTGGGGTTTCTTTCTTTTTTTCTTTCTTTCTTTCTTTCTTTCTTTTCTTTTCTTTTCTTTTTTTTTTTTTTTTTTTTTTTTTTTTTTTTTTTTTTTTTTTTTTGAGACGGAGTCTTCTGTTGCCCAGGTTGGAGTGCAGTGGCGCAATCTCGGCGCACTGCAAGCTCCGCCTCTGGGTTCAAGCCATTCTCCTGCCTCAGCCTCTGGAGTAGCTGGGACTACAGGCGCCCGCCACCATGCCCGGCTAATTTTTTTTTTTTTGTATTTTTAGTAGAGACGGGGTTTCACTGTGTTAGCCAGGATGGTCTCGATCTCCTGACCTCATGATCCGCCGACCTCGGACTCCCAAAGTGCTGGGATTACAGGCGTGAGCCAACGTGCGTGGCCTTTTTTTTTTTTTTTTCTTTTTTATTTAATGTCACACTCCTTCAAGCACAGGAGTACCTAGGGGGAAGTGCAGATCTTCACAAGTGCCTATCCATTTGGCAAGGGAGGTGTGTATGCCTGACCTCCCCCATCATTTCCGCTGTGCCCAGGCCCCTGCTGGGAGCGAGCCTACACATAAGGTGGTGGAGCCGGCAGCTGAAAACCAGTGCTGGGGAGCTTGGGAGGCATGGGGAGCAGGACCTCGTTTGGGCTAAGGCTCCATGAGTCTCTAGCCCATGTTCTGCTTTCTCATCGGACCTCATTATAAGACACAAATTGAAAGATAAAATTATTAAGAATTTCAAGACAGGAACCACAGAGCTTTAGAACCCAAACACAGTATTCCCTTCTAAGTATGGGGCCCTTGTGTGACTGCCCTGGTCACTCACCCATGAAGTTTACTCTGCTTTATACACAGAATAGTTTGTTCAGAGAGCATATTTTTTGGCAATTTCAATAAATATTGATAAATTGCCCTACACAAAGTTGTACACTTCACTGTACCCTGGCTTTCTCCTTAGTGAGTGAGGGAATAATATCATCCACCTCACCAGGGTTATCATGAGAATTCCATGAATGAGTCCCTGTTAACTGTGAATAGTACACAGTAACCACTCAGTAAATGCAGTCATTAGCTCTTACATGCAGTGATTTTTTTTCCTGGAACTCCCTCTAGTGGCATAAATATAAAGAGGAATTCATTTTTTCTTTTCTACTTTTGTGGCGGTTATTTCCCATATTTGTGTGTTTAAATTGGTCTAGATATTCCACTGAGGCTCAATGACTGATAGACTATAAAATGTCTAATTTACATCAATTTAGCCAGATGCTTCCTAGGTAGGTCGGAGAAATGAGAACACTGATCCGAATCAATGTGAGGCAGCTCCCAGCAAGTAAGCGCTTGTAGCATGTGTGAGCACTGGTGCTGTGGTGAATGAAGCCAGGGGCTGCTCTTTCATACCGGTTTATTTCTTTCTCTTTTTTTTCTTTTTCTTTTCTTTTCTTTTTATGAGACTGAGTTTCGCTCATGTTGCCCAGGCTGGAGTGCAATGGCACCATCTTGGCTCACTGCAACCTCCGCCTCCCGGGTTCAAGGGATTCTCCTGCCTCACTCTCCTTAGTAGCTGGGACTACAGGCACCGGCCACCATGCCTAGCTAATTTTTTGTATTTTAGTAGAGATAGGGTTTCACCATATTGGTCAGGATGGTCTCGATCTCCTGATGTCGTGATCCACCTGCGTCGTCCTCACAAAATGCTGGGATTGCAGGCGTGAGCCACCGTGCTCGGCCATACTGGTTTATTTCTTTAAGTAACACATACAGTGTAGAAAAATTGGAAACGATATGGAAAAATGTAGACAACAAAAGACTAATGATGTTGGGCCAAAGGTTTAAATTTTATCTATCAACATTTTTTCCATTTTTGTGTATTCCCTATTATTAATCTGAGATTCACCAATATTTTTATCTTTCAAAAGGGAAAACATTCAGCTTCTTATGAGTCAAGTGAGTCAGGCGCTGAGACTTGCCCCTCCCCCTCACCCCCCTCACTCCGTCACCAAATGGGAATGGGTTTGCGCTGATTTTAACCAAAATGCTATGGGTTGTCCTGTGGAAGAGGCTTTGGGCTGTTCTGTAGGTCCCCGTGGGGTAGAACAGTTGGATGCGAGACTCTGAAGGCAGATTTCAGCTCAAAAGAAAGAATTTTCCCTCCTTCAGAGCTGTCCAACCGTGGTGGGAATGAGTGGGAGCTGCGGGAGTGAGCTTCCCATTCCTGGATTTTCCAGCCAACCAAGAACTGGAGGTTAGGCCACATTATCCCAATATTTTTGCCTAGCTGTAGGATGATACAAGAATATAAATTTTCCTTCCCCATCTTCTCCTGCTTTTCCTCGCCTCCTTGCCATTTCTTTGGCTCCTTCGCTTTTCGCCACCTAGCTGCGGGATATTGCGGGGTAAGGGTCAGGAAGCTCTCCCAATCTGACCCGCAACAGCTGACGTCACGGCTTCACCACCGAGAATTGGTTGCCAGGAGCCTTTGGGGGCGGAGAATAAGGCGCCGATTACAAACAGGTCAAAGAGAGGTGTATGCGAGCGGCCCAGTGACACCCGGTTCCTACGCGCAGAGTCTTTCTTGCCTTTCGCATCAGACACACTGCCCTTGGTTACGTGCTTTTTCTCCGCTGCCTGCTTCGTTTATCTGCTTTAACCCAGCCTGGGCTAGGTAGGCCTGAAGCCTATAATGTTGCTTGGCTGTTGCTCAGGAGAAGAAAGGCCCAGGTGGCCAGTTTGGCAACTGGCTCAGGCCCTGTGAGCACCCACCTGGTGATGGTCCTTCTGTCACTACGTAGTCGCTCCGACGCCAGGAAAGCGCGGTGGTGGCCATTTTGGAACTGGGCAACTTACTTCCCCAGTCATCGTGGGGTCTGGCCACCACAGTATTTTTTTTTTTGTTCTGGCAGAGGACACTTTATGGAGGGATAATTATGTAGCCTAGAATTTCTAGAGTTGTTTCAGGACTCATAATATCCTCATTCCAGAATATGGGAATATAGAAACTTGGAATACTCAGATGCAAATCCCAGCGCCACCCTTTCCTAACTGATTGAGGAACACATCTGACTCCAGTCTGTGGTCCTGTGGAAAGACCTGTGACCCTGGGCAAAGACCTTAAAGAAATCTCTATTTAACTGTAAAATGATAATTCTGTCACTCACCTCATGGCGCTGATGTAAGGATTAAATGAGACAAGGTACATAAAGTGCTTAGGCCTGTGTCTGGTTCCCCCAAAAAACATAACACCTCTTGTGCAGCACTTGTGGGCAGAATGTTAGCCAGTGAGGGCAGGACTTTGTCTTATTTTCCCTGTGCCCTCCTGGGCATTGAATAGTGAGGGATAGTAATAGAATAAGTTTGCTGAAAGAATGAATGACAAAGAATCCCCGCCTGTAGGTCTTCAGCCTTTGTAGTCTATTCTCTTTTAGGCTGTGGGCTCTCCCTCAGGCATCTTCTTGCCACTCTAACCCCTCTAGGCTGATAATTACATTTTTACTTGCTCTAGGTCACAGCAACCTGTTAACTAAGAGATTAGGATTTTGATTAGTATTTTTTACTTTTTTTTTTTTTTTTTTTTTGGAGACATGGTTTCACTCTTGGAGTGCAGTGGCCTGATCTTGGCTCACTGCAACCTCTACCTTCCAGGTTCAAGCGATTCTCCTGCCTCAGCCTCCTGAGTAGCTGGGATTACAGGCGCCCACCACCACACCTGGCTAATTTTTGTATTTTTAGTAGAGACGGCGTTTCTCCATGTTGGTCAGGCTGTTCTCGAACTCCTGGCCTCGTGATCTGCCCGCCTCAGCCTCCCAAAGTGCTTGGATTACAGGCGCGAGCCACGGCGACCGGCCTGGAAGATTTTTGTTTATTTGTTTTTTGTTTTGAGACGGAGTTTCGCTCTGTCTCCCAGGCTGGAGTGCAGTGGCGCGATCTCGGCTCACTGCAAGCTCCGCCTCCCGGGTTTACGCCATTCTCCTGCCTCAGCCTCCCGAGTAGCTGGGACTACAGACGCCTGCCAGCACGCCCGGCTGACTTTTTGTATTTTTAGTAGAGGCGTTGTTTCACCGTGTTAGCCAGTATGGTCTCGATCTCTTGACCTCGTGATCCACCCACCTCGGCCTCCCAAAGTGCTGGGATTACAGTCGTGAGCCACCGCGCCCGGCCGGAAGATTTTTAGTATGCTTCTTGAAACTGTCGGTTCAGTTACTGACTTACTAACACCACAAAAGCTGAACTAGCTCAGTTATTAGTCTGTTAATGCTATTCTCTCAGAGAAGGAGGAGGACTTGGTAAGGAGCTAGTAAACCATAAAGAGACTGGGTCCTTAAAATTTGTGAGTGGGCTTGAATGTGGATATGTGTGTGTCTGCGGGGGTGGGGGGTGGGGGGGGTAGACGTGGGTGTGGTGGTTTTGAGCTGGTTATGGTTAGCCTTCTGGGGTGGCCTTGAGACATGAAAGGGATTTCAACTAGCCCAGCACAGCTTTCTGCCTGACCAGAGTTAGCCAGGACCATACATTATTGCATTCAAATCAGGGCAAGGAAACTGCCTCAAGGTTTACCCAAAACGGATCATTTTTATTTTATTTATTTATTTATTTTTATTTTTTGAGACGGAGTCTAGCTCTGTCGCCCAGGCTGGAGTGCAGCGGCAGGATCTCGGCTCACTGAAACCTCCGCCTCCTGGGTTCCAGCAATTCTCCTGCCTCAGCCTCCCGAGTAGCTGGGATTACAGACGCCCGCCACCACGTCCAGCTAATTTTTGTATTTTTAGTAGAGACGGGGTTTCACTGTGTTGGCCAGGCTTGTCTCCAACTTCTGAACTCGTGATCTGCCCACCTTGGCCTCCCAATGTGCTGGCATTACAAGCGTGAGCCACCGCGCCCGGCCGATAATTTACTTTTTATTGCATACACCACCTGATATATTTTCACAGTGAGCATATGCCCTTTATAATAATGATTTTTTGTTGTTTAAGCTACAAACAAACCTGAAAAAATACTTGCTTTTTAGAAATGCTGATCGAGACCATTTCTGAAACCTAAATTTGCCTTGTAACTAGTACCATCTAGTGGTCAAACTGAGCTATTGCGCTGAGGTTGGACACAGGAAGCTAAGGGAAGACAGAGATGTGGAAAGTTCAACAGGGGTATGCTATGGAATAGGGTGATAGAATTTTGTGGATGACATACCAACATCACTTGCTGAAGTTGTGTAGAGTTTATTCTTACTGACACAGTAATCCAGAAATTAACTCACATCTAATGACTTGGTGGTATAGCATACCAACACTTTAATGCCAGTCACTGGAGAAAAAGTGTGTTCTATAGCATTTTCACATTCCAAAAACATCTGTCTATGATTGTATTTATTTCTCACAATAGTATGTGAGTTAAGGAGATCAAATAGTTTTATTCCTATTTTACAGATGATGAAATTGAGGCCAGACGGGTTGTGACAGGCTCAATCAAGGTCAGTCAGGTAACCGTTGTCAGGGCCAGACCAGACTGGCATTCTTTTTCAGGTGTTTCTGCTGCAGTTGGGGGCAGAGATACGCAGGCTTAACTTTTATAAATATAAAAGAGATGCTTTATTGGGAAACATGAAGTAGTGGTTCGCTGAGTTTTTTGTGCCATTTCTTAGCCTTTTTGTTTTATACAATTTTTTATTTGCCCCAACCTGAACTCTATGTTTGGAGAGGTGATTTTCAGCAACTAAGCTAAATTTATGTATAATTTGTTCCTTTTTCTTTTATTAGTCAAACATGTTTTAACTTGTAACTTTTCTTCTAAAGTCAGTATCATGTGTATACATATGCAAATAATTCCACTTCAAGGTAAGGAAACTTTAAGGATATTTTAATTAGTGCTCACAACAAATATGTGTATCTCTTCTGATTTTTAAATAATAAAGATGGAGCATGACTATCTTATTCTGTTTCTGTATTCCAGTTTTAAAATCATTGGCTGGGGGCAGTGGCTCATGCCTGTAATCCCAGGACTCCGGGAGGCTGAGGCAGGCGGATCACTTGAGGCCAGGAGTTTGAGATCAGCCTGGCCAACATGGCAAAACTCTGTTTCTATCAAAAATACAAAAAAAGCTGGGCATGGTGACATGCACCTGTTGTTCCAGCTCCTTGGGAGGCTGAGATGGAAGGATTGCTTGAGCCTGGTTGACACAGTGAGACCCCCCATCTCAAAAAAAAGAAAGAAAGGAAGAAAAAAGAAAAAAAAATCACCATACCACACTGTAGGAGCTGCCCTATTCCATTGTAGCAGGACGAGCCACAGACAAAACTCCTCAGACACCGGATTAAAGAAGGAAGAGGTTTTTTATTCGGCCGGGAGCGTCCGCAGACTCGCGTCTTAAGAGCCGAGCTCTCTTGGCCGGGCGCGGTGGCTCAAGCCTGTAATCCCAGCACTTTGGGAGGCCGAGACGGGCGAATCACGAGGTCAGGAGATCGAGACCATCCGGGTTAATACGGTGAAACCCCGTCTCTACTGAAAAGTACAAAAAACTAGCCGGGCGAGGTGGGGGGCGCCTGTAGTCCCAGCTACTTGGGAGGCTGAGGCAGGAGAATGGCGTGAACCCGGGAGGCGGAGCTTGCAGTGAGCTGAGATCTGGCCACTGCACTCCGGCCTGGGTGACAGAGCGAGACTCCGTCTCAAAAAAATAAAAAAAAAAAACAAAAAAAAAACCAAAA
Organism: Macaca thibetana thibetana; assembly: GCF_024542745.1. Classification (NCBI taxonomy): domain Eukaryota; kingdom Metazoa; phylum Chordata; class Mammalia; order Primates; family Cercopithecidae; genus Macaca; species Macaca thibetana. The sequence continues at coordinate 29,399,101 of NC_065581.1, read as the reverse complement.
AACAAAGAGCCGAGCTCTCCGAGAAAGAAATACTTGGCCGTTTTAAAGGCTTACAACTTTAACGGGTCCACGTGAAGGGGTCGTGATAAATCGAGCAAGCGTGGGAAACGTGACTGGGGGCTACGTGCATCAGCTAACAGAACAAAAAGTTTTACAATGCTTTTTTCATACAGTGTCTGGAATTTACAGATAACACAAGTAGTTTAGGCCAGGGATTGATATTATTATTACTTTGTTTAACTCCTAGGACTGGGTGGTGGTGCCAAGGTTGTCTGGCTATTTATCTTACTTTTGTTTCTTTCTCACTTTCCTCCTGTCTTGAGAACTAGGCAAGGTGGGGGGAGGAGGGCAGCAGGAGTAGTAATGGTCTCCTTCCTTACCATAAATATTTATTGACTAAATGAGAAATCTTACAGCCAGATCAGTTTCTATTGCACACCTGTAATATTTTTAATGGTAGTTATGGAAGGTGATACTAAATAACAATAATATTTTCTGGACCAGGCATGGTGGCTCACCCCTGTAATCCCAGTATTTTAGGCGGGAGGGTCACTTGAGGTCCAGAGTTCAAAACCAGCCTTGCCAACATGGGGAAACCCCGTCTCTACTTCAAATACAAAACTTAGCCAGGCATGGTGGTGCACGCCTATAATCCTAGCTACTGGGAAGGCTGAGGCACAAGAATTGCTTGAACCCTGGAGGCAGATATTGCAGTGAGCTGAGATCGCACCAGTGCACTCCAACCTGGGTGATATATGTATATATATGTAAATATATATATTTATTTTTCTTATGAGCCCCTTAAGAATAATATCAATACACAGGGAGAAAAAAAGCATTCCAAGATTTTTGTTGTTGTTGTTTGTTTTGTTTTTGTTTTTGTTTTTGAGATGGAGTCTCGCTCTGTGGGCCAGGCTGGAGTGCAGTGGCGTGATCTCGACTCACTGCAAGCTCCGCCTCCTGGGTTCACGCCATTCTTCTGCCTCAGCCTTCCGAGTAACTGGGACTACAGACGCTCGCCACCACGCCCAGCTAATTTTTTTGTATTTTTAGTAGAGACGGAGTTTCACCATGTTAGCCAGGATGGTCTTGATCTCCTGACCTCGTGATCCACTCCCCTCGGCCTCCCAAAGTGATGGGATTACAGGTGTGAGCCACCATGCCCGGCCTCCAAGGTATTTTTTATTTTTTTGAGACGGAAGTCTCACTCTGTCGCCCAGGCTGGAGTGCAGTGGCCGCATCTCAGCTCACTGCAAGCTCCGCCTCCCGGGTTTACGCCATTCTCCTACCTCACCCTACCAAGTAGCTGGGACTACAGGCGCCCGCCACCTCGCCCAGCTAATATTTTGTATTTTTTAGTAGAGACGGGGTTTCACCGTGTTAGCCAGGATGGTCTCGATCTCCTGACCTCGTGATCCGCCCGTCTCGGCCTCCCAAAGTGCTGGGATTACAGGCTTGAGCCACCGCGCCCGGACTCTTTTTTTTTTTTTCTCAAGATGGCGTCTTGCTCTGTCGCCTAGGCTGGAGAGCAATGGCGTGAACTCGGCTCACTGCAACCTCCAACTCTGTGGTTCAAGCGATTCTCCTGCCTCAGCCTCCTGAGTAGTTGGGATGACAGGTGTCCACTACCACACCTGGCTAATTTTGGTATTTTTAATAGAGATGGGGTTTCACTATGTTGGTCAGGCTGGTCTCAAACTCCTGACTTGGTGATCTGCCCACCTTAGCCTCCCAAAGTGCTGGGATTACAGGTGTGAGTCACCGCACCCAGCCTTTTTTCTCTTCTCCTTCTCCTCCTCCCCTCCTCATCGTCTTCTTCTTCCTCCTCGTCCTCTTCTTCCTCCTCGTCCTCTTCTTCCTCTCGTCCTCGTCGTCGTCCTCCTCCTTCTTTTTTAAAATAGAGACAGGTTTTTGCCATGTTGGCCTCAAACTCCTAGGCTCAAGCAATCTGCCTGCCTCAGCCTCCCAAAGTAGTGGGATTACAGGTGTCAGCCACTGAGCCAGGCCTAAAACTTTTTATTTTCTAAAGCTGAAATAACTTCAAGATAAAATTTAGAAATATCGTGACCCCTTGGGGCCCAGAGAAGAAAATCACTCAGGAGTTAAAATTAAGAGAAGGGTCAGGCACAGTTGTGAGTGCTGTAGTCCCAACTACTCAGGAGGCTGAGCAGGGAGAATTGGTTGAGGCCAGGAGTTCAAGAGCAGCCTGGGCAATAGAGTGAGACCTGTCTTTTAAAAAAGTAAAAATAGGCCAGGCGTGGTGGCTCACACCTGTAAACCCAGTACTTTGGGAGTTTTGAGGTGGGCGGATCACCTGAGGTCAGGAGCTCGAGACCAGCCTGGGCAACATGATGAATCCCCATCTCTACTAAAAATACAAAAAATTAGCCGTGTGTGGTGGTGCACGCCCTGCAGTCCCAGCTACTCAGAAGGCTGAGGCAGGAGAATCACTTGAACCCAGGAGGTAGCGGTTGCAGACAGCTGAGGTCGCACCATTGCTGCCTGGGCAACAAGAGTGAAACTCTACCAAAAAAAAAAAAAAAAAGTAAAAACAAAATCACGAGGAATGGTTGGAGGAGCCCAGCCCATTCTATTTGTGCCTCTATTTTGAGCCATTTCATCCTCTTCCCTGACCAGTTCATCCATCATCCCTCCTCCCCATTAACCACCAGCTTACCTTTTACTCTTCAGTCTTAGAACCCACATTACCTTCAATCTTCTTTGTAAAATGTTGGTAAGAAGTTAACAAATTCAGGCCGGGGGTGGTGGCTTATGCCTGTAATCCCAGCACTTTGGGAGGCTGAGGTGGGAGGATCACTTGAGGTCAGGAGTTCTAGACCAGCCTGGCCAACATGGTGAAACCCCATCTCCACTAAAAGAACAAAATTAGCCAGGTGTGGTGGTGCACGCCTATAATCCCAACTACTCAGGTAGCCGAGGCACAAGAATTGCTTAAACCTTGGAGGCAGAAATTGCAGTGAGCCAAGCTTGCACCACTACACTCCAGCCTGGGTGACAGAACAAGACTTTAAAAAAAAAAAAAAAAAAAAAGTGAAACTCAATTTCAGGAATGCTTTCTTAATACATTTATCCTGCTGTTTTCCATTTTTCCCATAGTGGAAAATAGAAAATAGAATGGCATCACTTGAGTTCAGCATAGGGAAAGAAATTTCAAACAGGGCATAAGTTCTAGGATTTAGAACAGCTAATGCAGGAGTAGAATTAAAGAAGATACCCCATGTAGCCTAGCCCGCTAGCTGCTTGACAGTAACCAGGGATAACATGGGAACAGTTAAGGTTCTTCAGATCATGGTCCCTTTCTTTTTCTTCTCCCCTCCCCCTTCCTTCCTTCCTTCCTTCCTTCCTTCCTTCCTTCCTTCCTTCCTTCCTTCCTTCCTTCCTTCCTTCCTTCCTTCCTTCCTTCCTTCCCTCCCTCTCTCCCTCCCCTCTTCCCTTCCTTTCCCTTCCTTTCCCTCCCCTCCCCTCCCCTCCCCCTCCCCTCTCCTTTCCTGTTCAGGCAGAATGAAAGTTTGCTGCAGGTACAAGTGAAAATTTTCCACCTGTATCCCTAGTTCTTAGCAGGATCTTGAGATAAGACCAAGGAGAATGATCCTTGGAAAAGTACTTTCTTAAGAGCAGCGAATGGCCGAACATGGTGGCTCATGCTTATAATCCCAGCACTTTGAGAGGCCAAGGCATGTGGATCCATCTGAGGTCAGGAGTTTGAGACTAGCCCGACCAACAATGTGAAACCCCATCTCTACTAAAAATGCAAAAACTAGCCGGGCGTGTTGGCAGGCGCCTGTAGTCCCAGCTACTCAGGAGACTGAGACAGGAGAATAGCTTGAACCTAGGAGGCGGAGGTTGCAGTGAGCTGAGACTGCACCACTACACTCCAGCCTGGGCAACGGAGCAAGACTCCATCAAAAAAAAAAAAAAAAAAGGCAGCGAGAAGAGAAGTAAGGCCCTCTTCCTGGTAACATCTTGCTCTACTCCTGTTCCCGATGTGGGCCACCATTAATGCCACTATGTGGAGCAGAATTTGTGCATGCACCAGAGATTATACTTGCAATGCTATCAAAATACTCATGGGTGGTGGGGGATGCACAGAGGTCCTGCCAGGTCTAATGCTGGTAAGGAAGCTTTAGTTTGCTAATGGTAAGGGCTACTGGGCAGTACAGTAAGGGTACTGAACATAGTAGCATCATGGACAGCAAAACGGCAGCACCTAAAAATAAGGCAAGTAAGTAAAGCTATTGCTAAAAGAAAATATTCAGATAAACACTGCTAAGTCTTTTTGGAGAGGGATTCTGCCTATGGCTCAGCCAAGGCCCCCTGCTCTATGGCAGGGTGAATCTTCTGAATCTTCTGCTAACAGAAATCTTACCCATGTAGTGATAACCCCAGTGGTTTAATCCATAGCAGCATTGCTGATATGCAGAGGACTCTCAGGGAGAGAGACCCCTGGGTGCCGTGAGGATGCTTTCCACATCTTGTCATTGGGCTGCACAGGGTCTTTGTGAGACACTGTGCAGATTATTAAACATGTCTGAGTTTCATTTTTCCCATTTTGCAAATGGGAAGAATAATATCTATATCAGAGAATGCTATAATGAGCAAGTGAGACAATCCAAGTAAAACACACAGCCCAAAACTGGTTATAGTAAAATAAATTCTATTATTATTATTATCCTGTAACTTATAGCGTGGCATGACTTAAATGTGTTTACAATGTGTCACTGTTATGGCCCATGGAACAAAGCATCCCATTTTACCAATACCTAGTAGGTCTTCAACAAACAACAAAGACCACTAGATTAATAGACTTGGAAACTGGTGTGATCATTCTGTACAATGGAATGAAACTCATCTCTGAGTCAGAAAATATGTAGCTCTTTTAGTGGGATAAAATGAGTCACATAGTCATAATCCCTGCCCTCCTGGAGTTTATGGTCTGGTCAGGAAGTCAAATGTAAATACACAATTCCATAGTTACCTTAATTACCACTGAGATAAGTTTTGTGTTTTTATTTTTATTTTGAGACAAGGTCTCTCTCTGTCACCCAGGCTGGAGTGCACTGGCGTGACTGTAGCTTACTGACCTTGACTTCCTAGCTGAAGTGATCCTCCTGCCTCAGCCTCCCAAGTAGCTGGGACTATAGGCTCATGCCACTACACTCGGCTAATATTTCCCATGTTACCCAGACTGAGATAAGTTCCTTCTTTCTTTTCTTTCTTTCTTTCTTTCTTTCTTTCTTTCTTTCTTTCTTTCTTTCTTTCTTTCTTTCTTTCTTTCTTTCTTTCTTTCTTTCTTTCTTTTTTCTTTCTCTCTTCTCTTTCTTTCTTTCTTTCTTTCTTTCTTTCTTTCTTTCTTTCTTTCTTTCTTTCTTTCTTTCTTTCTTTCTTTCTTTCTTTCTTCTTTCTTTCTTTCTTTCTTTCTTTCTTTCCCTCCCTCCCTCCCTCCCTCCCTCCCTCCCCCCCCCCCTTCCCTTCCTTCCTCCCCTCCCCTCCCCTCCCCTCCCCTCCCTCTCTTCTCGTCTCGTCTCGTCTCGTCTTGTCTCTTCTCTTCTCTTCTTTTCTTTCTCAGGGTCTCCCTCTGTCGCCCAGGCTGGAATGCAGTGGCATGATCTCAGCTCACTGCAATCTCCACCTCCCAGGTTCAGGCGATTCTCCCGCCTCAGCCTCCTGAGTAGCTGAGATTACAGGCATGCACCACCATGCCCGGCTAATTTGTGTATTTTTAGTAGAGATGGGCTTTCACCATGTTGGTCAGGCTGGTCTGGGACTCCAGACTTCAGCTATCTCCCTGCCTCGGCCTCCCAAAGTGCTGGGATCACGGGTGGAGGGGCGTGAGCCACCACACCTGGCCTCTTTTCTTTTCTTCTTGTTTCTTTCAAAACAATGACTACCATATGCCATATATGACAGTGGCTAGTGGGATTGGGGAAACAGGGTTCTAAGTCTGGGGAATTCAGGGGAGGCTTTACTGAGGAGGCGCCGTTAAAACTGTTAGTAGCATGAAAATGGTGTGGGGTGAGGAGGTTGAAAAGGGCACCACGCCCAGGCAGAGGGAGCTGGGTGTGTTTGGTTTCTGAGTTGAAAGTTAAGGAAGTTAAAAGAACAGCAATTAGACTACCATGGCTGGAGCACTGTGAGTGAGGGGGAGAAGGACCTGAGACTTGACTTTGAGGCCAACCTGTGGTATTTATTGGCTGTGTGATCTTACGAAGTTCATTCAAACTTTCTGAGCTTCGGTTTTCCTATCTGACAAATGGAGATATTATCTTATAGAAACAACTGAAAGAATTAGGAGAGCTAATGTGAGAATTCTTTGTAAATTATGCACCAGTAAGGTATTCAGTTTCTGTGCAGATCTAAGTGTAACAAATACTGAAAGCATCTGAAGGTGTGTATGAGTCATGTCTGCTTTTTAGGTCTTCAGAGTGATGGCTTAGAAAGACAGGCAAGGAAGAGTAAACTCAGCAGGTGTTTGTTTACTCTCAATTGCTAAAAGTCAAGCTTGCTTCACATCTGTTCCAGGCTTTCCCTCCACTGGGACTCAGTGGTTCCTATGGTTCTCTGGACTAGGGTAAGATTCATCTGACCTGCTGTAATAGGGTCATGGATGTGACATGATCAGGTTTTCATCCGTGGCCTTTATGGGGATCCTTACTGGCATTTAAAAAATTATTTTAGTTTATTTTATTTTGAGAGGGAGTCTTGCTCTGTCACCCAGGCTGGAATGCAGTGGTGGGATCTCGGCTCACTGCAACCTCTGCCTCCCAGGTTCAAGCAATTCTCCTTCCTCAGCCTCCCCTGTAGCTGGGATTACAGGCACCTGCTACCACACCCAACTAATCTTTTGTATTTTTGGTAGAGACAGCATTTTGCATTTTTGGTAGAGACGGGGTTTTGCCATGTTGCCCAGACTGGTCTCGGACTCCAGTTCAAGCGATCCACCCGCCTCAGCCTCCCAAAGTGCTAGGATTATAGGCGTGAGCCACCGCGCCCAGCCCTTTTCCTGGCATTTTTACCATATTTCCATGAATAGAATTTCTAGTCTGTTGCCTCAGATTTGTTCATTTGACTCCTAAAACATTTATCTGTAAATATTTCTCATGTTTATAAACAGTTTCACATATCCTTTTCTGCAATTCCAAAATTCACAATACTCTGAAAACCAAAATTTTGTAAGTCATTTGGTGGCAAAGCCTGGCCTGACTTGCATTCATTCTGTGACAAAACGAGATGTGAAGCTATTTATAGTCTTTCTTTACCTCACCTAGCGTAAATAGCCATACATTTAACGTGAAAATATATTTGTGCTTAATATGGGCTTTAGATCTGCATACACATATTAAATGATAGATTTTTGAGTACTGTGTAGCTTCTAATAGAAAAATCTGGGTGATATATCCTTTTACTCTGAGTATTATTTGATTAGTATGCTTTGAATAAGCGAACAATCATTTTAGTATTTGAACAGAATATGACGAGAGAAAGAAATCTATTGCAGCAAAATGAACAAACAAAACCCCTAGCAACCAATTACATACACACATTATGATGCATATGTTTTTCAGATTAGTATGAATAATTAATTGTAGATATTCATACCAGTATATACTTAATTACACATGTTTAATTAAATATAATACTTATTTTGAGATCTTAAAATGCTTACTAAATTTGTGTTTATGAGAACTGAGCCTTTCTTTTTTCTTTTTTTTTTTTTTTTTGAGATACTTTTGCTTGTTGCAATGGCACAATCTCGGCTCACTGCAACCTCCAGCTCCTGGGTTCAAGCAATTCTCCTGCCTCAGCCTCCCAAGTAGCTGGGATTACAGGCATGCATCACCACGGCCGACTAATTTTGTATTTTTAGTAGAGATGTGGTTTCTCCATGTTGGTTAGGCTGGTCTTGAACTCCTGATCTCAGGTGATCCGCCCACCTAGGCCTCCCAAAGTGCTGGGATCACAGGCGTGAACAACGGCGCCTGGCTGGAGAACTGAACTTTTTCTAAGTCTGTTAACATGACCTCATAATCCTGTAGATGAATGGACAAAGAAGCTTTCTATTTTCCTTTTTGTTTCTTAGGTTAATCAGATTTAATTACATTGTGTTCATTCACTTATTATATAAAGGTGTACTTATTGAGAAATTATTTCTAGAGGCAACTTCACAGTGTCAACGTTGTAATCTGGTTATGGGCTCTGGGCACTCCTGAGACAGGGGTAGGATCCCCACTACCTCAGGGCTTCTTGTGGGTGAGGGTGGTTAAGTGTTAGCGAAGGTATTCATAATGTGGCTTTTTAATTTCACTGAAGTTTTATGACTCCCAAACTGGGCTCACCTGTACATGCCTGTAAAGACATGATAGAAATAGCTTCATGAGCTTCCTATGTCCTTTTATTGGCACGAAGAACTAAGGCCAGAAATGCCAAGAATGTACAACTGCTATGGTCTGAATGTTTGTGTTCCCCCAAAATTCATGTTCTGAAACCTAATCCCCAATGTGATGTGGTATTAAGTGGTGGGGACTTGTGTGAATGAGATTAGTGCCCTTCTACAAGAGGCCCCAGGGAGCTTGTTTGCCCTTTCTACCATGTGAAGACACAGCTAGATGGCAGATGGCAGATGGCAGTCTATGAGGAAGCCAGCCCTCACCAGACACTGAATCTGCCAGTAACTTAATCTTGGATTTCCCAGTCTCCAGAACTGTCAGAAATACATTTTTCTTGTTCATAAGTTACCCAGTATAAGAGATTTTGTTATAGCAGCCCAAATAGACGAAGACAGCAACCAAACTAGAATTGTGTGTGGGGAGCAATAGAGAGGGTTTATTAAAGAAAGATTTTCCCTTACTCTCTTTCTGGCTCAGTGATTCTGAGTGCCTGTGCCTATCAAGATGGGAAGAAAGAGAACATACAAATGGAAACTGAGGGGAAGGATCAAACAGTTTCACAAAAATATCCTATTTTAGTGATATTAAATATGATGGAAAGGGTTCAAAACCTCATTAAAAAGCCAGAGTGAATCCCAGAGTTTAAATAACTTCACATTTGAATAATAAACCTTTGCTCTATACATTTTTCTAAACAGCAAGAGCTGTTACAGGACAGAAAACTCTCCCAGAAGACAGGTCTTTCATCCTAATCCAAGAGGACATAAACATCTTCCATTCACCCAGTGATCACCACTACTTCAGATGAGAGAACAGAACTGCAGTTGACCTTTGATAGAAAATGCCTTGGAGTGGGAGTTGGGTGAGAGAAGCGCCTCAAAACTAAGCCTCTCAATGCAATAGAAAGAATTTGGGAATAGTGCAGTGAACTTAAGTGCAAATTTTGGCTCTGTCAGCTTTATAGCTGTGTGACCTCTGATTTGCTTCTTACTTTCTTTAAATGGTAGTTTACTAGGCTCAGTATAGAACATGAATAACCACTCTGTGTGGTTAGGTGGGAATTTAATGAGATACCCACAAAATGCACCTAGCATCTACATGATCATCAGTAAATTGAACTACATTGGTTAATATGTTTTCAGGGCTCCCAGTGTGTTAAATTCTGGGCTATATGTTCTCAGGGATGGATGGAAGATGAGGCAGAAGAGAGGAAAGGAGGTAGAAAGAAAGTATGGGAGGCTGGGCCCGGTGGCTCACACCTGTAATCCCAGCACTTTGGGAGGCCAAGGCAGGCGGATCATGAGGTCAGGAGTTTGAGACCAGCCTGGCCAACATGGTGAAACCCCGTCTCCACTAAAAATACAAAAAATTAGCTGGGAGTGGTGGTGGGTGCCTGTAATCCCAGCTACTCAGGAGACTGAGGCAAGATAATTGCTTGAACCCAGAAGGCAGAGGCTGCAGTGAGTGAGCTCGCACCACTGCACTCCAGCCTGGATGACAGTGTGAGACTCTGTCTCAAATAAATAAATAAAATAAAAATAAAAATAATTTTTAAAAAGTATGGGAACTAAAATGAATAAGATTTGTCATTTTCCAGTAATCTGAGTAGGAACTCCACTGTCTCCATGAAAAACAGTCAACAACTGCAAAAGGAGATGACATTGCCAAAGGTACAAATTTTACAGAAGTGAGAGAACGATGGGATCAAGCCCGGGGAGCTTTCCAGAGGAAATAAGTTGTGTACTTGATGTAAAAGGAAAAGATGATGTAAAAGGAAAAGAAGGAAGTAGACTGTGGGGAGGATGAAATTAGGATGCTCAAGTAGTGGTTCTGGAAGGACCTTTATAAATACCCTGAAAAATATGGCCAGGAATCCTGGCAGTGACATTGGAGTATGAAAAGATGTGAAAGGGGGAAGTTGCAGCTACTGGTGGAAAAAGGTAAGTGGTTTGTATAGTGAATATAATTGGAGCCCCTGTCTGTACCCTCAAATGCCTCTGCCTCCCAAACAAATAACAGATTTTAGCTATACTGATTCAACTTGCTTAGGAAGGTTTTCTTTTAAACCTTTATAAATCAATTAGAAATGATTTATAGAGGAGACACTTGTAAAACATTTGAACAAAAGTTGAACAACAAATATGACAAAAGAAAAGTGTACAGGCCCTGTGCAGTGACTCACACCTGTAACCCCAGCACTTTGGGAGGCTGAGTCAGGTGGATCACCTGAGGTCAGGAGTTCGAGACCAGCCTGATCAATATTGTGAAACCCCATCTCTACTAAAAATACAAAATTTAGCCAGGCATGGTGGTGTGAACCTGTAGTCTCAGCTACTTGGGAGGCTGAGGCAGGAGAATCGCTTGAATGAGCCGAGATCACGCCATTGCACTCCAGTCTGGCTGACAAGAGTGAAACGCCATCTAAAAAAAAAAAAGTAAAAAAGAAAAGTATGCAAAAATTAATGGCCCAGAGGCAATTCTTGTTAACATTTTGATGCATCTTTTAGCTGTTTTTTTGTTTTGTTTTGTTTTTTGACTGAGTTTCACTCTTGTTGCCCAGGCTGGAGTGCAATGGCATGATCTTGGCTCATTGCAACCTCTGCCTCCTGGGTTCAAGTGATTCTTCTGCCTCAGCCTCCTGAGTAGCTGGGATTACAGGCATGCACCACCATGCCTGGCTAATTTTGTATTTTTAGTAGAGATTCTCCACATTGGTCAGGCTAGTCTTGAACTCCGGACCTCAGGTGATAAGGGAAAGGGCACTATTGACATTTATGGGTGGGGCAGAGGTGTAAGATATTCTTCAAAGCACTACCTACATGTTGAAGAATTGTTCCTCACCCAGATTCTCAAAAGTCCCCTAGGACATTCATGTAGTGAAAACCTGTGTTTAATTATCTGAGCCTAGAACTTAATACAGTTTAAAAAATTTTTTTTAAATATACAATGAACTTTCTAGGAATGCAATTATAGTTCGGTGTAAATTTAGGGAAAATTAACTTTGCTACCAAGAGTTGTTCAACATTTTGTTAAATCACTTCATTGATGGCAACATGCTGGAGGTAGTTGAGTCACCAACTCAGCACCTGGATCAGCCTGTGTTGGTAGCAGTTCCATCCCCGGGGTTCTGTGAATAGGTGGAAGCATCTGCTTACTCCATCAAGACTTCTAGGGTAGTTGGGCCTCGGCACTCACACGTTAAAATACTGTTTATATTATTTTATTGCAAGTTACTTTTCTTTCATTTCCCCTTTACATTACAGAAAGGGCAGCATTTTGCTTTTGTGTGTGTGTGTGTGTGTGTGTATGTAGGTAGGTTATATCATCTATGACTTTCTCTCCCTCCCTCCCTTTCTTTCTCTTTTTTGAGATGGAGTCTCGCTCTGTCACCCAGATTGGAGTGCAATGGCGCGATCTTGGCTCACTGCAACCTCTGCTTCCTAGATTCAAGTGATTCTGGTGTCTCAGCTGGGATTACAGGCGCACACCACCACGCCAGACTAATTTTTCTATTTTTAGTAGAGATGGGATTTCGCCATGCTGGTCTCAAACTCCTGAGCTCAAGTGATTGGTCCGCCTTGGCCTCCCAAAGTCCTGGGATTACAGGCGTGAGCCTCATCTATGAATCTCAATTTAGGACAGTAAAAGTGTCATTACAAAATATTTATTGTAAAAAAGAGTTGAAGGTTGAGAGCCTCAATTCTAGTCAGTCTGTCAGTGTTTGGTTTCTTCCTACCATTTTTTCCCCCTAGGACCAGTCAGAAAGAAGCTTTTTTTTTTTTTTTTTTTTTTTTTTTTTTTTTTTTTTTTTGTCCCTCCGCAAGAAGGAGCCCACTGTTTCCTCTCCCAGCCCAAACTCAGGCCTACGAACAACAATACCACACGACACACACACCCCTCCACTTCAAGGTATAGCCAAGAGCTTCTGGAGCCGTCAGAAAGGTCTGTACCTGCTGTCTTCAGAGCTTCCAGTTTGCCCTTGGTCAAGAAATACTGTTTGCTAGGCCCTGCTGGAGTACATTAGATAATGTTGGCTTCTAACCACCTGGAGGTTCTTCTTTCTCTTGTCCTTTTACGCCCTTCGTACCTTAATTTCTCTCCTTGATGTCCCCCTCCCTTTTTTTTTTTTTTTTGCCTCCAACTCGTTCTGCGCGTTCCCTGCAGAGCAGGCGAGTAGCAATGCTGCTGGACCATGGAGCTGCTCTAGTCTCCCAGAAATCTTTTCTATACCCAACACTTCTCGCGCTTAAGTGGCCCTCAGCCCCCCTCCCCCACCTCCTTCTGACCCAGGTTTCTTCTTTCTTGCCCTCCGGTCGCAGTTCTCTCCTGGGCCTCTGCTTCTCTCCTGTCACCCGGATCCAGGGCTGCCTTCTCTTTGTGCAGCCGTCCTTCTCCACCTTCATCCCAGACTCCCTGTCTCAGCGCCAGCTCCTCTGCCTTTGGCTCGGGTTCCCTCATCCCGACCCCAGCTTCCAGTAGTCTTGCCCGCAGGTCCCCCGGTAGTGACCAGTGCCCGCCGGCGAGTGCGTGTGCACCAGCGTACCTCCCTCTCTCCCACCTCTCAGCCGCGCGCCTCTCCGCCGCCCGCCCCACCGCGCTGTGGGCGGTCCAGGGCGGGGCTGGGATCCGGGGCGGCTCCCGGGGCTCGGGTTGTGGGAGGCGCCCTCTCCCCGGTCTTCCCCTCTCTTCCCCCCGCCCTGCCTTCCCCTGCACCCTCCTTCTTCCCTCCGCCCGGGAGCTCTCACCGGTCCCCGGCGCCGCCTCCTTCCCTCCCGGCTCCCCGCTCCCGTGGCTGCCGCCGCCCCGGGGAAGAAGAGACAGGGGTGGGGTTTGGGGGAAGCGAGAGAGGAGGGGAGAGACCCTGGCCAGGCTGGAGCCTGGATTCGAGGGGAGGAGGGACGGGAGGAGGAGAAAGGTGGAGGAGAAAGGAGGGGGGGAGCGGGGAGGAGCGGCCGGGCCTGGGGCCTTGAGGCCCGGGGAGAGCCGGGGAACCGGGCCGGCGCGCCGAGGTAAGAGCCAGGGCCCCGGGTTAGCAGGACTCGGAGAGGGGCGCGCGGCGTGGTGGGGGAGGGGGCAGTGGGCGCAGGGCCCAGCTGGGGGAATCGGGGCTGGGGGAGAGGAGGAACCGCGGGGATGGAATCGGGGAGCGCTGAGGCGGCCGATCCCGGGAGCGTGGGTAAGCCAGGCTCCTGTGAGCCGCGGGGGCCGGGGGAGAGGAGGTGGTGAGAGGTGGAGTCCCGGGAGGGTTGGGGGCCGAGGGAGGCAGGAGGAGGGTGGGGACAGGCTTTCTCTCCTCCTCTCCCCCCACCCCGCGCGGGGCTCCGCCCCCGCCTCCTCCGCGGGGCGCTCTCTTGGTCCCTGGGCTGAGCCCAGTCGGAGCCTGCGAGGCAACCGGCAAGAGGTCGAGTAGTCTCCGAGTACGGGCCGCGCCGGCGGGGCTCGGTCCGGTCCTCATGGCCGCCTCTCACTTAGATGCTGCTGCTGCTGCTGCTACTGGCGCCACTCTTCCTCCGCCCCCCGGGCGCGGGCGGGGCGCAGACCCCCAACGCCACCTCGGAAGGTGCATCCTTCTTCGACGACCTCGGGCCCTCCTTCGCCCCACTTCCCTTTCCCTGCATCTCCTCATTTCTGGTCCTCATCACGATCCCGTCAGTCTCACATATCATTCCGGTCTGGCAACCCCTTCTGCTCGGCTCCACTTTACTACTGCTGACCTCTTTCTGTCACCCCACGTTACTATCCAGCACCCCTTTTCTCTGCCCGCATTACTACACTATACCACCTTTTTATGCATTATTTTCTCCGCCTCAATCCCTTTCCCAGCCCCTCATTACTACCTCAACTACTCCCTTTTCTTGGTCCCACTTTGCTGTCCAGATGATCTTATAAGGCCCCCTTTATCCTCCCGTCCTAATTCAACTCAAATATCCTCATTTAGCCTTTATTTTTTTTTTTAAATAAAAGCTCCACCCACATATCATACCCTTCATGATTTCTTTACTTTTCTTCCTTACCTCCACCCAGCACCCTTCCCTCCCCACTTGTGGGTTCTCTCATTAGCTTTAACCCTGGCCCTTTACTCTCGGTCCTTTAGCCAGGGGATCTGTACCTGTCCCCACTCCCACCCTCTAGTGCCCCATCCCTCTTCCTCTGTCCCCAGCTTGCCCACAGACCACGCCCTACCCTCCCCTGCCTCCCATTGGGGAGCCTGCCTTTTCCTCTTTCCCACCATTCCTCTCTGTATGCCCCCCCACTCACCCCTTAGGTTGCCAGATCATACACCCGCCCTGGGAAGGGGGCATCAGGTACCGGGGCCTGACTCGGGACCAGGTGAAGGCTATCAACTTCCTGCCGGTGGACTATGAGATTGAGTATGTGTGCCGGGGGGAGCGCGAGGTGGTGGGGCCCAAGGTCCGCAAGTGCCTGGCCAACGGCTCCTGGACAGATATGGACACACCCAGCCGCTGTGGTGAGTAGCCTCGGAAGCCCCTCCCCTCTTCAAGACCATTCCTTTTCCTGCCGCAAACTTACCATTACTGCTTGCAAGTCAGCACTTTAAATCCAGTATACCAAAATTCACAAATACATTTATTGAAAGACTACTACATAAGAGCAGTTTTGCCTGTGCGGTTGGAGGTAGTAGAGCTAGCAGCCTGCACAGTTCATTTCATCCTCCCTTCATTAGGCCACTGATCATTGGCCTATAACATTGATAATTCATCTTGTGAATTATTCTCTTTGAGGATCATTAGTGGCAGATGATGACAAAAAAATTCTAAAATGATTTCATCACATTTTTGAATACCTCTGTCACCAACCCAGAGACCATATGCCCAAGAAACAAAAGCCAGTTTAATATTAATAGAAGCCAACTATAATAAGAAAATCTGATTGTGCATCCAAAGTTATATACATCTACATATTTCAAAGCCAGAGAACCGCCCACTGTAGCTGACTTTGAAGAGATCCCATTTTGTGTGCTTATAGCCCCATCTTGGGTTCCTACAATGATAATTTTTTTTTTTTTTTCTTTCGGGAATGTGTGGATGCTTGCAGAGGTAAGGGAGGATTGGAAGATAGGTAGGCAAATCCTTTTCACATGCGATTTTCTTTAGAGCAGGATGCTTGTGGACCCAAACCCACACCTGAGTCCCCTGCTCTTTAAAGGGAAAAAGCCTTCTCCAACTCGCCTCTCTTCTTATTTTCCTGTCTCTCCACAGTCCGAATCTGCTCCAAGTCTTATTTGACCCTGGAAAATGGGAAGGTTTTCCTGACGGGTGGGGACCTCCCAGCTCTGGACGGAGCCCGGGTGGATTTCCGGTGTGACCCCGACTTCCATCTGGTGGGCAGCTCCCGGAGCATCTGTAGTCAGGGCCAGTGGAGCACCCCCAAGCCCCACTGCCAGGGTGAGGGGAACAGCTGCCTGCATGCAGCTGATGAGGACGCTTGTGTGAGGACGGGAGTGGGGTGGGAATGGATAATGGGAAAGAATGGGGAGCTCTAAAAATGTGGGGGAGGACATTGGAAAGGGGGAGATGAAAGTCCCTTTTTCCTCCATCACTTGCCTCAAACTTCCTCTTGCAGTCCCGGGTATCCTCTGTAGGTTGTGGGCTTCCTTCTTTTACCTTTTAAAAAAATCTTCTTCCTGCTCCCAAGTCTTAAAGCCTCACGTTTTCTCTTTTCCTTTATGAATCTCACCTCTCTCACCTTAAGGTTTAAATACTCCAATTTTCCCTTTCTCTAAACTTAGAACTTTCCATTGCATCACCCTCTTCTAGAATTGATCCCTCACCATTCCTTATATAATTTATTTATTGTAAAGTCTCAGAAATAAATCAAACATTGTACTGAGAAAAATTGAGAAGGAGAGCTCTGGGGGTCAAAACATATTAGGGTAAAAGACTTAAAATTGGAGGCAGCACTATCAGAAGATGAAGAACAACTCAGGGATGGGGTGGGAAGAAGACAGTCCTTTCTATACCTCCCAGACAACCTCCATTATTCCCTAAGGGAATCAGTGTTGTGTCTGTCTACTTTTTTTTTTTTTGCCATGTAATTCTACAAACTCTCCCTTTTCTAGGCACCCGAACTCTCTGCCATCTTCTCTCCTGGGGTGCAGTCATCCCATTCCTATGCCTCATACTTCCTCTACCCTGGTAGATTCTTTCAAGATCCTTGGGCTTTACTTTCCTCACATAGCTCAGTTATTCTGCTTCTAGTTTACCATTTTATTCTGGAAATTGAGAGTCCCATCCGGGGGTGGACTTATGACACTACTGAAACTTAGGCTTCAAGGTTTCTCACCTACAGGGCCCTCTTCCTGTGCTGTAATAATATAGAGGGCTCGATGGATATGTGTTCATATGGTAATAGGCTTTTGTAAAAATTGCAGAAATAAGATTTTAACAGCAATTGCTTAAAGCCAATTGTATGTGTAATTTTTTTCTTAAAGATTCCCAATTTTGTAATATTCAGGCACCACAGAACCAAGATCTGCCCCAAACTTAGCTATTGGCATTCCTGTCTCAAATTCTGTTGTCCTATAAAAACTCGAAGAAGAAAATAAGTCCTGATCCCCAGACCCACCTTGCTCTTATCCCCAGGCACCCTCCCCTCAGAAACGCAGGCTTCTGCCCTCCCCGGTCTTCAGCATGGACAGGTGTGGGAGGGGGCTGGGGATCAGGCCAGGGAAGCTGGGCGCCAGTGGTAACTCTTCTCTGATCCCCGTCTTTCCTGCTGCCAGTGAATCGAACGCCACACTCAGGTGAGATGAGAAACCCTTACCGCGTGCACTGCAATGCCCTCCCCTTCACTCTGCACCCTCCACCCCCTGAAATTCTGCCCTTGAGGCTACGGGGCGTCCTCCGTTGTCACCTTCCCCAACCCACCCCAGTTTGCGGCCACCCCCTTCCCTTCCTACCTGTTTCCTGCCTCCAGTCCCGGTTTTCCACGGGGCTGCGGTCCCTCCGTGTCCCTGCTTGGCTACACTTCCCTGGGCTCCACCTCCTCCCAGACTGCCTCGCCGGTGTCAGGCAGAGCCCAGCAGAGGGCGGCAGGGTGCTGGGAGACCCTGAGCTTCCACCACGTCTTCCCGGTGGGGTTTCTTGCGACCTTCTCTGGAACCTTTTCCAGCCTGCTGCCTCCTAGGATTTTACCTAATGGACTTCCTCAGCCCGTCCCACCCATCCCAACCCTGGCCAGGCCTCTCCCGCTCTTCCCCACATCCTTTCCTTCTGTGGACCCCTTCCCTTGTCTTTTCTCAATTCCATGTCCCGTCTCCCTTTCTCAGGTTTCTGTCTACCCAGCCCCAGGCTCCCTTCCACGACCCCACCACTCCCTCAAACCAGTCTCCCTTCCGCACCCAACTCGTTCCCTCCAAAACCGTTTCCTCTCCCCCCACACCCTCAGTGCTTCACTGTATCGACTCATACTCCCACTTCAGACCTCAGGCGCCAGCCCCGTTTCTCTCCCGTCCCACTCGCATCCTTCCCTTCCTACCTCTGGTTCCTCCGTGCTTCAGCCTCCCGCGGCTCCCTCCGCCCACCCCGCCCGCCTGGCACGCCCCGTCCCCATTTCTCCTCCCCTCGGGTCCCCTTAAGTGAGATCCCTCCCTTCTTCTTTCGTTCCTTTCCTCCTCGAGGTTGCATCCCCCCTCCTCTCCCCTCCCCTCCCCTCCCCGCCCCTCCGACTGTCGCTCCCACCAAGGCGCTCGCTTCCCTCCCCGCCCCCTTCTTGCCTCCCCAGCTCCCGCCCGCCCCCCACCCCCCGCTGCCGCGCGCCGTCCGTGACGTCAGAGCCCCCTCCCAGCCCCACATCTCCCTCCTCCTCCTCCTCCTCCCCTCCGTCGGTCAGTCAGTCCGCGAGGAGAGTCCGCGGTGGCGGCGACGGTGGCGAGAGCCGCGGGGGCTGTAGGAAGCCAACCTTCCCTGCTTCTCCGGGGCCCTCGCCCCCTCCTCCCCACAAAACCAGGGATGGAGGCGCCTCCCCGGCACCCTCTCAGCAGCCCTCCCCGGGAAAAGTGTCCCCCCTGAGCTCCTTCCGCTCCCCAACAGCTACCCCTGCCCCCCACGCCATGGGGCCAGGGGCCCCTTTTCCGCGGGTGGGGTGGCCACTGCCGCTTCTGGTTGTGATGGCGGCAGGGGTGGCTCCGGTGTGGGCCTCCCACTCCCCCCATCTTCCGCGGCCTCACCCACGGGTCCCCCCGCACCCCTCCTCAGAACGGCGCGCAGTGTACATCGGGGCACTGTTTCCCATGAGTGGGGGCTGGCCAGGGGGCCAGGCCTGCCAGCCCGCGGTGGAGATGGCGCTGGAGGACGTGAATAGCCGCAGGGACATCCTGCCGGACTATGAGCTCAAGCTCATCCACCACGACAGCAAGGTAGCCCTGGACATGGGGGTGGGTGGGAGGTGGGGGCTTGCGGGGCAGGGGGCCAGCCAGCTGCACGCGCCTCCATCTGTCTGAGTCGCCTCTGGGATTGCGAGGCAGACCCCTCCCTTGTGTGACTGGCAGGAGATGGGCTGGAGGTGCAGGAGCTCGGGGAGAGTCGCAGGGGCTGGAGGTCCAAGATGAGGGTCTAGGGGTTCAAGATGGTTAAGCATGCTGCAAGGCAGACCCTTCTGCCCCGCTGCGGGAGTCTCGCAGAAGTGTAGGGGTTTCGGGAAACTGGTGGTGGATTTAAGGTATTGGGAGACACTGATCCTCTGAGGGAGTAAACTAACCCTGGAATGGGTTGGGGGTGGAGGGAATGTCAGAGGTGGGGAGCTGGATTGGGGGTTTACATTTACCATGGTAACAAGGTAAAATCTTGGCGTAGGTTGGAGCTGAAAGGAATAGAGACAGAATGAGGAAAATTTTGAGAGACTTGAGAGCTCTAGTTTATTTATCATAACAAACAGCAAGGTAGTGGTGAGCCCTACCTGACTCCTTCTCATCTCTCTATTTCCAACCCTGTTGAGCATTCTCAGACTGTGGGATAGATGGCATATGGAGATTGGGGAAGGCTAATGATCAAGAGGTGGGCAAAAGCACTGGGAAAATGATTTGGATTGGGGATCCACATGGGAGCCCCCACAGTAGCATGGGGATGGAGAAGAGTCAGCATATAGGGAGAAGAGAACAGAAAAGAATGGCAGTGGGGAAGAGGGGCAAGGAGGTAGGGTAGGGATAATGAGAGATCTTGGGGCACCCTATGGAACTTGGGTCCTGACCTTAATCTTCCCTTATAGCATTGTGGCCTCTACGATGTGAGAAGGGAAATGGGATTTAGGGAATAGGGAGGTGAGTTGAGGGAGAGAGAAGGTAAGCAAATTTGTGTCCAGGGGTATTAGGGGATAGCTTATAATGAGGTTCCTTTCCCACCCCTCTCTCCTACATGAATAATTGGGGGTGCGGGAAAGGATGTGACACAGGGAAGGAGATTTAAGACCTCAAATTTATCTTTACTGACATGGGGCCCCAGAGACTTAAGGAATTGGGTTAGGGTGAAAGAGAGTACAGAAGGTGAGAATTTGGTGATCTTACCAAAGATCAACCTTGGGGTGGTCCAAGGGTTTATATTCATTCTTTAGAATGTCACTATACACCTAGAAATAGGTGTGTGTGTGATAGGTGTGTGAGGGGACAGAAGTGAGGTTGAAAGTAGGGTACTTGAGAAGAGAGCACAAGAATTGTCAGGAGCTTGGAGAACTTCAAATCCCCTTTGACTGTTACTTTCTCATGGTTCTCAACCTTCAGTGTACATAAGAATCACCAGAGGAGTTTGTTAAAAATACAAATTTTAGCTCCTTGGTCAGGGATGAATCCCAAGTATTTATCTGTATTTTTACCAATAGACATCCTGTCTTGGTGAATTCCTGAGCTGTAAGCTAACCCCAGAATGCCTGTAGGAAGAGCAGGAGGGTACAGGAAAATAATTAGGTATTAGGGGACGGGAGGCAGGAAGAGAAATAGAGGATCAGATCTGGTAGAGGGTCAGACTCGGTCAGAGAGATCACTGGCTATGGGGAGTGGAGTGTGAAGAAAATTACTGGGAGAGATGGGTGCAGGCTTTATGATAGGGGATCACAGGAGATAGGGGAGGCCTGGCTGTGAGCTCAAACTCATCCACCATGACAGGTGATTCCTTGGAGGTGGTGGGGAGCAGACGCGGGAACTGGGAGAAGGGAACTGGAGGAGAACATACCAGAGGCAGCAAGCCGGGTTGGATGGGAAGGCAGAGGAACCGGAATGTGTCAACTGGAATGAGTCGGTTTCCTGCCTGCAAATCCAGATCATTGCAAGAGCAAAGAGAGGGAGGAGAACTAAGGAAGTCTATTGGGGAGGGGGAGAGAATCACGTGGTGGAGAGAATCTGCAGTGATGAACAGTGTGTGGAAGAGGGAAAGGGTTGCAAGAAAAGGTAGATAAGAAATCAGGAAACAAAATGGGGGGCATGCATTGCCCTGTTGATATGTATCTTATATGTTCTTGTATGTCCTCATTATTCCTATTAACCCTGTCTTTAGAGGAGAAGTGGAGGGGCACCGAGGGGCTGTGGGAGAAGCTGGGAGCAGGATCTGGAGTAATAGATGTGGGGAGAGTGCAGGAAGGTGGGTCCTGAGAATGGTAAAGATTCACAAAGTTGCCTTAGTGGGAGGCATAAAGAGAAAACCTTCTAATGTTGTTGAACACTGCCCTTGGCCAGGGTGAGGGTAGGGTGGGCAACAGAGTTCTCAGTGAGTGCTGGTTCTTCAGATTCCAACAGCTTCCCCTGTTTCCCCCTTCTCCAACTTCCCACCGTGTCCCAAATGTCAGGCCTCAGTGGGAGGTAAGCAGGCTCCAGAGTGCTTTCTTTATTTCCTTTCTACTTATCCTCTCCTCCCCGCAACATTTCACCCTCCTCAGTCCCCTGAGCCCCCTGTCTGTGTCCCCTCTGCCCTGGCTCCCCACTGGCTGCCATTTTGTCTTCACAGGCACTGAGGTTCCAGCAGCTTCTGAAATGTCATATATCAGCAGGAGGGGAACAGGCAGTGGGAGACCCAAGGCTGGCTCTTCCTCCCCCATTTCCCCTCCTCCCAGGCTTCCTTTCTTCTCCAGCTTTCTGCTTGTTTACTTTCCCTAGCTCCAAGCCTCTCTTTAAGGCACCTCTCAAATTGTCTGGTTTCTTGAGAGTTCCATTCTATTCATTTCTCTGTTTCTTTCCTCATCCTACATTCTTCCCCACTTCCACCCCCCAGTGTCTTTGTTTCTAATGGACCTGTCAAATGTCAGGGCCCAGCAGGAGGGATGGATCACTGAGCAGGACCCCCTGCTGGTCTTGTTCCTGTTCTCTTTACTTATCCCTAGCTCTGAAAAGAGAAGAGGGAGGAAACAAATGGAAGGTGGGGAGAAGGGGTTTGCAGAGGTGAGGAAGGAATTTTCATAATATGGCTTTGAGCAAGCTGCCTGGGGACATGGAAAGAGTTTACCATATTCCTACTGACTCTTTTCTACCCACTGGTGTTTGGAGCATAGAAACATGGGGTAAAGGGCCTGGTGACAAAGGGAAGGGTCTGAGGGTGAGCTGAAAGGAGGTAAGGTAGTATATTCATTAATACCAAAGGAGGGGTGTGCAGGAGAGGTGATGGGTAAGGCTCCAAATGGAAGACAGAGAAGGAAGTTTAATGAAAGAGGAGAAAAAAGACTCTTGACAGGAAGAGATGCCAGAAAGGAGAAGAAAATGGTAATTAATGATGAAAGTGAGTAATTGAGAAAGGAACTAATTTGTTCGAGAAAGGTAAGAGTAGGAATTGTAGACAGGGGAGGGGCCCCAGGAGAGCTTGCCCTCATCTCTTCTCTTGTCTTTCAGTGTGATCCAGGCCAAGCCACCAAGTACCTGTATGAGCTGCTCTACAACGACCCTATCAAGATCATCCTTATGCCTGGCTGCAGCTCTGTCTCCACGCTGGTGGCTGAGGCTGCTAGGATGTGGAACCTCATTGTGGTAAGCAGGGCTATGGGGGTCAAAAGATGGGGTCATTCCCTTTTGAGCTCTACTAAAGGGATTGCGGGTTTGTATTGAAAAGATTGTGGGGGACCTGCTTCTAAGATTCAGAGTCCTCTGCAGACCTGAGCTAGGCAGCCTCCTAGCAACAGTGGCCTGACAGTACTGCAGCTGACCTCCTTCTTCAGAAGGAATTGAAATTAGATCAGTGAAAGAGCATCCCGATTATGAGGGGTGCGTGGGCCTTTGAGAATCACTTTTCCTTAGGCAGACCAGAGGTGGGGAGGTTTGGAGAGAGTAAGGTAGAGAAACTGAAAGACAGGAAGAGGGTTAAAGGAACTCTTAGCCACTCTTGGTGTCCTCAGTCAACAGACCCTGTTGCACTCACTCTCCCTGCCCCACAGCTTTCCTATGGCTCCAGCTCACCAGCCCTGTCAAACCGGCAGCGTTTCCCCACTTTCTTCCGAACGCACCCATCAGCCACACTCCACAACCCTACCCGCGTGAAACTCTTTGAAAAGTGGGGCTGGAAGAAGATTGCTACCATCCAGCAGACCACTGAGGTCTTCACTTCGGTGAGGAGGGGTTGGGCAAGGGCTAAAGGGACATAAGCTCACATTCCAACCCAGGGAGATGTGATGCGAGATTCACTTTTAGAGGCGAGAGCTTGATTCTTCATTAAAAGAGAATGCATTTCATGTGGATTAAGTGCATGTTCTTTCTGTAGCCAGGGGAAAGAATGAGTTGAGTTTTTGGGATCCTCTTTGTCTTTATGATTTTATGATTTTTTTCCCCTGTTTAATGCCCTGTTCCCGACAGACAGACCCCGAATGACTCAGTTCTGTTAAAGTAGGTTCAATCCAAAGTGGAGGCAAGAGATGGGAGGGAAGATGAGATAGGAATCCAGGAAGGCAGCAGATTCCAGAGGCTCTCAAGGGGGGTGGTGGGTGGGTGCGAATGGGAACAGGGGATGGAGCCAGTGGATTACAGGGGAGAGAGGGAGAGGAGAGAGAGAGAGAGAGAGAGAGAGAGAGAGAGAGAGAAGAGAATGGGGGAGAGGAGAGAGAGGGGCAGACGGACAGCTGCATCGGTCTGGTAGTTGGCACTAAGAGAGAGAAGCCAACAGACAAGGAAAGGTTGAGTGGGGAGAGGGAGATTTGGGGAGGTAGAGAGGAAATACAGGCTCTACATCTGAAGAAGGCAGTCTGCTCCCTTCCTTTTATTCTATTCTTTGGGTCTTCTATCCACTGTGTTCAGTGGCCCTTTAATCCTCCCCCACTTTCACTCTGATTCAGACCATTCTTTGTCTGTCTGCCCACTTGCCTCTTGAGGTTGACATCATGCTGTCTGTCCTAGTCCTCGCCTTGTCTTTTCCTGGTTCCTCTATGTTTCCTTCCCCCATCTTTGCCTTCAGTGGTAGGAGTGGGTGAATGGAGTGGCTTCCCCCACACAGAGCCTCAGCAGGGGCTCATCATTCACCTTCCCACTTGGAAGTCATATCCTAAGACCAGAGGCCTTCCTGAACTCCTCACTCCAGGGACAGAAGCTGTTGAAGGAAGGTTCAGAATGGCTGTTTCTTTGCTCTGTCTGAGTATTGCTCTGAAATCCCCAGTTAACCTCTCTGGTCTTTATTCCCTCATGCACCTGTGTTTTTCCAACTTGTTTGTCATTCCCACCCAAGACTCTGGACGACCTGGAGGAACGAGTGAAGGAGGCTGGAATTGAGATTACTTTCCGCCAGAGTTTCTTCTCAGATCCGGCTGTGCCTGTCAAAAACCTGAAGGTCAGATGGCCGGAAGTGGTGGGCTCTGTTTGCAGAGGGACCAAGCTGGGGGACAGTGGCTGGTTGGAGAGGA
Organism: Macaca thibetana thibetana; assembly: GCF_024542745.1. Taxonomy (NCBI): domain Eukaryota; kingdom Metazoa; phylum Chordata; class Mammalia; order Primates; family Cercopithecidae; genus Macaca; species Macaca thibetana. Next base: position 29,374,880 of record NC_065581.1, on the reverse strand, counting down.
AAGCCAGGCGGGGGCAGGTTTTGATTCTCTGAGGCAATAGCATCTCCTGGGGAAGTTTAGCTCCATCTTCCAATTGACGTTTATCCACTATGCATTGAGCGTTACCCTGCACTAAGCACTTTGGGATGGGAAATCAAAGCTGCGAAGATGCCTGGCTTAGCCCCTCAGGCATTCCCAGACATCCCTCAGGAGCTGTTTCTCTCTCTGTTCTGTAGCGCCAGGATGCCCGAATCATCGTGGGACTTTTCTATGAGACTGAAGCCCGGAAAGTTTTTTGTGAGGTGGAGTTGGATCTGAAGAGGGAGGGGCACTGGGTGGGAATTCCCCTTGGTTTTCTTGTGGGGCCTCCTTTCGGCATCTGTGCCTGAGTTGATAGCATATGATCCGAGGTGACGATTCATAGGATGTCTCTGTCTGTTGGCTCTGACTGCATCCCTTGTCTGCACACACATGATACTTTCTTCACATCTCGTTTTTCTACTGCTTTGTGTTTCCCGAGAAGCCTATGAATTCCATCTGTCCTGACTGACTGGAAAAGGCCACTCAGAACTACAGGGACTGGGGAGTAACTTAGAAGGAGGAATTGTCAGCCTTTCCTACCATCCCCAATACTTGCAGATTTCTCTTTGTAGTTCTGCTGCTCTTCCCTGATTCCCAAGAGGCTAAATAGTGTCAAGTGAGATAAGACAAAAACAAACAAACGAGCAAACAAAAACCCAGCCATCCTCCTCTGTATTCAGGTGTACAAGGAGCGTCTCTTTGGGAAGAAGTACGTCTGGTTCCTCATTGGGTGGTATGCTGACAATTGGTTCAAGATCTACGACCCTTCTATCAACTGCACAGTAGATGAGATGACTGAGGCCGTGGAGGGCCACATCACCACTGAGATTGTCATGCTGAATCCTGCCAACACCCGCAGCATTTCCAACATGGTGAGAGTGTGGGGACTTGCAGGCTGGCATCTGGGAGGGTGGAGGGGACTGAGGGAGGCTTGCAGGGGAGAGGGGGCCAGGGAGAGGGTGTGGAATTTGGATATAAAGGAGAAGAGGGCACTGTGCCCACCCTGGACTTGTCTGCATTATGTTTCCTGTGGATCCTACCTTTGCTCTGACTTCCTTGGGTAGGAGAAAGAAAAAAAAAAAAAAACGATAGAGTTGTATGTTCAGTAGGTTCCTAATGAGTGGAAGGGCTGTTACCATGGAGACGAGGAGCAGTTGGTGAGAAGTCAGAGGAGGAACCGGCGTTAAGATAATATGGATGCTGTATACGCAAGCACACCTTTACAGGAGCGCTGTGTCTGGGCAGGATTGCATTTTATTTTCTTGGTGATTTACGTTAGTACTTTAGAGTTGCTTAATATTCACTCATGATTGATATGCAATTAGCTTGGATCCTGTTGCTTTTTTTAATGATTCTTTTTTTAGAATTTTATATGGAGAAGGGGCTTTTGAAATCATTTAGCCCCAGACAGCTGGTTAATGACAGACTTGGAGCGAGCAGGCGCATTCTCTGATTTGGGAGGGCTGGGGCAGTCCTGCAGCTGAGGGGCAGAAGTGAGTGTGGGCGTGGGCGTAGGGGAAGAGGCTTCTTTGTCGCTCAGCACTACATTGTAAAGAGTACAGGAATTTGGGATAAGCTTGTTATGTCCACCTATGTGTCTACTTATTATACCAAGTGTGTACCTGCTTTGGAGAACATGCTAGGGGTGAGTTAATGGTTGTAAAGCCCCCAAATAGCTTAATTTAAAAAGTTTTACTAACAGTGGCATTTATGTGGAGCTTAGATTCATGATTTCAGGGATCCTAACAGCAATACTCTGATATGGACTTATTATTTACATTTTGTAGACCAGGAAAATGAGACTCAGAGTGGTTTAATAACTTGTCTCAGGTCATGCAGCTACTCAGCAGTCCAGCTGGAGTTGAATCCTAGTTAAATCTGACTCCAAACTGCTCTGCCTCATCACTTCACATGGAAAACTATAAAGCCTGACTAAAAAGTTTGTACTTTTATCTGCTAACACTTTTTAGCTACTGGCAGTTTCTGAGCAAAGGAGAAATAAGATTTAGGAAGTTGACTCTGGTGGTGCGTTGTGATGAAAGATCTGCTGCCACATGGACTCTGGTCATACACACTGTTTTGGGACATTCTAAGTGGACTCTATGTTTTAAGGTATGTTAGTTGAAAAATACAATGAAAAAGTTTTGGAAGATCACTTTCCCATAGAGTACCCAAGAGGTGAGTCATCCCTAAAACCTGGGAAAGTATTGGAACTGGCTACCAAAGCCCGAAAGGCTTGTTGGTGCCCTGAGCCCAGGACCCGCCGATCATTGATTCTGTCTTATAGCATGGAGCTAGAGGAGGCTGACAGAAAACAGGGATTTGGCTGGGTCTGGTGGCTCACACCTGTAATCCCAGCACCTTGGGAAGCCAAGGCAGAAAGATCACTGGAGCCCAGGAGTTCAAGACCAGCCTGGGCGATATAGTGAGACCCCCAGCTCTAAACAAAAAGAGAGAGAACAGAGAGTTGGTTAGGAACACAGAGGGACACCTGAGCGTTAGGGCAGGAAGACTTGGAAGGTCCCTTTCTGGCTTTTTGTCTCTAGAGAAAGATAGAGTCCGTAGGGCTTCCAGTAGGACCAGCCTAAAATGCCAGTGGGGAAGCCAATATTTTCTGAAGAGGAGAGAAGCAGTCTTGACAACAGGTTAGGGGCCGGAGAGATTACAGATGAATCAAACAGCACCAACAGAAGTGGATCAAAGCAAGGGTTGGACTTAGGGGGCCGGAGCCATGGAGACTTAGAAAAGAAGCAGAGTTGCTTTTATTCCCTAAGGATGGCCTTACGTTTAGATCAGCAGTTCTCAAACTTTAACGTCCGTCAGAACCATCTGGAAAGGTAGTATACAGGTTACCAGGCCCTTCCCCTGGAAATTCTGATTCAGTAGATCTGGGCTAGCGCCTGAGAACTGATATTTCTAGCAAGTTCCTGGGGATGCTGATGCTACTGGTCTGGGGATCACACCTTGAGAACTATTAGTTGGGGTAGTGGTTTTCAACCAGAGGCTACACTATCTGGAGGCATTTTTGGTTGTTACAGTTGAGGGTAGGGGATGGGGAGGGATACATGCTCCTGATATCTAATGTGTTGAAGCCAAAGATGATTCTAAACATCCTACAAAGCACAGCCCCTGACAACAAAGAATTATCTTGCTCAAAATGTTAATAAATAGTGCAGAGAGTGAGAAACCCTAGTTTAGAGAAAACATCTTTAGGGGCCATATGTGGAATTGGAGAGTAGGTTAGGGTGGTTTTAGAGAAATGTAACTGTGGGATAGACGGGAATGTGGGAGGTGGCATCCTGGAGATAAGATTGTGAGGAAATCCTATTGGGGTAGAGATCCCATCAGACCTAGGACCAATACAAACTAAAAAGCTACCTCAAGATACACATTCTAGCCCACTGTCAAGCATTCATTCTTGAGAGCCAGACGAGGATTTGCACTTGGCTGGTTAACTAATTGCTATGGGTTGAGGGGTCTTTATTGTTCAGATTTCCTTAAGCTGCAGAGTAGAGTTTCTGTTTGACAATCTATAACTGTATCTTTACTGACTCAAGGGGGAAGCATTCTACTCTTCTCTACTCTTGGGGTGGCAGGAGCAATGGTGCCCCCAGTGGTTAGGTGTGTTTGTGGTAGTGACCTGGCGTGAGTACAGAGTATGACGACCTGGGCAGGGGACCGCATCATGCTGAGCAGATTAATCCCTTTCCATCTGGGTGATTTTTTTTTTATGCCGTATTTACGTTGAACTGAAGATTGAATAGACCAATCTTTCAATTTGAAACTAAGGACTGCTCAAAGTATTAGCCTAGCCGCTATTTGTGCAGGTGCTCTTGGAGAGAGGCAGTCTCACGTACAGAGACTGTGTAGTGTGGCTGGTAAAAGTATGGATTAGCTCTGCTACTCACTAGGAGTATAATTTTTTTCAGGCAAGTTATGTAACTCTTCTCTGCCTCAGTTTTCTTATCTCTAAAATGGGGATAATAACACCTCATTGGATTGTTTGAAGATTAAATAAGGTGATATAGGTTCCCTAGGAAAATGCTTGATACATACTAAGCACCGTAAATGTTAGCCATCGTCATCATCATCATCATCGTCATCATCATCACCATCACCATCATCATCCTGTGTAAGGAGGGTTCAATATCAATGAAGCATTTCAACAAAAGAGTTAAGAGGACTCAGTGATTTGAAAGGGTCTATTGTGATTCCAAGGCTTCAGTCTCGTTTACTGGGAACTGTTTGGGAGTAAGGAAAAATGGCTTCGTCTTGGATATTTTGATTTTGAGATTATTCATCATACATTTATAAATGCCTCAGAGTCAGTTAGAAATATGGACTTGAGGCCAGGCGCAGTGGCTCACGCCTGTAATCCCAGTACTTTGGGAGGCCGACGCAGGCGGATCACAAGGTCAGGAGTTCAAGACCAGCCCGGCTAACATGGTGAAACCCTGTATCTGCTAAAAATACACAAATCAGCTGGGTGTGGTGTTGCGTGCCTGTAATCCCAGCTACTTGGGAGGCTAAGGCACAAGAATCTCTTGAAACTAAGAGGTTGCAGTGAGCCAAGATCGCACCACTGCACTCCAGCCTGGCAACAGAGCAAGACTCCATCTCAAAAAAAAAAAAAAAAAAAAAAAAAAGAAAGAAAGAAGAAAAAAAAGAAAAGAAATATGGACTTGAAATATTGAAATATTTGGCTGAAATTATAGAACTGAGTATCAGTAACAAAGATGAGGTTGAGAGTCAAGGAAATTCACATTGAAAAAATGCAACTTATTTTATACCCAGCATTTTTATACATGTTCTAATTTCATTTCACACTATTTTAGATAGTATTATTCTCATTTTAAAGCTGAATAACCAACTAGTGAGGTTTAATAACTTGTTTGAGATTTCATAGCAGGTAAAATGATTAGAATATGTATTCATCCCTTTATCTATCCAACAGACTTTTATTTTTATTTTTTTTGAGATAGAGTATCCCTCTGTTGCCCAGGCAGGAGTGCAGTGGTGCAATCACTGCAGTCTTGACCTCCTGGGCTCAAGCCATCCATCCACCTCAGCCCCTCCTAAGTAAGCTGGGATCACTGGTATATGCCACCAAGTCTGGCTAATTTTTTTTTTTTTTTTTTTCTTGAGATGGAGTCTTGCTCTGTTGCCTAGGCTGGAGTGCAGTGGTGCAATCTCAGCTCACTGCAACCTCTGCCTCCTGGGTTCAAGCGATTCCCCTGCCTCAGCCTTCTGAATAGCTGCGATTATAGGCGCATACCACCATGCCCAGCTAATTTTTTTTGTATTTTTGGTAAAGATGGGGTTTCACCATGTTGGTCAGGTTGGTCTTGAACACCTAACCTTGTGATTCTCTCCTCGGCCTCCTGAAGTGCTGGGATTACAGGCATGAGCCACTGCACCTAGCCAAGTCCGGCTAATTTTTTTTTTTTTTTGAGATGGAGTCTCGCTCTGTTGCCCAGGCTGGAGTGCAATTGGCATGATCTCCGCTCACTGCAACCTCTGCTTTTTGGGTTCAAACGATTCTCCTACCTCAGCCTCCCAAGTAGCTGGGATTACGGGAGCCCACCAACACACCCAGCTAATTTTTGTATTTTTAGTAGAGATGAGGTTTCACCAGGTTGGCCAGGCTCTCTGGAATTCCTGACCTCAGGTGATCCACCTGCCTTAGCTGCCCAAAGTGCTGGGATTACAAGCATGAGCCACCGAGCCACTGTGCCCAGCCTGACTTGTTTTTTATAAAGCCTTTAAAAAAAAAAAAAATTTTTTTTTTTTTTTTTTTTTTTAAAGACAGAGCCTTGCTCTGTTGCCCGGGCTGGAGTGCGGTGGCATCATCTCAGCCCACTGTAACCTCCGCCTCCCGAATTGAAGTGATTCTCTCTCCTCAGCCCTCAGCCTACTGAGTAGTTGGGACTACAAGTGCACACCACCATACCCAGCTAATTTTTTGTATTTTGGTAGAGATGGGGTTTCATCATGTTGCCCAGCTGGTCTTGAACTGCTGAGCTCAGGCAGTCTGCCCACCTCAGCCTCCCAAAGTGCTAGGATTACAGGCATGAGCCACTGTGCCTGGCATTTTTTTTTTTTTTTTTTTTTTTAAAGAGCAGTTTTAGTTTCACAGCAGAATTGAGATGAAGGTACAGAGACTTCCCATATACTCCTCACATACTCAGCCTTCCACATTATCAACATCCTCCACTAGAGTGGTACATTTGTTACAACTGATGAATCGACATTGATACATCATAATCACCCAAAGTCCATAGTTTACGTTAGAGTTCACCCTTGGTGTTATATATTCTGTGGGTTTGGACAAATGTATAATGATGTGTATATGTACCGTTAAATACTTTACAGAGTATTTTCACTGGCCTTATCCAATGGACATTTATTGTTACTTCATTATGGTTGGGCACAGTGCTAGATGCTGATGATTAAGAAAGGGATGGGATTTGATCTTGTCCTCAAGGGTAGAACCCAGGCCCCTTCTACCCAAGGGTAGAACCCAGGCATCTTCAAAGCCCAGGCTGCTTCAAATCCCAATGTAGTAGCCACTGCTCTACACTGCCTGTGCCCTTTGCATATCTCACTTCTCCATCTCTCTAGAAAGTTGGAGAAAAAGTGAGCAAGTCATGAGGAACAAAGTTATTTGTTTGTTCTTCATTCATCTATTTATTCTTTCATTAGTGTATGTGTTAATACATTCCAAACCCAAACAATTATTTGTATGGTCCCCTGTGTGTTACTTGTGGTTTGCCAAGAAGTAGTTGCTAAGCTTTTCCTTGTATGGTTTCTGGTAAGGAAGGAATGATGTGATTTTTTCCAGTATGTAGAATGTAGTTCCAAGAGGTTAAATAATTTACCTACAGTTATTTAGCCAAACAAGGTTACTGCAAGGTATATGAAGTCCGGTCTCTTTTTTTTTTTTTTTTTTTGAGACGGAGTCTTTGCTCTGTCACCCAGGCTGGGGTGCAGTGGCGCGAACTCGGCTCACTACAAGCTCCGCCTCCTGGGTTTACGCCATTCTCCAACCTCAGCCTCCCGAGTAGCTGGGACTACAGGCGCCCGCCACCTCGCCCGGCTAGTTTTTTTTGTACTTTTAGTAGAGACGGGGTTTCACCGTGTTAGCCAGGATGGTCTCGATCTCCTGACCTTGTGATCCGACCGTCTCGGCCTCCCAAAGTGCTGGGATTACAGGCGTGAGCCACCGCGCCTCGGCTACCAACAAAGTGCTGGGATTACAGGCGTGAGCCACCGCGCCCGGCCCGAAGTCCGGTCTCTTAACCCAGTTCATGAGAGAGTTAAAGGAACTATAATTCTTTTTAGCTTTCTTGGAAAAAGAAGGTTGAATGTTAGGAGGGGTGTGGGTAGGATTGAGTAATGGACTTCAAAAATGTGAAGGATATTTCTGTAGTTTTCAGTCTTCCGAAAGCCCTCTAAGAGGAAGTGAACTGAAAGCACACAAGAATGGCAAGAAGTTAGCACGCTGAAGAAAATTCCTCCTGGTTGGCAAGCAGAGTGAGAAGACTGTGCTATCACCTTTTCTAGAATCTTTCAGAACTGTAGGAGCTGTTAGTTCCTCGGTTAACTCTATGAAGAAAGTCAGAAGGATCAGAGAACATCAATGTCACAACTCTTCATTGGAATATCCATGTCTCCCCCTTTACTCTAGCTCTACCTTCCATCCTTTGCCACTCATTATCCAGAGTGTTTATTTGTTAAACTTCTCTGTTTGCAGTTCTGAGCTAGCAACTATACACACTAAGACCATCGGACACAGCTAATCCCTGCTCTAGTCTAGTAGCTTCCGATCTAAGGCAGACACATGGGTATAGTTAAAGATTTTGAATGTACATATGCCCAATCTGACAACAGTAACACAAACCATCCATTCAAGTAGAAGTGTTTGAGCCAGAATTGGATTGCACCCCTTCCCCCACACCCACACACATTTCAGTTCTTTCCTCATGATTTTTTCCTCCTAAGACATCCCAGGAATTTGTGGAGAAACTAACCAAGCGACTGAAAAGACACCCTGAGGAGACAGGAGGTTTCCAGGAGGCACCGCTGGCCTATGATGCCATCTGGGCCTTGGCATTGGCCCTGAACAAGACATCTGGAGGAGGCGGCCGTTCTGGCGTGCGCCTGGAGGACTTCAACTACAACAACCAGACCATTACCGACCAAATCTACCGGGCAATGAACTCCTCGTCCTTTGAGGGTGTCTCTGTGAGTTACAACTTCCTTCATACTCCCTTGTCTTCCCAATCTCAAGAGAGACTCCCTAGAAGCACCTTCTACAAACATGCATTCTCTGTTTCTCTTAGTTACTTCTTTGCAATAATCAGTCTCCGACCAGAGAAGTAGGGATCTTCAAATTCGAAAAACCCATCAAAGACTAGAGGGAAAAAAAGGATGTATTCCATTTTTTTAAACCCCTCCCCTCATTTCTTTTCAAACTAGTCCGAGTATTCATGAGTCAGATGAGAATTGTAGGATTTTGAAAGACAAAACAGTCTGAAAGGTCATCTTGTTATTCCTTTTAAAATGGAAAGATTAGTTTCCAGAGAGATTTGCTGACTTGCTTAGGCCACACAACCAGAAACCTGCTGGTGTTCTGTCTGGGGATTTTTTCCCATTCAAATCTCATGAGTGAAGCTCCTTCTCCAAAGAATAATGTTTCTAAAATCTAGGGTATGGGCATCTGGGGTATGTCCTATATGCAGGCAAATGCCATAAATAGCATTCATTCAGAGGCTCAATTACATCAAAAACAGAAGGATTTAAAGAGTCCCTGATGTTCTCTTTCACTCCTGCTTTTATCCCCTTTGCCTTCCTCCACATGTTCCTTCCCTCAGGGCCATGTGGTGTTTGATGCCAGTGGCTCTCGGATGGCATGGACGCTTATCGAGCAGCTGCAGGGTGAGTACTGGGGCAGGAGGGGACTGGACATGGGGGCCCAGCTGGGGCTGGGCTGGGATGCCACCTGGGGAAGAATATCACAGACATCACAAGATTGCCCTGGCACCTCCCCACTTCTGCCCTTCTCTTTTAACCCTGTTCATCAAGCTTGTAAATAATAATAATAAAAAGCTTAGCTACAAGTAGATTGATGTCTTTGAATTGCACTGGTTTTGCTCTCGAAAGGAGGTGTGTAGGCTGGGTGTGGTGGCTCACCCCTGTAATCCCAGCACTTTTGGGAGGCCAAGGCGGGCAGATCATGAGGTCAGGAGTTTGAGACCAACCTGACCAGCATGGTGAAACCCTGTCTCTACCAAAAATACAAAAAAAAAAAAAAAAAAAAAAGAAAAAAATTAGCTGGGTGTGGTGGCAGGCGCCTGTAGTCCCAGCTACTTGGAAGACTGAGGCAGGAGAATCATTTGAACCCAGGAGGCAGAGGTTGTAGTGAGCCGAGATCATGTCACTGCACTCCGGCCTGGGTGATAGAGTGAGACTCTGTCTCAAAGAAAAAAGAAAAGAAAAGAGGCATGTAAATTAAAAACAGCTACTCTCTTTCCCAGTGGCTTCCATTCATTTCACAAATTTCCCCTTGAGTGGCTTGGGTTGAGAGGTTGATGACTTGTCAGTTAGACTCAAGAAAGCTGAATCTAGGAGAACTGCTACTTTTTTTTAAGGGAATACGCCAAATTTCCTTGCTGTGTAAACTATCATTTCTAATTTATCTTCAGTGTGTATAGCTTGGCTTTTGTAGATTGTATTTTCTTGAAACTTAGCACACTTAGGTATTTGCAGAACTTCTAGGAGTTAATTTTTCTGCTCCACCCAGCTCTCAGTCTTTTACGGCATGGCCAAGAGAGCTATTTCTTGGCCTCCTGTGAAAAGTTTCTTTCTTCCTTTCTCCCCACCTCCACATCCTCTCAGCTCCTCTTTGTATCCAGGACAAGAGGAAGTGGACTTCAGCCATGGTGAAAGGAGTGTGAGTTGGCTTTTGAAGGAAAAGTTATGGTAACGGAAACAGTTCTAGAACAGAAATCTTAGAAGTGACCAAATTTTACTCAATGGCGCTTTAAGAGGCAGATATAACTTATCCAAGGAATTAAAACCTAAGCCAACGGAAGAGAATGTTCTAAAATTAAAATGAAAGCCACTGGGAAAATAGAGCCTGCCCATCATGAGAGGAAGAATAAGCAGAAATATGTGTAAAGCTTTAGAAGCCAAAATCAAAGTGAGAGACATCTCGCCGAGAGAGGTGTGAGGAATGGAATAGGTGGCAGACATGTTGTGGAGCCTCCTCACTGAAGACTTTTAAACATAGATATTCTTATTTATTTGAGTTGCCTTGGGAACCACCTTATATTGCTTTTAAGTCATGTTGCTGATTCAAGCGACTCGTAGGTCCTTCCAAGCATCCTTTAGGGCCTCAGGTGAAAATAAAATCAGATACAGCCATGCAAAGCTAGGGAAGTGGGAAGTTGAAAATGCCTAGGATCAGCTCTTTGGCTCCCTGTGGTCACTCCTTTTATTGTCGTCTGCCCAGGTGGCAGCTACAAGAAGATTGGCTACTATGACAGCACGAAGGATGATCTTTCCTGGTCCAAAACAGATAAGTGGATTGGTGAGTGGATCTTGTTTGTATTTTCCTTCAGCCCCTCTGGACAATCAAGGGAAAAAGTCATGCCTTTGAGTGAGGATGGAATGGTGGAGACTATTAGGTTGGTATGTGGCTGGCAGCTGGGCTAGGAGAAAGGGTTAAGTGAGAGTGAATACAACCCCTAAGGCGTGGGTAGGGGAGACTGGTGTATTTGGAGAGGGAATAGGCGGTGGTTATACTATTTTTAATAGTACATTGCTGGGGTAACTGGGGATTAGAGGCAGGGGGTGGGCAGAGGGCGGGAAATGGAAACTCCATTTGGGTTTCCCAGATGTCCTGGTGTCTTGATATATTTGAACCAGCTACTTCAAGCCCAGAGCTGTCTCTTTGTCTGTCTCTTTAGTTTAACGGTTGCTTAAACTATGGAGGAGGAGGGAAAACCTCATGTAATTGTCATCTGCCAAAATGTGCTTGTTATTTTTATATGCATTTTTAAAAATTTTCCTATTTTTATATAATTTTAGAGGTACACATGCAGTTGTGTTACATGAATATATTGCATAGTGGTGAAGTCTGGGCGTTTAGTGCGCCTGTCACCCAAATCGTGTACATTGTACCTAATAGGTAGTACTTCATCCCGCAAAATATACTTTTTAAAGAGGGAAAGTAAGCAGTTATTCTTTGTGTACTTGGCCTTAATGATAGGACATGGGAGAGAAACTGAAGGGGGACAAAAGGAGGGACCTACTGATAAAAGAAAGGCTCCTTGAGAATGAAGGGGAGGCCCAGCCATTGAAGACGGCTGCCATCTGCCCTGCCCAGTGGAAATCTAGTCATTCCCAGCACTGCTGGAGTTTTGCCCTTTTTTTTTTTTTACAATTTGAATTTAGGACAGTGTTCTGGGTTGCTATAAATGCTGCATGGCCTAAATTATTCTTAAAAAAAAAAAAAAAAACTAAGCAAATTGCAATTAGTTTTTTTGGTGAACTCTGACAAATTTGAACCCGTAATAATAACTGGAAAACATCTTTGGGAATATCACCCTGCCAGGATTAAAATTTCAGATTAGTTTTCCTTCTTTTTTTTTTTTTGTCTTAAGATTAGGTGTCCACCCTAGATACTTCAAGGCCTTTTTAGCTTTATGATTCAATAATTGTCGTTCGAAACTTTGATTTGGGTTATAAGAGACCTTATAACATTTTTTAGTTATCCCCTTCTTTCTCTTCCCATTTTCCTTTGCTGTAAGAAAGACAGAAAAACTTAAAGAACAAACAAAAACAAAGACTACAACTTTGGTGACATGCCTCAGCATTTCCCAACCTATGGATAGACCATTCACTCCATCTTCTCATCTCGTTTCTGGTTGCTTCCTAACGGCCCCAGTGGCACTGAGCATTCTGCCTGCGGTAACCTCTGTTCAGTGCAGTTAGGGCCTCATGTCCCCAGCCAATGACTGAAGCCTGTCAGCAATCTAGTTCTTTGCCCTTTTCTCCTATCCCGTCTTCATTCCTTTGTCCTCCTTCCCTTCTCTTTTCCCTTCCCCTCCTCCTCCCCTGTGCCATGCAGGAGGGTCCCCCCCAGCTGACCAGACCCTGGTCATCAAGACATTCCGCTTCCTGTCACAGAAACTCTTTATCTCCGTCTCGGTTCTCTCCAGCCTGGGCATTGTCCTAGCTGTTGTCTGTCTGTCCTTTAACATCTACAACTCACATGTCCGGTAAGTTTCTCTTCTGACGTTTTCCTTGTCTGCCTCTCTGAGATACTGATCATGTTCCTGGACAGGATGAGAATGAAACCTGTGTAACGTGCATAGCCATGTATCATGGAGTTTTTCATTCTGACTTGTTAAGAATGAAAACAGGGAAACCAGATATAACCCCCACTCCTACTCCAAAGTAGCTAACTGGAAGGAAAAAGAAAAGAAGAGAAAAAAACAACCTTTGGGGCCAGGTCTCACAGTCTTGGACTCTACATAGATAGCCTGTATTCTAGTGGGAGCCTGTGCTTGAGAAGCCCTCTGCAACTCCATCTTCAGCCCCATGACTGCATTGCTTTGCCTCTCAAGGCTCCACTGTCTTCTCCAATCCTGTCTTCCTTTAGCCCCTGGCCCTGAAATTAGGGTCATGCCGTTGCATGGTATTTGGAGAGCTCAGCCTCCCTGGAGAAGAGGGGTAATTATCTCTCCCTGTCACCCTCTCCACCTCTGCCCTAGTTATATCCAGAACTCACAGCCCAACCTGAACAACCTGACTGCTGTGGGCTGCTCACTGGCATTAGCTGCTGTCTTCCCCCTGGGGCTGGATGGTTACCACATTGGGAGGAACCAGTTCCCTTTCGTCTGCCAGGTGAGGAGGTGGTGGGCAAATTCCTCACAGAATGTGGCTCTCCCACCCGTCTCAGGAGCGCCTTCCATGATTTATGGTTCTCTGCCTTTCCTCCTCAGCTTTCCCTGACTCTTGTCCCTGTTCTTTCCTTCTAGCATCACCCCTCTGGTCTCTGTTTGGCTCTGTCCCTTCTTTCTGTGCCTGCAGGCCATTTTCATTCTGTAGTTCACTTGTCAGTTCCAAGGTTGCCATGGCAGGCCTTGCAGAGAAGAGGGAGCCATTGAAGGCAAAGGAAGGGGATTTGCTCAAAGGTCTCCTGAACAATGGTTGCTTGTCTGTGGTGTGGGGGCTGAGAATCAGAACTGTGGACCTCCCTTGGGAGCCTCTGTTGGGTTTGGAAGGATGGAAGCAGAGATCAAAACAGACAGCAGAGAGAGTTGGGGGGAAGGGACCACTGCCACACAGGGAGGAGGGGCTCTGGGACTATTGGTACATGGAAGGTTCTAGTGCTGTGGGGAGAGGCCAGCTTCAACAGTGGTAGTTGATTGGTTCTCTTTTGCACTGGTGGAAACACCCACTCTTTTCTCCTGATCTGCCTGCCTGTCCTTGCTCTCTCTTTTTCCTCTGCTCTGTGCTGTCCTGATCATACATCTGTGCACATGGCATTTCCATGCACATGCACATGCAGTTCATCAGGAATCCTCTGTTCCCAGTGAGGCCAGAGTGCAGCTGGAGAAGCAGACAATTAGCTGCAGTGCAGTAGGAGAGGTTCCAGAGTAGAGATCTGCACAGAGTGCTTTGGGGGCAAAGAAGGGAATGCAGCTCACTGTTGGTGTGATTGGGTGGACCTCCGTGAGGAGGTGCATTTGAATACTGAAGGACAAATAGGATTTTATCAGCTAGAGAAATAGGGGAAGGCTACTTCAGGGGCATAGGGAGCATTGTGTGGCTAGAAAATACTTGAAAGAGAGTAGATGAAGAGAAAGTGGGTAGTTCAGCATGGCTGGAGCGTGGGGTAGATGCAGGGCTGGGAGATGAGCCTAGCTGGACAGGTTGGTGGGAGCATGTTGTGAAGGGTCTGTGTCACATCCAGAAGTGTTCAGGCTGTAACTTATAGATACTGGGGAGTGGTTGGAGGTTTTTGGCCACTAAAGCCAGGAGGTTTTAGCAAGATCACCTTGGTGGTGTGGAAGTAGAGGTGGATGGGAGGAACTGTTCAAGGTGGGGAGACTGCCCTCTCCCTGCCGCTCCCTGTCCTGTTAACATTTTCCCATCCTCCCTGTGTCACCATGTGCTCCCTGCCCACACTCCCTTAGGGTTCTGCCCATCCTTACTGAAGTCCCTGCTACTAGCCTACCCTATTCTGCCTGTGCCCTCTCTTCTTTTCTAGGCCCGCCTCTGGCTCCTGGGCCTGGGCTTTAGTCTGGGCTATGGCTCCATGTTCACCAAGATTTGGTGGGTCCACACGGTCTTCACAAAGAAGGAAGAAAAGAAGGAGTGGAGAAAGGTGAGTTGCTGCCCAATACTTAGCCCCCAGATCCTTGGCTCCTGGGGCACAGAGCATTTTTGCCTGATGTGCCTGTTCTCCCCACATATTTATCCAGACTCTGGAACCCTGGAAGCTGTATGCCACAGTGGGCCTGCTGGTGGGCATGGATGTCCTCACTCTTGCCATCTGGCAGATTGTGGACCCTTTGCATCGAACCATTGAGGTACCGCTGGAGAGGAGGTGCTGTGGTCAGGAGAATGAGCAGGACTCAGTGGCCATCAGGGCCCGGGGTTGTGTGTGGTCTTGAGGGATGAAGCTACTTGGTGAGAGTGCCTTCCTCATATTGGAAGCTCTTCCTTTCCTTCCTGGAAGGAGCCCCTCATAGGCCTCCAGATTCTGAAGAAAGAAAGATTCCTCCAGAAAACTGAAGAAAGGAAGGGGTGGGGATCTGGGAAGGGTGTGTAGAACTTCAAGGCATCAGGGCAAGTGGGGAACAAGCACCTGCAAGGGTTCAGGAAAACATTCTCAGGCCTGGAGTGAGATTTGGCATCAGCATTGAGGGTCTCATAGGAGAACAGCTGGAAGCCAGAGAAGCATTGAGGAGAGGAGGGGAGGCTGGCAGCCATCTTTCTTGTGACCTTGTTTCTCCCCTAGACATTTGCCAAGGAAGAACCAAAGGAAGATATCGACGTCTCTATTCTGCCCCAGCTGGAGCATTGCAGCTCCAGGAAGATGAATACATGGCTTGGTGTGTGGGATGTGGGCAAAGGAGGGCAGGGATGCACAAAGGCAGGAGGGAAGGCAAGGGCAGAGGGCTTGGAGGGAGAGGGGTCTTTGGAAGAGGAGGTAGAGAGCGTCTCAACCCAGTTTGAACACCCTACTCTTTATTATTGCACTAATCTTTTCTGAGAATAGGGGAGAGTTGCTCTTTTGCTATGAGGAGCTTAGGGCCCAAAGCACAGATGAAGAACTTGTGTTCAGCAGAGGGACAAGTGAGGGTAATCCACCGCCAGACCCGACGTTATCTTCTAGATCCCCCTTGACCTTATTAACATTGTTCGATTCATGGTCACAAATGGCAAACCTACCCTCTGCCTGGAAAACCACCTTCCCCACTGGAGGGTAAGGGTGAGGCATGTGTGGCCCAGACTGGCCTATTTCTAGATATTCAGCAAGCTCTTGCCTGACTGACAGCAGCTCGCCACCATTGCCTTCCTGTGTGAATCCCAGGAAAAAGTGATGAGGTCTGGGCAAGTTGGGTGGACATAGCGGGTAGGGGATACAGGGTGAGGTTTGCTAGGTCAGAGGGGCTGGATTGGAGAGGAGGGCCCCCTTTCCATTGCAGAGTAGGTGAAGGGCAGAGAGGGGACGGGGATTGAGTGAGGAGCGTTGTGGTCCTTGTTGCTCAAGTGACTCTCTCCTGCCATTCTAGGCATTTTCTATGGTTACAAGGGACTGCTGCTGCTGCTGGGAATCTTCCTTGCTTATGAGACCAAGAGTGTGTCCACTGAGAAGATCAATGACCACCGGGCTGTAGGCATGGCTATCTACAATGTGGCCGTGAGCATTGACCCCCTGGCATTGACCCTGTGGGTTGACCACCACAGCCCAGATGTGATGGACTAGGAAGAATCAATGCTAGATCTGGGATCGGTTGCTTAGGAGTCTTAAAAAGTTTGTTAATTCTTCAGGTTTACAAAGCACTTTACAGTTTACTAAGCTCACTGTAGACATTGTATCATTAATCTTACAGCTACCCAATGAAGTAGATATTAGTATCCCTACTTTATAGGTGAGAAAACAAAAACACAGAGAAGTTAAATTGCTTGTCTGTGGTTGATGGACTGGACTCTGTTGACATTTCCTACCAGGGACCGACTCTGGAGGACCTGGAATGTGTGCATAGAGATCCTGGGAGTTCCTGCCTTGAGGGGAATGGTCTACCAAGAGTGAAAACTGGTTTGGGACCGTTTGAGATTTTTCTCAATCTGTATTTCAGGATGATCCTGAATTTGGATCCTTTTCAAAGGGAAAGTTCACCAGGAAACTGCATAGGCTCCCTCCCATGGGAAGTAAACTCTGGATCTTGTCTGAGCCTGCAGACCTGAGACTCCCTCAATGTGTCTTTCCCTCTAGGTCCTGTGCCTCATCACCGCTCCTGTCACCATGATTCTGTCCAGCCAGCAGGATGCAGCCTTTGCCTTTGCCTCTCTTGCCATAGTTTTCTCCTCCTATATTACTCTTGTTGTGCTATTTGTGCCCAAGGTGAGGTTCTATTTTTTCTCTCACCCTCTTTAGTCCCATGTTCCCTCCCTCCCTCCTTCCTACAGTACTGAGTTCCTCTGCCCTTCCATTCACCCTCCTTTCACTCCTCCCCTTGTTTGGGCCCAACTCTCTTAGCATTCTTTCCACCTCCAACTTTCCATCAGCCATTCACTAGTACAGTCACTGCTGGGCCACCCCACACCCAAACATTTGCCCCCAGATGCGCAGGCTGATCACCCGAGGGGAATGGCAGTCGGAGGCGCAGGACACCATGAAGACAGGGTCATCGACCAACAACAATGAGGAGGAGAAGTCCCGGCTCTTGGAGAAGGAGAACCGCGAACTGGAAAAGATCATTGCTGAGGTGCGGGGGTGGGTGTCAGGGTGGGGTGTTGGAGTGGTGGGGTCCAGGAGGCTTGTGTCTTAGCTTGGGTTGTCTGAAGCCAAGCCTGAGGTACAGGGTCAGATGTTCTTGGTTCATGGAGGGGAGGGTCCTAGGAGAACAACCTGTAAGGAGTGAGTGGAGCAGGATAGGGGAGGGGAAAGGGCTGAGCAAGATTCTGTCTCAGGCAAAATCCAGTGTTGGCCTGACAGGTGGAGGGGCTCTGGAGTGGGAGCTATGTGGTTGACTCAGCCTCCTTAAGGCAAGAGGATGGCTGTTGGCCGTGGGTGGCAACTGAAGAGAGGCAGCAGTGAGCCTCTAGTAGTCAACACTCACAGCAGCTGGGTGTCGCATGCAGCCCCAGCATAAAGGACCTGGGCAGGCGTTCACTGTGCCCTAGGCTGTCATTAGGGGCTGGTGCAATGCCAAAGAGAAGGATGTTCCAACTGGGTTGACACAAATCTCCCTGATTTATTGGAAGCTCTGTGCACTGACTTTTCTCTCCTTCTGCACTTTTTCCTTTTGTTTTTAAATTCTCTCTTATTTTCTTGATCTCATTTTTTTATTGGTATCCCCATTATGTTCTCTGGCTTTTCTTGTTCTATTTTGATTTCTCCTTTTAATTTCTTCTGTCCACTTACCCTATGTCCTCCCCCCTACATTTTTCTATGCCCTTCCTCTCTTTCTCTCCTCCCCACCCCTTCATTACTTCCTCTTCCCCTACTCTCCCAATTGTGCTTCTTCCTCCAGAAAGAGGAGCGTGTCTCTGAACTGCGCCATCAACTCCAGTCTCGGCAGCAGCTCCGCTCCCGGCGCCACCCGCCGACACCCCCAGACCCCTCTGGGGGCCTGCCCAGGGGACCCCCTGAGCCCCCCGACCGGCTTAGCTGTGATGGGAGTCGAGTGCATTTGCTTTATAAGTGAGGGCAGGGTGAGGGAGGACAGGCCAGTAGGGGGCGGGAAAGGGAGACGGGGAAGGGCAGGGGACTCAGGAAGCAGGGGGTCCCCATCCCCAGCTGGGAAGAACATGCTATCCAATCTCATCTCTTGTAAATACATGTCCCCCTGTGAGTCCTGGGCTGATTTGGGTCTCTCATACCTCTGGGAAACAGACCTTTTTCTCTCTTACTGCTTCATGTAATTTTGTATCACCTCTTCACAATTTAGTTCGTACCTGGCTTGAAGCTGCTCACTGCTCACGCGCTGCCTCCTCAGCAGCCTCACTGCATCTTTCTCTTCCCATGCAACACCCTCTTCTAGTTACCACGGCAACCCCTGCAGCTCCTCTGCCTTTGTGCTCTGTTCCTGTCCAGCAGAGGTCTCCCCACAAGTGCTCTTTCCACCCCAAAGGGGCCTCTCCTTTTCTCCACTGTCATAATCTCTTTCTATCTTACTTGCCCTTCCACACTTTCTCACATTTGTCTCCCCCTGAATTTTGCTTCCTTTGGGGGCTCATTCTTTTCACCAAGGCTCACATGCTCCTTGCCTCTGCTCTTTGTGCACTCATGCTCAGCACACATGCATCCTCCCCTCTCCTGCGTGTGCCCACTGAACATGCTCGTGTGCACCGCGTTTTTCCCATGTGCTTTCTTCATGTTCAGTCACATGTGCTCTCAGGCGCCCTGCATTCACAGCTACGTGTGCCCCACTCACGGTTATGGGTCTGCCCTCGAGCGTGTTTGGGTAGGCATGTGCAATTTGTCTAGCATGCTGAGTCGTGTCTTTCCTGTTTGCACACATCCATGTACTTTCCCTGTGTACCCTCCATGTACCTTGTGTACCTTCTTCCCTTAAATCATGGTATTCTTCTAACAGAGCCATATGCACCCTACCCTGCACATTGTTATGCACTTTTCCCCAATTCATGTCTGGTGGGGCCATCCACACCCTCTCCTCATCGCAGAATCTCCATTTCTGCTCAGACTCCCCCCATCTCCATTGCATTCATGTACCACCCTCAGTCTACACTCACAGTCATCTTCTCCCAAGACTGCTCCCTTTTGTTTTGTGTTTTTTTTTTGAGGGGAATTAAGGAAAAATCAGTGGGGGCAGGTTTGGAGGGCTGCTTCCAGTGGATAGTTGATGAGAATCCTGACTAAAGGAAGGCACCCTTGACTGTTGGGATAGACAGATGGACCTACGGGGCAGGAGGTGGCGTCCCTTTCACACTGTGGTGTCTCTTGGGGAAGGATCTCCCCGAATCTCAATAAACCAGTGAACAGTGTGACTCGGCACCTTGCACTCTTCCTGTGAACAGAATGGGCTTCAATCCAAGAAGGAAGGCTCAGAGGACTCCAAGTTCATGAAAAGGCATTGAAGCAGAGGGTGAAAAGAGGTGTTTTATTGATCCATTGAGGGCTTAGCAGAATAAAGCAGGACATGATTAAGTCTGAGATTAGTGAGTGAGGACACTACTGGTTAAAAGTGTGGGCTCTGGAGTCAGACTGCCAGGGCATCAGATCCAACCACATGCAAACATTTTCTTAGTCTCTATTCCCCATGTCCTCATCTATAAAAGTGAGAATAACAATAATAATACATTCCTCCATATGTTGGGTACAAAGACTATATAAATTGTGCATTCAGGTGCCTAGGATAGCCCTTGGGCCATGGTATATGTTGCGTGAATGTTAGCCTCTGTCCCTGCTGTTTAATGAGTACCTCGACAGTAGTGGGCATGAATTGGGAGCCTGGAGCAAGTGCCTAAGCGTCCCCTCTAGGGACGCTCCTTCCCAGAAACTAAGAACAGTAAAAGAATGATGACTGCTGGAAGGTAATGGATGAGATGGCCACTGAGTGCTTCCAAACTGAAACATCTTTGTCTAGGAACTCTGAGCATTTTGGAAATAATTTGCTATCAAAATGAAAAAAATTTTGAATGGGCAAGGGCCGAAACACTTGCCTGAGACTTTAAACATTTTTTTGTGTCGTCTTGGAGAGTGCTTTTTTGAAGCTCAACTTTTCTTTTACTTTGGCACTGATTTTTAAAATGATTCTCAGATTTTTGTAAGAGAGCTGCAAGGGTTGGATGGGCCCTGTCATTCATTGACCTGTTAAGTGCCAATTTCTGAACTTCCACTAAAGCATGAGGTGGTGAATCTTAGACCAGTACTTGAAAAACGTTCCACAGTGATTATCCACCTGGGACCAGTTGGACTTAATTTGAGTCTCTCTTCTTCCCACAGTGGAATATCCTCTAGGGAAAGAGAAGAAGCCAATGGAGTAGATAAGCCTGCAGTGTGGAAAATGAATAGTTGGCATCAGAACAGCAGCAGGAGGCTGGGCGCGGTGGCTCACGCCTGTAATCCCAGCACTTTGGGAGGCTGAGATGGGTGGATCACGAGGTCAGGAGTTCAAGACCAGCCTGGCCGAGATGGTGAAACCCTGTCTCTACTAAAAATACAGGAATTAGCTGGGCATGATGGTGTAATCCCAGCTGCTCCGGAGGCTGAGGCAGATAATTGCTTGAACCCAGGAGACAGAGGTTGCAGTGAGTTTGTGCCATTGTACTCCAGCCTGGGCGACAGAGTGAAACTCCATCTCAAAAAAAAAAAAAAAAAAAAAAAGAAGAAAAGAAACAGTAGCAGAACCTATAGAATAGCCATGGGTAGAACCTAAAAGACCCAAATTATCATCTCAAACTTGCATTGCACTTAGGTGGGCTATAAATTATAAACAAAGGGTGAACAGTTCTACTGGGGTCAAAGGTGAGCCAGACACTGCTAGCAGGAGTGCAGGAGTCTCAAGCCAGATGGTGGGACTAGCAGAGTGCCCAGTGCAAAGGGATGGGAAGGAGTGAGATTGAGGATATTATAAAGGTACTTAGAAGAGAACTTGTAAGATTTTTACTGGCCAAATTTAAAACATGACTGAGCACTGTTTTTCATACAGGCCTCCTACTAATAAGAAAAACAATTTTGAGATAACTGCTTGTTTGAGTTCACAGTTAATGTTCCTGATGATTAAGATCAGTTGCAAATGTACATCTGTCAATGCTCATCTACAATCAGACTTCATGTATCCATTTTTGAAAGTGTCTTTTCAGGGAGAAAGGTGCTATTGATTAGCACTAATACTAATTATTAAGGTATTAATTATATATAATTACAATGAGATACACACACACACACACACACACTCAAAGATATTTAATTAATGTATAATTGTACCCCAAGAGGCGCAAAGGAGATGTGTTGCCAGGTGGAGAGGCTACCACTTGGCAGTTCTGGGAGGACTTGCTCCCTGGGCTCTGTGAGGCACGCTTTGCGTTTCCAGCCCTGCCTTAGGGTAGGGTTCAGATCACTTTCTGACTTTGGAATGTCCTGGAATGTAGACTTCCTGCAGGCTTCCATGTCCCCTGCTTTTCCCTGACTTAGCCTGTTGCCTCCCTGCCCTCCTGTTGGTTGTCTACCAGTGGAGAGCATTTTGTGTGCACTTGGTTGCTACATTAGTTGGGTTATCTTCAACAAGTGTTGATGGTGAGTTGCTGTGGCAGGTGCTTTGCTTG
Source organism: Macaca thibetana thibetana (assembly GCF_024542745.1). Lineage (NCBI taxonomy): Eukaryota > Metazoa > Chordata > Mammalia > Primates > Cercopithecidae > Macaca > Macaca thibetana. Next base: position 29,353,286 of record NC_065581.1, on the reverse strand, counting down.
GCACTGAGGCAAAATGGGGAGTAAGATGGCTTTCAAGGGTTGTACCTTCTTGACATGTAAATAAATAAATGAGATCACTTAAGAGAGCAACCAGGAGTGTTAGGCATCTCACAACCATTAGCTCTGGTGTGAAGGACAACTCTAAAAGCGAGGGAATTGTGTGTCATTTTCTGGGGTCACAGAGCTACTAAGGAGCAAAGCAAGCATTCAAACTGCATATATTATCTATTGCCACAAAACCTGTTACCCTAAATGGCTTCAGACAACAATAATCATTTATTATCATGGTTTTTGTGGGCTAGAAATTCAGATAGGGTACGGTGGGGAGGGTTCACCCTGCTCCATAGCATCTGGAAGGTCAGAAATCTGGGGGCTGTTGTTGTCCAAAGGGTCCTTCACTCAGCGTCTAATGGGGGTGTTGGCTGTTGGCAGAGACCTCAGCGAGGGCTGTCAGCTGAAACCCCTACACATGGCCTTTCCATGTGGCCTCGTATTCCTCATGACCTAATGACAGTTCCAATGGCAAGTGGAGGCAGTTGTAGAGAGCCAGCCAGGTTTAAGCTGTATTTATTTATTTATTTTTCCTCACAAAGCCTTGAAAGTCACATAGCATCACTTCTGAGGTATTCCACTGGTCCAGGCAGTCGCAAGGCCATGCCTAGGTTCAGGAGAGGAAACACTTCACCTCTTAGTGGGATGAGCGTAAGTCACACTGTAAAGAGAACATGTGGAATTGGACAAATGTGTGTTGCAGGCTTCTTTGGTAAAAGCAATCTGCTGCATCTGGTCTGCCTGCTACAAAGCCAGTGTTCACTTCATCTTACCACGTTCTTTGTCCGCCCTCTGAGCTGAACACCCTATCCTTGTAGATTTGCTGTCATGCAGCCTCTTACTAGGCCCTAGATTCCTCTGGATGCTTTGGGGCCAGCTGTGATCTCACCCCAGCAGAAAATGGGAAGTGTTGAAGATGGTCCTGCCAATTGCTTCTCCCACAGTCCTTGGTAACTTTAGGATACCCTGGATAGGCAACATTTTGTTTATCCACTCAGGCTTTTGAAGCAGGTAATTCTGTGACTTTGCCCTTGAGGGAATCTATCACTTGACATGAAGCTACCGTAAGGTAGGCAAAAGTTATGTGCAGATTTTCGTGTGTGTGTGGGGTTGGCAACCCTAAGCCCCAAGTTGTTCAAGGGGCAACTGTATGAGCTCCAAATTCCCTTTTTTTTTTTTTCGTTTTTTGAGTCAGAGTCTCGTTTTGTCACCCAGGCTGGAGTACAACGGCGCAGTCTTTGCTCACTGCAACCTCTGCCTCCCGGATTCAAGCAATTCTCCTGCCTCCACAACCGGCTAATTTTTGTATTTTTAGTAGAGATGAGGTTTCACCATGTTGCCCAGGCTGGTCTAAAACTCCTGACCTCAAGTGATCCCCTGCTTTGGCCTCCCAAAGTGCTGGCATTACAGGCATGTGCCACCACGCCCAGCCATGAGCCCTTAACCACTTGGCAGTTCTGGGAGGACTTGAAAGTCTAATAGCTTACTGTTGACTGAAAGTCTTACCAGTAACATAAACAGTTGATCAACACATATTTTGTATGCTATACGTCTTATATATGTATTCTTACAATAAAGTAAGCTAGAGAAAAGGAAATGTTATCAAGAAAATCATAAGGAAAATACATATAGGGCACTATACTGTGTTTATTGATACCTTAAGTTTACATCATTTACAGGATGAATTGTCTATCTGAAATGGCAGCAACCCCAGCTAATGGACCTCAGTGGACCTCAATCTATGGTGTATATCAAGCAATTCAACTTTTTATAGAGTCATGACTCTTCTCTGCTTCTTGGGAGAACTTCCAGCATCACTATTGACACTTCATTTGGGTCCTATGGTGTTATTTAAGGTTTATGGTATTGCTCTAGACATGATGAAATATATGCAAGAATCTTGAGCGATCACTCTTTACTGCTATACACAATTTACTGGATAGATGAGCTGCTCATGCAGAGATGATTAGTGTCACATGGCATTTTAGGCAGATACTTGCAACAATTGAGCTCATTGCAATAGTAAGAGGAAGTGGCTATCAAATTACAGTAGAACAGTATACATTACAGTTAATTTTTTGCCATTATGATTTAATTCTGCATCTTTTGTTAAGCTTTCTCTTGACTTCGAATGGCTCATGTGTGGTCTGTAAGTGTGTGCATAAGTTTTGATAAATTCTATTTATTTTTTGAGACAAGGTCTCACTCTGTTCCCCATGCTAGAGTGCAGTGGCATGATCTTGGCTCACTTCAGCCTCAACCTCCCAGGCTCAGGTGATCCTCCTACCTCAGCCTCCTGGGTAGCTGGGACTGTAGGTACATGCCACCATGCCCAGCAAATTTTTTGTATTTTTAGTAGAGATGGGGTTTTACTATGTTGCTCAGATTGGTCATGGATCCTGGATTCAAGCAATCTGCCCACCTCAGCCTCCCAAAGTGCCTGGCCAAATTTTTGTTTTTTATAGTAGATTTGTGTATATTTTTTGGTAGTATCTACATATATTTTATACACTTATGTGTTGATGAAAAAAGCCAAATATGTAAAATATTTGAAGAGGTTTATTCTGAGCCATTTATGGGTGACCATGGCCTGTGACACAGCCTGAGGAGATCCTGAGAAGAGGTTCCCAAGATGGTTGGGTTACAGCTTGGTTTCGTACATTTTAGGGAGCCGTAAGTTGCTGACAAAGACATAAATCAATACATGTAAGGTATACATTGGTTCAGCTCAGAAAGGCGGGACATCTCAAAGCAAGGGAGCTCATAGGTCATAGGGGTTATTCAGATTTTCTGACTGCCAATTGGTTGAGAAAGTTAAGCTCTACCTAAAGAGTTGAGGTCAGCAGAAAGAAATGCTTGAGTTAAGATAAGGGGGCATGTAGGTGGCGTTGGGGGAGATGTTTGTGGACGCAAAGATTCTTGTTATGTAGTTGAAGCTTCCAGGCCTCAGAAATAATAGATGATAAATGTTTCTTATCGCACCTTAAAAGACGTCAGACTCTTATTAGTAAAATCTCTCCGGATCAGAAAAATACCTGGAAGGGGAAGGGGATTCTCTGCAAAATGCAAATCCCCACGACAAGAGATGGCTTTGCAGAGTCATTTCAAAATATGTCAAATATATTTTGGGGTAAATACTTTGATTTTCTTCAGGGCCTGCTATCTGTGATGTGATGCTATACCAGAGTCAGGTTGGAGTTGACTATTTTATTGCCACAGAGAATCTTTTGTCAGTCTTATGATCTCTATTTTAATGTTATGCTGGTCAGTTGTCCCTAAACTCCAAAGGAAGGAGGGTATCACTGGCATGTCTTACCTCTCTTCCTGTCAGATGGGGAGCTGAGAATTTTATTTTTGGTTTATACATGACATACTTTTCTCTTATTTATTTATTTATTTATTTATTTAAATTGAGGCTGGAGTGAGGTGGCACAATCACGGCTTACTGCAGCCTCAACCACCTGGGCTCCAGAGAGCCTCCCACCTCAGCCTTCCTAGTAGCTGGGACTACAGGTGCGTGCCACCATGTCCAGTTAATTTTTTTTTTTTTTTGTAGAGATGAGGTTTTCCCATGTTACCCAGGCTGGTCTCCAACTCCTGAGCTCAAGCAATGCATCCATCTTGGCCTCCCAAAGTTCTGGGATTACAGGAGTGTGCCACAGCACCTGGCCTGTTAATTTTTCCAATGTGTCTAGGCTATGGGGTTTGTCTGTTTTTTCAAATTGTCACAAATCTCCAAAAACTTTTTCAATATACTTACTGAAAAAAGTCATGTGTGAGTGAATCCATGGAGTTCAAACTCATGTTGTTCTTAGCAACTGTATACCATCTTGGCTAGGTAAAGGAAAAGGAGTTTGGGGCTTCTGGGTGAGTGATAGATGGGGAGGCAAGTTATGGGAAAGTGACCAGGAAAATATGGAACAAAGTGGTTTAGTAAGGTTTGTTATGCAGATTTAAACTGATGTCTTCTCCATTAGTAAGAGTTGTACCTTTACAGATGTAAATTTATTTACAAAAGGAAAACTTGTACCCTGTTTTACAGTATTCCCTAGTCTGATAATTTTCAATTGTTAGCTCAAAATAATCCATATGCTAAAGATAGTTTGAGGTGGCATATCCTGGTACCCTTCAAGGGTGAGCGATTAATTCTGCATAGGAGGAGCTAGAAGGTTTCCCCTTCCCTGGGAGAAAGAGGGATAAGACAGGGTTGGGCCCTACAGGTAAGTATCTATCCATGATTCAGTGAGCCCTTCAGACGTTTGAGTTTTTTTTTTTTTTTTTTTTTTTTTTGAGATGGAGTTCACTCTGTCTCCCAGGCTAGAATGCAGTGGCATGATCTCAGTTCACTGAAACCTCCACCTCCTGGGTTCAAGTGGTTCTCCTACCTCAGCCTCCCAAGTAAGGGGATACAGGCACCTGCCACCAGCCCTGGCTATTATTATTATTATTTGTATTTTTAGTAGAGGTTTTAAAAATTTTTATTAGAGACTTCATATTTTTAGTAGACATGAGGTTCTTGAATAATGTTCCTTTAAGGTTTCCAACTCACATGTCATGTTGGAATGAATAGTTAAGTGCCTGCCCTCAGGAGACTTAAATCATGTAGGTTTGAAACGTCTGTAAGGCATCTTTTTTTTTTTTTTTTCTAGTTGTGTTCAATTCAGTAGTTTCTGTATCTTTCTGAAATAATCTCTGCCTTCCTCCTTAATCATTTTGCTCCCTGGTGTAACTCCTTCCCCTACATCTCCCTATCTTAATGCACAACATGCTTATTTCTGTCTTTAGCCTTTTCTGTTATAGAACCAAGCTGGGGTCTGCTTGCCTGGTGCAATAAAACCAGATACCTACACCAAGGATTGCGCCAACAGAAAGAAAGGCATTGATTGCAGGACACCACGCAGGGAGGACCAGGCAGCTAAATGCTCAAATCTGGCCTCCCTGATGTCTTGCAGGCACGGGTGTTAGTGGCAGAATGTATCAGACTTACATGGCATAAAAAGTATGTTAGCAGCTGGGAATCTGTATGGGTCTGCAGCAACCTCAGTTTTTGCCTCCTCAGAAGAAAGAATCTGACTGAGGGGCATAAGGCAGAGTAAGAGACGGAGGCAAATTTTAGAACAGGAGTAAAAGTTTATTAAAAAGCTTTACAGCAGGAACAAAAGGAAGTAAAGCCCACTTGGAAGGGGCGAAGCGAGCATCTTGGGAGATCAAGTGCATGGCTTGACCTTGACTTAGGGTTTTATATGTTGACATACTTCCAGGGTCCCTTCTCCCTGATTCTTCCCTTGGGGTGGGCTGTCTGCATGGACAGTGGCCTGCTAGTGCTTGGGAGGGGCCACATGCATGGTATGTTTACTGGAGTTGTAGGCATGCTCCCTTGAGGCATTCTTCCCTTACCAGGGAGTCTTATTATAAGGTTATAAACCAGTTAACGCTGCCATTTCCCCTCTTAGTCCCCATGCATGAGCCCACTTGCCCAACTCCTGAGATCTTATCAGTTTCAGTTTTTTCTATTTATTGGGAGACTGTTTTTTCCTGGCACGGGCTGTGACCAATTATTATTTTAGAGACAGCTTAACAACTGCCTATCACCTGATGGTTGCCTGTCATTCCTGGTGGGGAAGGAGGCCCTTTCCTGCCCTGCTCGTGTCTGACTAACTACTGTAGCACAGTTTTTAAAGGCAGGGGTAAGGCAGTGTGCAGTGGCTCACACCTGTAATCCCAGCACTTTGAGAGGCTGAGGCAGGAAGATCACTTGAACCCAGGAGTTCAAGAACAGCCTGGGCAACAAAGTGAGACGCAACTCTACAAGAAATCAAAAAATTAGCCAAACATGGTGGCACATGCCTGTACTCCCAGCCACTCAGAAGGCTGAGGTGAGAGGATCCCTTGGGCCCAGGAGGTCGAGGCTGCACTGAGCCATGATTGTGCCACTGCACTCCAACCTGGACAACATGGCAAGACCCTGTCTCAAAAAACAGAAAACAAAACAAAACAAAAGGCAGGGGTAAACTTCAGAAAAGCAGAAGCTACAAGGAACATTGTAAATCAATGCATGGAGGTTCCACTTTTTTTTTTTTTTGAGATGGAGTCTCACTCTGTCACCCAGGTTGGAGTGCAGTGGTGCGATCTTGGCTCACTGCAAGCTCTGCCTCCCAGGATCAGGCCATTCTCCTGCCTCAGCCTCCCGAGTAGCTGGGACTACAGGCTCCCGCCACCAGGCCTGTTAATTTTTTTTTTTTTTTTTTTTTGTATTTTTAGTAGAGACAGGATTTCACTGTGTTAGCCAGGATGGTCTTGATCTCCTGACCTCATTATCTGCCCACATCGACCTCCCAAAGTGCTGGGATTACAGGCGTGAGCCACCGCGCCCAGCTTCCACATTGGTTTTGATCTAAAGGGTGGGATATCTTGAATCGGGCTTACAGGTTATAGATAGATTCAGAGATTTTTCCGGTCAGGTATGGTGGGTCATGCCTGTAATCCCAGTGCTTTGGGAGGCCAAGGAGAGAGGATCCCTTAAGACCAAGAGTTTGAGACCAGCCTGGGAAACATAACAAGACCCTGTATCTACACATACAAAATTTTTTTAAATTAGAGGCTGAGGCAGGAGAACTGCTTGAGCCTGGGAGGTTGAGCTGCAGTGAGCTACGATTGCAACTGCATTCCGGCTTGGGTAACGGAGCAAAAGCCTGTCTCAAAAAAGCAAAAACAAAAAAAGTCCCAAAATTTGCAGCTGGTTAAGGAAGAGAAGCTTTGTTTAAAAATTTGGGGTCCAGTAGAAAAATGTTAACTGGCTAGGAGGTGTTACTTTCTCCAAGCCCCTCAGGAAGAAACTTAGAACAAGGAATGACGGTTAAAGTTCAGTCGTCATTTTCCTGTCCTCTGAGGTCTATGCCATCAGATCCATTTGGTGGGGTTCCGGGTTTCTGAGACAACTCAGAGACATATGTTAAGATGTTATCTTTAGTTTCTATGAGGAAATCAAACCTATTCCGAATGCTTAACTTCCTTGGCTATTGTCTTAGGCTGCTATTACCTTCTTGCTTATCAAGTTGCTACTTATTTCTCAGAGCTAGCTAGGTGCCTGGAATTTTCCTTGAAGAAACTCAGGATTTTGCTTTATTTCCATGCTTGGGGGGGTTCACAGGCCCCTAAAAAGGGGGTCTCTGCATCTCATTTCCACACAGTCAGCAAATATTTTTTATTAATTTTGTTTACTCTTCTGTGGTTCAAACCTCTAAGAAGATGTCTATGATCACTGCCGCTCCAAGCACTCACACACTTTTTTCTTCAATTCTGTATTCCTGTAGACTCTTATTTGCTCCAATTCAGTTGTGTAACTGTCATGCATGCTGGAACTATGTGTCTGACCATCCCTGTTTTCATTGGACATTGTGGGGGTTGTGACTGAGTAACCTTATATTGGATTTTCTCACAGAGTATCCAATAGATGACTATTACATGGAAACTGAATGAATTTGGGATAAGAGATGTTAGTCTTAAGGCCTATGTTAAACCATTTATTCAACAAAGCAGATTCTTTTAGACTGCTTTATTTAATTCTCTGTTGCACTTTCTGTAGAGTCTGTCTAGAAATGATTTTACTATACACAAACATTATAGCCTCTGGCTGTAGGGAACTGATAAACAGGAGAAAAGTATAGACATTTCTAGGTGCCAGTAAGAGAAATAAGATAGAGGGGGTCATAAAAAAAGGTCTTACTACAGTGATTTGAAAAGTGGAATTAAGGTTAGCCTTACCTATCGGGCTGAGATTATGATATGATTATTTGAGACGGAGTCTCGCTGTGTCGCCCAGGCTGGAGTTCAGTGGCATGATCTCGGCTCACTGCAACCTCCGCCTCCCAGGTTCTCCTGCCTCAGCCTCCTAAGTAGCTGGGATTACAGGCGTGTGCCACCACGCCCAGCTAGGTTATTTTGTTTTTGTTTTTGTTTTTTGTATTTTCAGTAGAGACGGGGTTTCACCATGTTGGTCAGGCTGGTCCCGAACTCCAGACCTTATGATTGCCTGCCTTGGCCTCCCAAAGTTTATAGGATTATAGGCGTGAGCCACCGTGCCTGGCTGATTAGGATTATTAAATATAAAATGGGGGCTCTACATTAAGATTAGGATATGCTCTAATGAGGTCAAGGAGACAATAAGATTAACACAAGGATGGCTAGGATAAAGATTAGGATTATAAAATAATTAATATTGTTGTTCTGTGCCAATGCCAGGCTAAATGTTGAATCAAAATCATTTTATGTTGGAACTAGAAATAAAACTAAGATTTTCCTTTTTCTTATTTTATCAGTGTGTACTCAAAGGGAATTTGGTATTGCTGCCCTTGCCAGGGAAAAGCTGGGAGACAGCATCTGTGGGATTAGAACCCCAGAACCTTTTAGATATTCTCTTTGGAGAGTAGGATTCATTCATTCATTCATTCATTCATTCATTCATTCATTCATTCATACATTTATAAAACTGGGTGCCAGTTTTATGCAAAATTCTGGTCCTTGCCTTCTGAGAGCCTGAAATCTAGTGGGTGAACTAAGCCAGAAACACATACACAATGAACTGTAACACAACTTTTTCCAAAAGTTTTATTGTTCTATTGTTTCTTATGCTTTGAAGTATTTGAAAAACTCTTATTTTAAGGAAGCAAAACCCCTTCGGCTGGGGGATCATTTAGATATAGTTTTAGATTAAAATGATTTCCTCAAAGCTTGTTGAGAAGTTGAAGCTTTTCACCTGGGCTCGGGAGGCATTATTTGTACCAAAAGGCAAGGTTAAGAGCATGGAGTCTGGAGCCAGTTTTCCTGGGTTCAAATCCTGGCTTGCACATTTTCAATTGGTAACATAAATTCTGTGTTTTAGTTTTTACCTCTGAAAAAGAATAATAATATTATCTGTTTCATAGTGTTGTTATAAGGATTAAATGAGTCAATATGTGTAAATTACAGGCGGTTCCTGACTTTGACCATTTTTTGACTTTATGATGATGCAAAAGAAGTACATTCAGTGGAAACCGTACTTTGAGTACCAATATAACCATTCTGTTTTTCACTTTCAGTACAGTATTCAGCAAATTACATGAGCTATTCAAAACTTTATTATAAAATAGACTTTGTGTTGAGGATTTTGCTGAACTGCAGGCTAATGTAAGTGTTCTGAATATGTTTAAGGTAGGCGAGGCTAAGCTATGATGTTGATAGGTTAGGTGTATGAAATGCATATTCAACTTACAATATTTTCAGTATATGATAGGTTTATCGGGAGGTAACATCATCATAAGTCAAGGAGCATCTGTTCTTTAAGTGTTACTTGGGTTATCATAACGATTACATAAATGCTTTGTAGTATCATAACAATACCTATGTCTTTGAGCAAAGTACAGTTCGGATGACCCTGGAGCAGAAGTCTGGGATGTCACATGCAATACCATATTTGGCCGGTAGATGACACCAAGGTCCACAATGTCGAAATTGTGCCAGCCGAAACATTAAGATATTTTTGTGTCTTTCTAGCTGATCCTTTATCTGCGATTTGTGGGCATTGTAAGAGAAGAAATAGGACTAAAGAAGCTAATTTACATTATTAAAGCTAATCTACAAATTTCCTTTGTAAGGCTCAAGCCTGAAATACTGAGATATTTGATTATGGTGTGAAAGCAACAGTGTGTATTTGAGAGTTGCCTGACTGAAAATTATGGGGCCTGGATTTTAGTTCTGATGCTGTGGACGCTGTGTGTTCCTGGGTGAGTTTCTGAACTTAACTGAGTTTCAGCTTCCCCTTCTCTTTTGCTGTTATTTGAGGAATAAAATAGAATGAGAATGCAAAACAGACATATAACGAAGTGGAAAAACATGAGGGAGAAGCAAAGAAGATATGGTAGGAATTAGAATTGGAGGTGAAGGAATAGTGGGCATACGGCAAGGGAGGGGAATTAAAAATGGAAATGATAAAGGTAGGAACATGACTATGGAGGCGAAGACAAAATAGAAAAATATAAAATATTATACTTAATGCCTATAATTTTTCACATAAAGATACCTGCCTTTACTACATTTCAGATGCTGTGTCTTGCACGCATACACACAGACATGTGGCTTTCATCCATTCTCGCAATGTAATGGGTGTGAGGAAGGCAGAGGGGCAGGGAACTCAAACTTTCTGATAAAAGCACATGGAATCTCCTCTCTTTTAAAGCACATTAAGCAGCTCTCCCTCAGCTTTGTGTGAGCCCCATTTCCTTCCCCAGCAATCTCCTGAATGCCCTGGTTACCTCCTTGTTCCTCAGGGTGTATATGAGAGGGTTCAGTGAAGGAGTGCCCACTGCATAGAAGAGACCAAAGAACTTGCCCCTCTCTTGGGCATAGGGATTTTTGGGCTGGAGGTAAACAGCAATGACTGAGCTGTAGAAGAGGGTGACCACAGCGAGATGGGAGGAGCAGGTCCCAAAAGCTTTCCTCCGCCCTTTTGCAGAGTTAATCCTCAGCACTGCCTGGGTAATGGCTCCATAAGAGACAAGGATGAGGCTGAAGGCACAACCAAGATGAAGACACTGGCAACAGCCATCTGGATCTCATTGTAGGAGGTGTCCCCACAGGAGAGTCGAATTAGAGCTGGGACCTCACAGACAAAATCATCCACTTGCCGATGGGGGCAGAAGGGCAGGCGCAGGGTGGATGGTGTCTGGACCACTGACTCCACCAGCCCAATGACCCAGGCCACAGATGCCAGCTGCCAGCACAGGCGGGGGTGGATGATGGTGGCATAATGGAGAGGCTGGCAGACAGCCACGTAGCGATCAAAAGCCATCACTGTCAAGAGGATGCACTCAGTGGTCCCCAGGGACAGGAAGATGAAGAGCTGGACAGAGCAGCCCAGGAAGCTGATGGTCTTCTTTGGGCCCCAGAGGTTAACCAGCATCTGGGGGACACAAGTCGTGGTGAAGCAGAGGTCCAAGAAGGAGAGGTTGGAGAGGAAAAAGTACATTGGAGAGTGGAGCCTGGGGTCCAGCACAGACAGCAGGATGATGAGTGTGTTGCCACCAGGGTTAGGAGGTAGGAAGTGAAGACAACCACAAAGAGAGTCCTTTCCAGTGCTGGGTGTTCAGAGAAGCCCAGAAGGAGGAAGCCCATGGGGGAGCTTTGGTTAACCATGGCCTGTTCTTGTTTGTACCTGGAAGGATGAGGCTGTCGCCCCAGTGTGATTCAACTTGTCTTATCAAAACTCAGCCTGGGTGTTTGTGAGGTCACAGCAGGTGGGTGTTTCTCTTCTGTCTCTGCTCACCCAGCCTCCATTTCCCAGGCTCATCACCATCCAGCAGCTCCTTCTCGTTCCCTGTTCTTTCTGGTCAAACATTGCCTAGTGAGAATGAGGAAACCATGAATGTACTGGACAGCGGATGGAGACTCACACTGGTGCCTCTGACTTCCTGGGTGAGGGCAGAGGAGGCTGATTTAAAATATGCATTAATTAATTCATTCATTCAAGGGAAACTTACTGAGTGCCACTATGTTCTGAATGCTGTTCTAGAGTTGTCTCTTATTTATTGGATGATCTTGTAATGTATATTGAATGAATTTTCTGATAAGTGATCTCTGTAGGCTCAATTATTGCTCTATTGGTTGAATGAATTTTATAGAACTCTGTATATTCCATTTGTTTTGTATTTTTTCATTTGCAAGTGAGCTTATCAGAGACAGTGTTTTATCTAAGAGAGATTTTGTTTTGTTTTAAGATGTCCCCACTTGCAGAGAGACCAGGTTGGTTGCCCCGGCCTTTTTAGCAACCTAAGTTGCTGAACCAACTGACCTGAAGGGAGGGGTGGAAATTGGTCCACGTGCTTCGTCCTTGCCATGAGTAGCTTACAAGTAGGAGGCGAGAGTGACCACAAGCATGTTAAAATCACCAGGAGTTCACAGGAACATTATCGAAAGACTCCAAGAGTCACTCTCCTTAAATCCTGTAGTCTTTCAGACACCACCAAAAAAAGAATCCAAATTTTAAAGGCCAGTAACAGCAATGTACTGGGTGAATGAGAGTAAAGGTTCTGTAGGATGACTGACCTATTTGGTCGGATATGTCAGGGAAAGCTTCCTAGAGGAGGTGGCTGGGTTTTTTCCTTAAAATAGAGATGTATTGGGGCATAGAAGGTCAGCTGAGAGCTGGAGGTGGGAGACTGAAGCCACTCTGGCAGGTCAGAGACAAGGACTCAGGGTCTTACAGGACCTTAGGAAGGCCATGAGGGGAGCAGAGGAGATGGTGGGCCACCCACAAATGTGCCATGGAGCTCAGAGGATGGCAGGAGTGTCTTCCTCTTACAGGGTCTCCATCTTGTATTCAGTTCTATCACATCTCCCTTTTTGCCAGGACTCTCTGCCATTGTCTCTTCTTCCTCTTTCTCCCATTATTCTTTTCTTGCTTAAAATATATTTTTAATTTTTAAAATATTGTTACATATTTAAACATAAGTATGAGTAAGGCAAATTGCAGTTTAAAGAATAATAATGTTAGGGCCGGGCGCGGTGGCTCATGCCTGTAATCCCAGCACTTTGAGAGGCCGAGGCGGGTGGATCACGAGGTCAACAGTTCAAGACCAGCCTGACCAACATAGTGAAACCCTGTCTCTACTGAAAATACAAAAAAATTAGCTGGGCTTGGTGGAGGGTGCCTGTAATCCCAGCTACTTGGGAGGCTGAGGCAAGAGAATCTTGAAACTGGAAGGCGGAGGTTGCAGTGAGCCGAGATTGCGCCACTGCACTCTAGCCTGGGCAGCGAGAGCAAAATTCTGTCTAAAAAAAAAAAAAAAAAAAAAAAAAAGAAGAAGAACGTCAACCCCTGGTATGCCCATCAAGCAGATTAAGGAACTGAGCAAATGTTTCAAGTATTTTAGAAGCTCCTGTGTGCCCCTCCCTGCTCTCTCAATTCCTCACCCCTCAAGACGTCACCACTATTCTGTTTTTTTTTTTAGATGGAGTCACATTCTGTAGCCCAGGCTGGAGTGCAATGGTGTGATCTCTGCTCACTGCAACCTCCACCTCCAGGGCTCAAGCTATTCTCCTGCCTCAGCCTTGCAAGTAGCAGGGATTACAGGCACTCATGACCATGCTCAGCTAATTTTTGTATTTTTAGTAGAGATGGGTTTTTGCCGTGTTGGTCAGGCTGGTCTCAGACTCCTGACCTCAGGTGATCTGTCCGCATCAGCTGCCCAAAGTGCTGGGATTACAGACATGAGCCACCGTGCCTGGCCTCTAAAATTTTAATTATGCCTTCACTTTCATTTTTTAAGGTGTATTTCACATACCATAAAATTTGCCCTTTTGAAGTGTGTAATTTAGTGGTTTAAAGTATATTCACAAGTTGTGCAACCAACATCATTTACTTCCAGAACATTTCATCACCCCCAAAAGAAACCTCATGCTCATTAGCTGCCACCCCCCTCCTTTGTTTCCTTTGTAATATAAAATTCTTTGCATGTAACCTTAAACAATAGCCAACTGTTTCTTATTCATCCATTATGTGTCATCCTAATTAATTTTCTACATTTCTAACTTTGTCATTATCTTGGCATTTTACTCCTTTCCTTTCTCTGCTATATTGCTGAATCTCTTTAGATTACACCTTTCTTAGTGACTCTTTGTTTCCCTTTCCCTCTTTGATCTCTGTCTTTTCTACTCTCATTATTTTTCTCCTACTCCTTTTCCTTCTGATATATTCATGCATTGGTCTGTGCATTTATTCATTTATCAAACTCCAAAGTGCCAGCATTGTGTTAGGAGCTGGGGAAGGAGTTGGGAGGTCCCTTGAAAGGGGTTTATGATAGGCTAGTGACCATGACCTACCCTTGCTGTTAGTAAGGTGCTTCCTGTGTGCCAAGCATGGTGATAAACAGCTCCCTGAACATCTGGTTCTCACAGTGACCCTACAAAGACATATAATTATTCCAATTTTACCAAAAAGTGAACAGTCACAGACAAGATAAGAGACTTGTGTAAGGTTACCTAGCCAATAAGTGCTAGGACTAGGATTTTAGAGTACATTTAACTCCAAATCTGGTGCTCCAGTGTTGAGGATAGGTGGAAACTGATATCTCAGAGCCAAAGAGCAAAGGTTCTACTTACCTTCAATCAAATAAAAATCTCTTCTGCTACCAGCAATACCCATAACAGAGCTCTTAATTAGCACCCAGCCTCCACTTGTACATCAGGAAGAAACAAAAAAAAATAAATAAATAAAGAGGAATGGGCATCCTTGAATGGGCAACTGCATCTCTGGTCACAATAGGGATTGCTAATGTTGGCCATCTGGCACTTTTCTAAGCACACATGTGTGTGATGAGCTGGAGCTGGCTGAGACTATCTCTTGATTAGTAAAATTTAGGAATTTTGTGAGACAGTTATTAAACCATCAGTGGCTTGAGACAGCCATGGCAGGAATATTTACACTATGAAAATTGGCAAACACTACAAATTAGGGCTCTCCCCATCTGCCACCAACCAAGATATTTATTAAACATTTAGCCTACACTGCTGATTGTCCTTCACAACTCTACATATTATTCTCTTCCTTCCAATATGAAGAAGTTGAAACAAAGAAATGTAAATAACTTTCCCAAGGCAGTAAGTAAGCACCAGAGCTGATGATTGAACCCAAATCTGCTAACTGTAGAGGGTGTGCATCAACCAAAGCCCACCAAATCTCTGCGGGGAGGATGAGGCCAAGGTCAGAACTTTGCCATTGAGTTCTTTGACATCGAGTTCTTTGCCAACAATTTTTCCCCTCCGTCTAAGGAGAGGTATGCCCGTGTTTTAGTGGCATTGGAGGTAGAAATGTTGACATGGTATGGTGGTAGAGAGAGGGATCCCACAGAGGGAAAGAGCTCATTAATTCTGCTGAGACCCTAGGTTCCATAGCCCATAGACAATTCATTAGCCACTAATTATGGTAAAGGGGGCAGGGGAATATCTATAGGAAATATGCCAACAATAGTCATCACTGTGGTAGGTAAAAGAGGTCCCTCACTGCTTCTTTCTGTCAATAGGAAGAAAAAGGACAGTGTCTCTCTTCCCCACCACATCCAGTGAGTCCCGGGCATCCTGATAGTCCTCTCAAGCTTATGATTCATCCATTCAGAACCTCAGTTTTTTAAGTTCTCAGCTTCCTCCTTTTCTATTTAATTCTTCTGCGATGGATCACATTGTAGTAACAGAATTATAAAGCTCTGGATGTGGAGAGTACTTAGGACATTTAGCCAGGCTTCATATAACTGAATTGTTATGCTTCTCTTCCATTAGAAAGGAAGCCTACGGGGTCAGCTAATAAATGGCATGTACTACGTCCATGGATCTACTCAGTAGTCATTTCTGTGGCCTTTAAATCTGTAACTGGAATGCACATGCTTGGCAGTTGGCAGAATCCCCACATAGTTCTTTAATCTGTGGAGTAAGAACTACAGATTCAAGTGGAAGACCTGAATCTACACCTCTTACCACAAAGACAGTAAATCAAGAAAAATATCACAATTCAAGGGAAATGGCTGATTGATGCCACCTTTAATGGATGTGAGGGTTCATTCCTATCATATTTCACATTTAATTCACCTGTCTGGTCACTACAAAAATCAGAGGCATCTTGAAAGGTGACCAGACTAGCACAAACCCAACCAGGAAATAGCTGTAATTGCAGCTGTTGTGCCTGATTAACACGGTTTCAGGTCCATGTTTTATAGCTATTAATCTGTTGAATAGTGTGTTCTTTTCTTTTCTTTTTGAGATGGAATCTCACTTTGTTGTCCAGGCTGGAGTGCAACGGCGCGATCTTGGCTCTCTGCAACCTCTGCCTCCCGAGTTCAAGCAATTCTCCTGCCTCAGCCTCCTGAGTAGCTGGGACTGCAGGCGAACGCCACCACGCCCGGCTAATTTTTGTATTTTTAGTAGAGGGTTTCACCATATTGTCAGGCTGGTCTAACTCCTGACCTTGTGATCTGCCTGCCTCAGCCTCCCAAAGTGCTGGGATTACAGACGTGAGCCACTGCGCCTGGATGAATGTGTTCTTTTCAAATACTGTCAGGAAGAAAGACCAAAGGCAGTTTAAATTTACAGGGTATGAATATAAGTGTACATTTACATTTACATTTTTGCTTCAGTACCATGTTAAAACTCTCCCATTATAATAGGGTCCATATAATAGGGACATGGATGTGCTGCAACTCCGGCAAAAAAGCCTTGATTTCTATAGTGTAAATATTCTCACCATGGCCAATTTTAAACTGTCAATGTGAGATTACTGAAAATGCAGAGTTGTAGAGAAATGTACGGTAACACACCATTACACAGAAGAATTTATAATACAGAGGGTTTTGTGGTTTTTTTTGAATAAACAAACGGTCTTTATTAGGCTCAGACCAGAAGTCCATGGGTCTTGAGGAGACCTGTGTGTATTTGTCAGTTTTCTTTTTCATGTTCTTTTCCGCCTATTTCTGCAGCCTCGTAAGCTGTGTCTTCTTCTGGTAGTGGATCTTGGCCTTCTTCTTCCTCTTCTCCAGGGCGGCTGTCACTGCCTGGTACTTCCAGCTAACTTCATGAGCCGGGTGTCTAGGCAGACAAACTTTCTCGTAGGCTTCAGACACACAGCCCTGAGGGCAGCAGGAACCACTATCGCTTTTTCTTGTCATAGGGCGGCGGAATGCCATCAGACACCTTGAGGTGGTTCAGGGTGGCCTGGCCTCGCTGGGTCTTTTGGGGCAGCCGGCCTTGCACCATCCACCAGAAGATGCCTCTGGGGCCGAGAAATAGCAGGGCCTCGAGAAGGGTTGATGTTCATCTGCTTGCGGAGAAAGGCCTGTGGAAAGGCCAGGTACTTCAACTTGTTTCTGTAGAAATTGCCAGAAATGTTGATGCTCTCGCAGCGCACGACCACCACCTTCTGGCCTAGAAGGAGGGAAAGGGTTGGGAAGTGCTGAGGGTGCCACCTGAAGGCTCTCCCTCTACCTGTGACTGCACCCAGACAGTGATGGGCAGAGCGGAGTTCATGTTTCAATGAAAAGACAGGCTAATGGAAAATCACTTCTGAGCCAGGAGGACCGCACTCAAGGAATGGGAGTGGCTGGCGGGTCTCAGAGCAGCAGTGCATGGGGTTGGTCTCATGGCCATGAAACTCAAACGAAAGATGGTGATTGTTGCACCGATCCAGAATATTTTTATTATACAGACAACATTATTTAGTATTTTTATTATACAGACATAACAGATATAAATAACCAGAATAGTATAGAAAATATGGTAAGATAAATACCTAGAAAATGAAGAGCTTAGGGATTTGTTACCTATGTCTTAAAATAACTTCTTAAAATAATAGTCATGTTTAACAACTGATTTACACAATTTCTGAAAATTTAACTGTTGGCTCTATGAGGCAGTATGAACTAGCTGCAACACACCACTGAACTTGGACCTTCTGGACATTCAGCAAAACATCACATTGTTCCACTGTATCAACAATATCTTATTAATCGAACAGAATGAGCCATGAGGGCAAGCATATTGGCGACACTGGTAAGACAAATGCACTCCAGAGAGTGGGAGATATACCCTGTGAAGATTCAGCATCCTCCACATCTTCGAAGTTTTTAAACTTCGTGCCAGGATATCCCTCTAAAGTAAGAACACATTATTGCATTTCACATGTAACACTACTAATGCAGAACTGGAAAGAGATACACAGTAACACACCATTACACAGAATAATTTATAATACAGGAGTGTTTTTTGTTTGTGTGTGTTTTGGAATAAACAGTCTTTATTAGGCTCAGACCAGAAATCCATAGGTCTCGGGGAGACCTGTGTGTATTTGTCAATTTTCTTCTCCACGTTCTTTTCCGCCTGCTTCTGTAGCCTCATGAGCCGTTTCTTCTTCCACTAGTGAATCTTGGTCTTCTTCCTCTTCTCCAGGGTAGAGAATGCTTGGTTGTCCTATTTAGTTTCTAGAGGGAGCATATTCCACACTCATGGGAATACCACATGGAACAGTTTACTAGCGACTGACTGAAGCCCAGAGCAGACATGGGGTCTGCAGTTGTTCTAGGCTGTCATATCAGCCATGTGGTACTGCTTTGGCCATGTGACTTAATAGACCTAATAAGCACTAAAGGTATCAGTGGTGGGAAAAGATACAGTGTGGCATTTTGGGCAAGCCTCAAAAGGAAAATCACAACATAGATCCCCGGGGTTCTTGATCAAAGCTATACTGTCTGTTGCAGGAAAGTGAACTCCATTAGGAAACAAGTCCTAGCCTGCTCTTGGGCCTTAATAGAGACAGAGCTCCTGATCATGAGACATCAAATGGCCATGAGGCTAGGACTGTCCATCATGAACTGGGTCCTGTCAAATCAATCAAATGATGAGGTCTGGTGGTTACAACATCATCAATTGGAAGAGAGAAGTAGTATATCCTGGATCAATCGTGGGCAGAACTGGAGGGCAAATGCAAGGTGCTGAAGTGGGGGATCAGGTTCCCATGTCCCGCACACTGTGGCCTTGGTACTTCCCAACTTGCTCATACCAGTAGCTCATGGGAGTGTTCTAGTTATTTATTGCTGCATAACAAAATCTCCCCAAATTTAATGGGCTTAAATGAACACAAACTTCTTTGTATCTCACATGTTGTGGGCCAAGAATTTGGGAAGAAATTGGCTGGGTTTTCTTATATTCCATGTTGTATCAGCTGGGATCCCTTGGAAGTATTCAGCTGGCAGATGGACTGCTCTAGAGGGTCCGAGACAGCTTCACTCACATGCCTGACACCTTGGTGGGTTCGCTGTAAGTTTGGGCTCATCTTGACTATTCTCTGTCTTCATGCTATCTCAGGGCCTTTCTACATAGTCTGCCCAGCATGATAGTCAAACTTTTTACTTGGAAACTCAGGACTCCAAGATAGCAATGAGGAACAGCCAGTTCTCCTACAGGCTGGCCCCAGAGCCGGCATGGTGTCACTTCTGCCACACTGTTTTTGTCAAAACAGTCATAGACTAGCACAGATTCAAGGGGAGGGGAAATAGATAGCCCTCCTGATGGGATGATTGTCCGATAGTTTGTAGCCATCTTTAATCTGTCATGGGGTGAGGGGTAGTTTATAATTGGCTAATGGAGGAAAAATAAGATGACCTTGGTTCATGGATGTATCTGCTCAACACATTGGTGTGAGCTGAAAATGGACAGCTGCTGCATTATAGCCGCACTCAAGAGTAGTTCTGGAAGACAATAGAAATTGTAAATCCTCCCAATGGGCAAAGCTTTGCGTAGTGCACCTGATTATCTATTTTGTGTGGAAAGAATAATGGCCTAATGGAAGAATATTGTGAATACATGGGCAGTGGCAAATGGCTTGGTTGGCTGGTCAAGGGCTTGGAAGGAGGAGGTTTAGAAGATGAAGAACAATGAAATTTGAGGAAGAGGCACTTGGATGGATTTATGAAAATGGGAAATCTTTTTTTATTTATGAAAATGGGAAAATTGTGAATATCTTTGTTTTGCATGCTAATGCCCACTAGAGAGCATCCACAATAGAAGGGGCTCTAAACAACCAAGTAAACAGTGACTACAGGCCAGTTCACACTAAGCAGCTTCTCCAAAATGGATTTGAATCCAGACCATCTGATGCTGCACAATGGGAAAGGGCTCCGGGTATTTGCAGAAAACCCCCAAACTGACCATTTTCTCCTATATCCTCAACATTCGACACTTCTAGTCACCAAAACATGTTGGGTTTTATTTTATTTTATTTTATTATTGTTATTTTTTTTTGAGATGGGAGTTTTGCTCTGTTGCCTAGGCTGGAGTGCAGTGGCGCGATCTCGGCTCACTGCAAGCTCTGCCTCCCAGGTTCACGCCATTCTCCTGCTTCAGTCTCCCGAGTAGCTGGGACTACAGGCGCCCGCCACCACACCCTGCTAATTTTTTGTATTTTTAGTAGAGACGGGGTTTCACCTTGTTAGCCAGGATGGTCTCGATTTCCTGACTTCGTGATCCGCCTGCTTTGGCCTCCTAACGTGCTGGGATTACAAGGCTGAGCCACCGCGCCTGGCCAACATATTGGTTTTTCTCCCAGACTGACCAATATATTCTCCAGTGGATACCAATTAGGTGTCCTATAGTTCAATTCAATTCACCTCTGATATTATTCACCTGGAGATAGAGTGAGATCGCACAGATTAAAGGATCCCATAAGACTGCTTCCCACTTCAGATGCCAATCACAAGTCCAAGCTTCTGGAACTTCTGACCTACTGGGAATCCTATTGGGGGTTCCCACAATCCCCTCCTTGGGTTTGATCATTTATTAGAGCAGTTCACAGAATACATGAAAGCTCTTTACTTCAATTTACCAGTTTATTATAAAGGATATTCCAAAGGATACAGATGAACAATGAAATAGAAGAGATGCACAGGAAAAGGTATGTGGGAAGGGGCACAGAGCTTCCGGGGCATGCCGCCCTCTCAGCACTTCTGTGTGTTCACCAACCTGGAAGTTCTCTGAGCTCCGTAGTTCAGGGATTTTTGTGGAGGTTTCTTCAAATAGGTATAGTTGATTATTAACTCAATGTCTAGCCCCTCTCGATTTTCTGGAAGATGAGGGTGGAGCTGAAAGTTTCAAACTTCTAATCATGGCTTGGTCCTTCCAGTCAGAGTCCCCATTCAGGGGCCCACCAAGGGGTCACCTCATTAGAACAAAAGATGCTTCTGTTACCCAGGAAATTCCAAGGGATTAGAGCTCAATGTTAGGAACTGACATATTTGCTCAAAGACCAAATATTAGAACAAAAGACTCTCCTAGCACTCCTATTGCTCAGGGAATTACAAGGGCCTTAGGAACTCTGTGCCAGGAACTGGGATCAAAGGCCAAATATGTATTTCTTATTATATCACAATATCACAGCCTCTTGGCCACCACATTATTCTGCAGCCCATGACTGCAATAGCTTTTTGGATTATATTCAGATGGTTTTCACATGTGGCTATAGACTCAAGTACCATACTCAATGATGATCTCAGAATTACATGTCATTTTGCTATGATTCTCTCCCATGTTTAGCTTTTTGAAAAATCTTTTGGTTTCATATTATATTATGGGATATATTAGCAATCTCTGATAGTTTTGTGGCATATTAAATATTCATGGATGAAGCAGCTTTGGGAGTAGATAATGGATAGGGTGTTTATAACTAACCTAATTTAAATTTTATTCTAGTTACTACATTACTTAGCTATTTTGCCTGGCAATTAATGAAGAGCACTGGAACTGATTCCTACTGGGGCATAAACTTGTAGCCACTTCTGTCTTGAGTCTATTAGCTGCTTAAAATTTACACACACGCACACACATACACACTATTTTGAATATGTAAAGCACACACCGCTGTAACATTTAAAAGACAGGCAAAAATATAAAGTGAAAAGCAGATTTCTCTTCCATGTCTGTTCTTCTTCAAGTTACAGCTGTCAATGATGTCATAGGGCTCACCAGCTCCAGAAACAGCTTCTTCTGCAGGAACCTGGGAGGCTTCCAAGACACAAAGAGATTTTACTTCCTGCTGAAAGACATTGGTGATGGCTTTCTCGACTCCTGTAGACCTCGCGACTGCCGGATCCCAGTTGGTGTAATCTGCCACGGTCTTTGGCAGGAGCAGGCATCGCGGGCCCAGAGCTTGGGCCGATTTCTTCTTCTCGACACGGCAACCTTGTCTAGGGAAGGCTGGCACAGAGGTCTGCAACCATGAGCCAGCTCCGCCCTGCTCTGCTGTCAGTCTGCACCAGAGGCCAATGCTTTCATGAGGACGCAGGGCCTAGGATTTCTTTCCATAAATATAGTCTATCCTCCATTCCCACAGGTTCTGCATCTACAAGCAAACATGAATTGAAAATACAATATTCTCAGGATGCTGAACTCATGGATGTGAGAACCGACTTTTTGTATCTGTGAGTTCTGCAAGGTCAACTTTGGAACTTCAGCATCTGCAGATTTTGGTATCTGCCCTGGGGATACTGAGGGATGACTGTAATAAATGTTCATTAAATGCCTACTGTGCCAGATACTATGCCAGGCACTAAGAATATAAGGATAAGTGAGCCAAAACCCTGGCCCTCACTTTCCTTACTGTGTGCTTTGAGAGGTAGACAATTAAAAAGATCTTGTTACTTCATGGGAAGTGCTTTTTGTTGGTGGTAGAGAGGAGCTGGAGGGGAGAGTCTTCCAAAAAGAGGGAGGAGCACGTTCAAAGGCTAAAGGTGGCAAAGAGCCTGGTGTGGCTCAAACACTTGCACTTGCAGATAGTTCTGTGAACTTGCAGGATTCTAGGCGGTTGAGCCTTAGGAAGTGGGGATGGTAAAGTCTGGAAAACAGGAACCCGATCTAGGAGTTTGGGCTCCACATTTTATTGCAGGGGGAAGCTATATATTATTTTTGGCTAAGGGAGTAACATAGTCAAATTTGTGTTTTAGAATGATTACTCTGATTCAACATGGATAATCAATTTGAATCGGTCAAGACTGCAGGCAAAGAGGCAGTTAGTAGTCATTCCTATCATCCACCAGATATTTCTGGTTCCCTTTCCTGCCACATGATTGGTTTATTTCCCCTCACCTTGAAGTTATATGTAGCCATGAGATTTGCTTTGGCAGATGACCAATGAGTCAAAGTGTTATGCCACTTCTGATCGGAAACTAAGTGCTAGTTTGCTATTTGTCATGCTTATTATTTCCTTCTTTCCCAGCACCTAGGAGTGTTTGAGATGGTGGGTGTTCTGTCAGTCCACATCTTGGGGTGAGGATGACAAGGCAGAATCTCTGGTTGGATGACAATGGGCATGCAGCAGCAGCAAGAAATAAACCTATGCTGTTTCAAGTCACTGAGGATTGGTATTGTTATCACAGTATAACCTGGTATATACTGACTGGTACACCTGAAATGCAGCTATTGCAATAAAAATAAGCAGCACGTGGACTGCAGGTAAGGTAGAAGCAGTGGGAATGGGGGGAATGGATAGATGTGAGGGCTGTTGAGATAAAATTGACCAGATAAAGTGACTGAAATGCAGGAGAAGAAACAGGTTCAGGTAGAGAAAGATGCTGACTTTAATGTGGAACATTCTGGATTTGAAGTTCAGGTGGAGGTGTCCGGTGGACAGCTGGACTTACAAGTGTGCAACTCAAGAGAGCTGGGTTACAGATGAAGATTAGAAGCATCAGTAGATTAACACATTCCTGCACTCCTCTTCCTTGACCTGAAGGTCAAGATTCTCTGCTCTTTCCTTCTGAAGGAGGCATTAGCATCTAGATGGTGTAGGCTACTGAGGGGATAAAGGCAATGAGAAGAGGAAAGAGGAGAGAATGGTTCCATTCTAAACAGATTTTCCATCACACTCTCCATTCCATTCATGTGAGGCTTTGAGAAAGTAATGAACGTAGATCAACTTGAAAAAGGAAATAAGATTTCATAGAAGTTGGGGCTTACACTGCTGCTCCCTTTCTTCTGAGGCCTTTGCTCCATCCAGGCTCCACTGCAGCACTTTATTACTTACAACTGGATTTCATTTTTGTGCCTGGCCAGTAGAGGTTGGTCAGAATTTCAGAACCGCACTAGGAAATGGGTGCAGGACAGCTGTTACCACTGTATAGCCACTGCAGAGCAGACTCACACCTTCTCATGGTCACTGTTATACAGAGGTTGAGAAGAGGTAAAGGAAAATCATCTCCAGAAATGGGAACACATTTTCAGGGTTTGGCAGGAGATTAGTGTTGTGATCCCTGGAAAGCTGGATAATCAGGAAACCTACTAGGACTGGAAAAATAGAGTTTTCTGCCTGATAACCCATTTGGGTATAAATCCTAATGATGTTGGTATATTTATAATGGTGTAAAAGCAACTGCATGCACTTGGTAAGTTAACAGATATGCATCTCAATTTAGGTCTAACAAACTGCTGTGTGTTCTTCGGTGAAATTACTACATTCTCTGAGCTTCACTTTCTGTCAGTCCACCTCAAGCAAGTGGAGATGAACCATCCTGATGTCAAAGGAAATAAGATTGTAAGAATCAGAAGTGGCTGGGCACCATGGTTCACTCCTGTAATCCCAGCACTTTGGGAGGCCGAGGCGGGTGGATCACCTGAGGTCAGGAGTTTGAGAACAGCCTGGCCAACATGGTGAAACCCCGTCTCTACTTGAAATAAAAATTAGCTGGGCGTGGTGGCGCACGCCTGTAGTCCCAGCTACTCAGGAAGCTGAGGCAGGAGAATTGCTTAAACCTGGGAAGCGGAGGTTGCAGTGAGCCGAGATCACGCCACTGCACTCCAGCCTGGGTGACAGAGTGAGACTCTGTCTCAAAAACAAAACAAAACAAAACAAAAAAAACCAAAAAAAAATCAAAAGTGATGGTAAAGTGATGATGATAATATAAGAATCAGAGAGAGGTTACATAACCAGAAATAGGCGTGGTGTATCTGGAGAACCTGTAATGGAGAAGACAGTTAAAAAATCGAAAAGAAAATAAAAATATAGAAATTAAATATTAAAATGGGCAAGTATGATAATCTTTTTGAGTTTTAGATGTTAATTAAAGATACCTACCTCCTCTTACCTGACTCTTAGTCTTTCTCTGTCTCTTTCTCTCTCACACACACACTAATGTACTGTGACCCATTGTAAAGGCTTTGATGGGTGTATGAAAGGTAGTATACTTGGGAGTTCAAACTTGTTCACCAAAGGATACATAATTTCTTCTTAATTTAGAAAGCACATTAAGCAGCTCTCCCCCAGCTTTGTGTGGGCCGCATTTCCTTCCCCAGCAATCTCCTGAATGCCCTGGTTACCTCCTTGTTCCTCAGGGTGTATATGAGAGGGTTCAGTGAAGGAGTGCCCACTGCATAGAAGAGACCAAAGAACTTGCCCCTCTCTTGGGCATAGGGAGTTTTGGGCTGGAGGTAAACAGCAATGACTGAGCTGTAGAAGAGGGTGACCACAGTGAGATGGGAGGAGTAGGTCCCATAAGCTTTCCTCCGCCCTTTTTCAGAGTTAGTCCTCAGCACTGCCCAGGCAATGGCTCCATAAGAGACAAGGATGAGGCTGAGGCACAGCCAAGATGAAGACACTGGCAACAGCCAACTGGATCTCATTGTAGGAGGTGTCTTCACAGGACAGTCGAATTAGCACTGGGACCTCATAGACAAAATCATCCACCTGCCTATGGTCTTATTAAAACTCAGCCTGAGTGTTTGTGATGTCACAGTAGGTGGGTGTTTCTCTTCTGTCTCTGCTCACCCAGCCTTCCTTTCCCAGGCTCATCACCATCCAGCAGCTCCTTCTCATCCCCTGTTCCTTCTGATCAAACATTGTCTAGTGGGAGTGAGGAAACCATTAATGTGCTCGACAACGGATGGAGCCTCACACTGGTGCCTCTGACTTCCTGGTTGAATGCAAAACGGCTGATGTAAACCATAGATCAGCTAACTAGTTAGTTTTCATTAATTTTGAAAAAATTTATTAAGCACCTATATGTTCTAATCACTATGCTACTACTGAATTTTCCCTTTGTTATGTGTGGAAGGAAATATAAAGAAATGTGTGTTCAGTGAGTTTCCTGATTGTCAACATTACTAGAGAATTCATCATGTTTTCTAGTGGTTGGCATAAATTTTCTCAAATCATTCACATTCTATCTACTTTACACTTTTGCAAGAGATTTGACCAATGATAGAAATGTGGACTGTGGAGATTTCTTCTGTATGTGAAATGACTCAACCGCTAGAAAGATCAGTCTGGTGATTTAGGTCTTGCAAAAAAATGATGACTTATTAAACTAAGAACAAACATTTCTTCTGCAAATGAAACGTCCTACCTAAATGTTCCATTATGTGTAATATGTAAAAATAAGAAAAAATATAATGTCAGTCAGAAAGATTATTTTCTGGTTCTATAAATGCAAAAAAATCCTGAAGAACTGATGTTTGGCGATAGAAAGCTGAAATAGATTTCAATATCCTCTCCTTTTCATGTAAGATAAAATATAGTAGTAAAAACATACCATGTTGAGTTTGGGACATGTAAATAAAATTTTGTTTTGACAATGCTTGGTTAATTTTATTCACATGCAATTAAAAACGTTTGATTTTGAAATAAGTCGAAACTTAGAGAAAAGTTGCAAGTGTAGTTCCAAGAACTTCTACATAACCTTTATCAAATGCATCAATTTTTAGTATTTTTACTCATTTTCACTATCATTATGCTCAATATGTTTATGTATCATCATTTTTACTCTGAGTCACTTGGGAATAACTTGTGGACATCATGCCTCTTTCTCCTTATTGTCTTAGTATGCATTTTCTACAAGATGATCTTAATTAACACTATTCAGCAATTAAATTCAATAAACTTAAAATTGATACAGTATTGTTATATATTGTTATAACATACATTCCATATTCCTATTTTCTCTATGTCCCAATAATATTCTTTGTAGTATTTATTTATTTTTTTTCACATAGGATCCAGTCGAGAGTCACATATTGTACTTAGATGTCAGGTCTGACTGTCCTCTTTAGTAGCCTATCCTAAGTCACTGAACTAAGGAGTCTACTTCAAATTACTGAACAATGTGGTCATTCAAGGTTGAGGAGCTTATGGCCTGGAAGAAAGAGTAGTCTTTCTTTCTTCCCCAGGGTTGAAAAACCCTGGCTAGTACATTCAGCATCAGCAGAAAACTTGAAACATTGCGGGCAAATAAGGCAAAAATATTGGGGTAGCGGGGTAGAGATGAGAAACAGATCTGTAAAGAAAATGAGTAGGGTGGTTGAGTGAATCAGGGAATGCTTCCTGGAGGAGGGGACTGTGCTTTTGAGAAGGGAAGGAGAGTTTCAGCATACAGGGCCAACTCAGATGTGGGTGGATGGTGGCAGCTGAGAGGCAGGAACTGGGCAAGTTGTTGGGGAGGTGGCTGGAAAGGCTATAGGTTGGCAGTGTCTCCCCATTGCAGTGTCTCTTTTTTGTGTGTTTAAAAGCCCCATCTCATCTTTTTATTTGTTCAATCTGTTTATATTTGTCTCTTTTTTTCTTTTCCTTCCTCCTATATTCTTTTTACTCTAAGAAAAAGTTTTCCTTTAAAATATTGTTAAATATTTTAACAAAAGATTATTTAAATCTTAAAAGCCTTCTGTGTGCCCTTTCCTAATCATACCCACTACCTACTCCTGAAGAGGCACTGACTATTTCCATTATTATTTTTATAAAATCATTCCTGTATTGTCTTATAACATTACATCCTTTGTGTTGGTAAAAAATAGCCAACTGCTCCTTATTCATCTGTCAACCATCATTCTAATATGCTTTCTGCATCCTGCTTTTACACTCTTATACTCTTGGTAATTCATTGCTTAACTCTGTGTCATTTTTCAGTCTCTTCAATTTACATAATTCTTTGACTCTCTGTTCTCTCTTGTTTTGCGTTTTGCAACATGTCTTTATTCTCACTCTCTTTCTTCTGGTCTTTTTTAGTTTTCTTGGACACCGACAAAAGTCCAGTACAACTTTACTCTCTACCTATTAATTTCATATTCACGG
Source organism: Macaca thibetana thibetana (assembly GCF_024542745.1). Classification (NCBI taxonomy): domain Eukaryota; kingdom Metazoa; phylum Chordata; class Mammalia; order Primates; family Cercopithecidae; genus Macaca; species Macaca thibetana. Next base: position 29,325,619 of record NC_065581.1, on the reverse strand, counting down.
ATGTATTTCTTTATTAATCACCAAAGACCTAGTTGTGTACTAGGTGCTACAAGGGAATGAAATATCAATTCTTTTCTCAATTCATTAGTGAAAACCATGTTAATACTTCGGCAGCTACCATCTGTTGTGTACTTCCTATACACCAGGCACTGTGCTAAACATTTTCTGAATACCTGGTTCTCATAACTCTTTGAGGTAGTTGTGTCATCTTCCTTTTACAGAAGAAGAAACAGTCGCAGGAGAGGTTAAGTAGCTTGCCCAAGGTTACATAGCTGATAAAGACCATGCCTGGAGTCTGAGTCCTGTTTGATTACCAATCTGGTGCTAATGGGGTAGCTCTACCATTGATGATATGTGGACATTAATGGGCAGTAGGAGAAGAATAAACTTATAACTTTTCCTCAATCATGTCAGAATCTCCCCATTGCCTGCTGCTGGAGCTTCTCCCTGACAAGGAGCTTCTGGACTGAGTAAGCCTCTACTTAATCCTCACAATGAAATCTACAAGCAAAGTCAGGAGTGTTGGGACCTTTGAAAAGGTTGTGGATTAGGGCTTAGGTAGTAATGTTGACTGCTAGTGCTGCTGCCACACCTTTCAGAGCACTTCACAACCTTTGTATGACCCAGATATTATTTCTATATTCTATTTTTATTTTCAGATGAAGAAACTAAAACATAGACAGGTTAAATAATTAGCTCAAAATTATATAGCCAGAGCTGAGACTTGAACCCAGGTGGGCTGGCTCTAGAGTCAGGCACAAACTATACCCCATCACCATCCATCTTCTGGACCCATGAGGCAGGAGGTTGCTCTATGCCCACAACCTCTCCTCTTCAGTCCAGTAAATTAACCTCTCTTTTAGTGGTAGTGGAGATAGAAAAGGAAACGTGGTGAAGTGATGGAGGGGGGATCCCAGGACTCCCATCCCATGGAAAGAAATGGCTTGTTAATTCTCTCAAGACTCCAGAGCCTCACAGCCCACAGACAGTTAATTAGCCGCTGGTGCTAATGATGATTAAGAAAGGAGGAGATGATTCAGAGGAAACGTGCCAGTATTGGTGCTCCCTGTGGTAAGTAAAAGGGTCACTTTCTGCTCTTCTGTGTCATTGAGGAGCACAAGGTCATGTTTTCTCATTGCCACCTCTCCTGAGTGTGTCCCATTCTTTTCTCTCAAGCCTCATTTGAACCCATCTAAGACTTCGTTATTTCTTGTTTCTTCTCTACTTGTTGAAATTTGTATATAATTTACATGCAATAAAATGCACAGATTTGAGATATACACTTTGATGAATTTTGATGACTTCAATGAAGAAACAGAAGATTTCCATCATCCTACAAACCTTCCCCTTGCCTCTTTCCTTGATACCTGCCATTTTTGCCCAAGGCCAACTGCTATTAAGATTGCTATCACCAGTTTTGGCTCTTCTAGGACTTCATACAAATGGAATAATACAATATGTACTCCTTTGAGTCAGAATTCTTTCACTAGGAGTAATTCTTTTGCAATTTATTAATGTTGTTTCATGTATCAGTAGCTCATTTCCGCTTTTAAAATCAACTTGAGTCTGGGCATGGTGGCTCACATCTGTAATCCCAGCACTTTGAGAGGCCAAGAGGAGTGGATCACTTGAGGCCAGGAGTTTGAGACCAGCCTGAGCAACATAGCGAGACCGTGTCTCTACAAAATGTACAAAAACGTAGCTGTGTGTGGTGGCCTGTACCTATAGTCCCAGCTCCTTGGGGAGCTGAGTTGGGAAAATAATCTAAGCCCAGGAGGTTGAGGCTGCAGTGAGCTGTGATCATGCCACTGCACTCTAGCCTGGGTGACAGAGTGAGACCTTGTTTCAAAAAAACATAAAATAAACTTCTTTAACGTACAATTTACATGTAATAAAATGCACATATTTTAAGTATATTGTTCAATATACTTAGGAGGTCAAGACTGTAGGGAGCCGTGATTGCACCACTGCACTACTGCACTCCAGCCTGGGTGACAGAGTGAGACCCTGTCTCAAAAAAAAAAAAAAAAAAGAAAGAAAGAAAAAAAAAAAGAAAGAAAGAAAGAAACAAACAAAGCATTCATACGTTCATGCCAGCTGATTTCATTGACATAACTTTCCTACAACAGGAAAAACAAATGTAGCAAGATAAAAATCAGACAACTGGTTGTCTGGGACAGGGCATAGGAGAATTTTCTAGAATAATAAAAATGCGTGCTCTATATATTGAATTGGGTATTGGTTATCCAGGTGTATGCACTTGTCAAAACTTGTTGAACGATATACTTAAAATGTGTGCATTTTATTACCTGTAATTTTTACTTCAATGAAGTTTACTTTTTTTATGTTTTTTGAGACAAGGTCTTACTCTGTCACCCAGGCTAGAGTGCAGTGGCATGATCACAGTTCACTGCAGCTCAACCTCCTGGGCACATTATCTTCCCAACTCAACCCCCGTGTAGCTGGGACTACAGGTGCAGGCCACAACACATGGCTAAGTTTTTGTACTTTTTGTAGAGACAGGGTCTTGCTATGTTGCCTGGACTGGTCTTGAACTCTTGGGCTCAAGTGATTCACCCACCTCAGACTCCCAAAGTTCTAGAATTACAGGCATGAGCCATTGTGCCTGGCCTTCATGCTTTATTTCTGGCTTCTGTTATCCAACTTGTTATGGAAACTTATTCATAGTGTTTCATATATTAGTAATTTGCTCTTTTTTATTGCTAATAATATTTCACTGTGTAAATATACCACAGTTTATCCATTCATTGATGGGCATTTGGATTGTGTCTAGTTTTGGGCTGCTATGAAAGAAGCCACAATTGTTGGGTGTGGTGGCTCACACCTGTAATCCCAGAACTTTGGGAGGCCAAGGTGGGAGGACACTTGAGCCCAGGAGTTTGAGACCAGCCTGGGAAACATGATAAAACCCTGTCTCTACAAAAAAATACAAAATATTGACCGGGCATGGTGGTGCATCCTGTAGTCTCAGCTACTTGTGGGGCTGAGATGGGAGGATCACTTGAGCCCAGGAAGTCGAGGCTATAGTGAGCCATGATCATGCCACTGCACAATAGCCTGGGTCACACAAAAAAAAAAAAAAAAAAAAAAAAAAGAAGAAGTGAGCAGTTAGTTGTGTTGTATACAGTTCTTTGATCTTTGTGTGAACACATGTGCTCTTTATTTTGGGTAAATACCTAGAATTGGAATTTCTGAGTCATTTGATGTCTGTTTATCTTTATAAGAAACTGCTAAACTGCTTTCCAGAGTGATTGTGCCATTTACGCTCCCTACAGCAATGAGAGTTCCAGATGTTCCACATCCTTGGTAATGCTTGGAATTGTCAATCTCTTGGTTTTAGGCATTCTGTCGGCTGCGAAGTGCTCCCTCAAGTCGTTTCAGTTTGCTCTGCGATAGTTAATGGTGTTAAACATCTTATCTTTTATTTTTATTTTTATTTTTGAGACAGAATCTCCCTCTGTCGCCCAGGCTGGAGTGCAGTGACCAGATCTAGGCTCACTGCAAGCTCCGCCTCCCGGGTTTACGCCATTCTCCTGCCTCAGCCTCCCGAGTAGCTGGGACTACAGGCGCCCAGCTAGTTTTTTTTTTTTTTGTATTTTTTAGTAGAGACGGGGTTTCACCGTGTTAGTCAGGATGGTCTCGATCTCCTGACCTCGTGATCCGCCCGTCTCGGCCTCCCAAAGTTCTGGGATTACAGGCTTGAGCCACCGCGCCCAGCTAAACATCTTATCATGTGCTTTATTGATCCTTACCTGTCTTTTATTCAAATTATTTTTCATTTTTTAAACTGTGTTATTTGTCTTATTAAAACTGTAGTCATATCTTATAATAATATAATAAAGTAATATAATAAGTATTTATGGTAATACTTTGAGATTATGCAAGTATCTTTTACACATTATAGTTTTGCCTACTAATTTTAGCATCCACAAATGAGTTTTGACTGTAACAATTACTATTGGGCTGTTTGCCTAGTGATAACTTTCATCATTTCTCGTATGTTTGTTATTTTGAATTCTGTAAGAGCTGTTCCTCTCCTCCTATTCGTTTACTGTTTATTTTCTTTATTCATATCCAGTAATGACTCCTGGATATTTATTTTATTCTTTCTCCATTATTCTCATTATTTTCTTTGCTGCTTAAATTTTCCCAGATTTGGCTATGGGGAAATCCTTTAACTTGATTACTGTGAATTTGTTGATATGTCCTCATTTTTTTTAAAATCACTTCTTTAGTTTCCAGCACTATACAGTATTCCAGGGTTATCTTGTATGTTCTCTTTCCTCTCTCTGGGATCAACCATCTCTCCAAGGACTCCTGGTTCTTTTTACCAGAAAATCATATACAGTCGACCCTTGAACAATGTGTGGGTTAGAGGTGCTGACCCCCTCATACATTTGGAAATCCATGAATAACTTTTGACTCACGTAAACCTTAACTACTAATAACCTACTGTTGACCAGAAGCCTTACTGATCATATAAACAATTGACTAACACATATTTTGTATGTTGTATGTATTACATGCTGTATTCTTACAATAACGTGAGAGAGAAAATAAAATGTTATTAAGAAAATTATAAGGAAGAGAAAATACACTGACAGTACAATACTGTATCAATTATGTAAGTTTGTGTCATCTCTTAAGAAGATGAATCATCAGTCAGAAATGGCAGGAAACTGCAGCAGCAGACCTCAATCTACAGCACATATCAAGCAATTCAACTTTTTCCTGTAATGTTGTGACTTTGTCTCCTGGGAGAACTTCCAGCATCACTATATGGGTCTCATGGTGTTATTCAAGCTTTATGGAATTGCACTAAACACAATTAAAAATACACAAGATCCTGGGTGCGGTGGCTCACACTTGTAATCCCAGCACTTTGGGAGGCCGACGGGAGTGGATCACTTGAGGTCAGGAGTTCAAGACCAGCCTGGCCAACATGGTGAAACCCCGTCTCTACTAAAAATACAAAAATTAGCCAGGCGTGGTGGTGCATGCTTCTAATCCCAGCTACTTGGGAGGCTGAGGCAGGATAACCACTTGAACCCAGGAGGCAGAGGTTGCAGTGAGCCGAGATCGTGCCACTGCACTCCAGCCTAGATGACAGAGCAAAACTCTGTAACAAACAAACAAACAAAACAAAAACAGAACAACCACAAGAACTGTGAGACATCACTTTTTCCTAAAGAGAAGATGAACTACTCACATGGGAATGATTAGTATTACATGGTATTTTAATCCCATACTCCCAACACTTGAGCTCACCCTTAGTAACAGGAGCTGGCTACACAATTATTATAGTAGGACAATATGTACTATGACTAATTTTATGCAGTTTTGATTTAATACTGCATTTTATGATTGTTTATAAGTATTTGTGTGTGTTTTAATAAATTTTAACTTTTTATAATAGATTTGTGTATATTTTATAGTAAATGATAAAGTATGCTAGTATCTACATGTATTTTATGCATTTATGATATACCTAATGTTTCTTAATTATTTTGATATTTCTAAGCTATGAAGTTTGTGAGTTTTTTCAAACTGTCACAAATGTACAAAAAATTTTCCAGTATATTTACTGAAAAAAAAATCTACATTTAATGGACCCATGCAGTTCAAACCCTTGTTGTTCAAGGGTCAACTCTATTGTATTTTTCAGTTCCAGCGTTTCCGTTTGGCTTTTAAAATGGCAGTTTCTACATCTCTCTCCTAAAATTCGTCATTTTGTTACCCATTGTATAAATTTTTCCCTGTAGATTCTTTAAAATACTATAGTGATCTTAAAGTCTCCATCTGATAATTCTAACATTTGGGTGGCGTTTGGGTTTGTTTTTATTGAGGATTTAAAACTATTTGTCTAATATTTCTGTTTCTTCACATGATTGGTAATTTCCTGTTTTACACTTGATGATGTAATATGTTACAGAGATTTCGTATTCTATTATCTTTATCTATTTCGTATTCTATTATCTTTCTCTGAAGCATATTGAATCTTGTATAATAAGCAGATATATTACCCACTGATCACTTTGAACTTCTGAAAAACTGGCTTTACATTTTGCTGGAATGGATCATTGCAGTTTTTCCTTGGTTCTAGGGTGAATTCCTTAAGCCTTGGTTGTGATTTTGACTTCTAAAATCTGGTCCTTTTGGGGTTTCAGTTAAAGCCACATTATTTTCAGGTCTCTGTTAATGGTAGCACAGCCTAATCCTAAGTGAAATCCAAAATCCCCAGCTGACAGAAGAAAGTACCAAATAAGTTGCATGGGAAGTAGGAGGCAGAGCCTGGATTCACTCCAAGTTGGCGTGACTGCTACAAAGTGGATATGGGTCAACACATCATCCTGCACCTATGACTGCATTAGTTATTCCAGTTGCTTTGTCAGGTCAGACAATTTTTGCACATTGACATCAGACCCAAGTACCAGACTCAGCAATTGTCTCAGAATTACTTTTTTTTTCCGTTAGGTTTGGTCTCTGATTTTAGCTAATTATAAATTTCTTTGCTTTCAGATATATTATGGGCTATATTATCAATGTTTCCAAGTTTTGCGGTATGTAAAATATTAGTGGAAATTAAATTCTGGGGAGTAGGGAAGGCACAGAATCACGATAGTTAACTTACTATAGCCACCAACTTTTCATGGCCCTTTGCCTGTCAACTAGTGATGAGCACTGAAACTGGTTCCCATTGGTGTATAGCTTATAGCCAGCTCCATTCTGAGCTGATGACTATATAAAAAAAATACTATCCCTTCCCATACTATCTGCCTATCTGAATGTGTAAAACAAGCACGGTTGCAAAACTAGAAAATAACAGCAATAATAAGATAAGAAGTATAATAAATAGTCCGCCTCTCATTCCTGTTCCTCAGGCAACTCAGTTACTCTTTGCAGAGTCAGTGTCTCCTCACAGAGATGTTGTATGCACATGTTAGCATATGTGTATATTTTCTTCCTTTCTAAATAACAAAATATTATACATATATTTTGCAACTTGGCTTTTAAATTTAATTCAACCGTATACACCAGCATTTATTTGTCTATTGATAAGTGTTGTTCCCATTTATTTCGATTGCCAATAGTTATTTCACATGAATATTCTCGTACATGGCTTATTCCACACATACATAAGTGTACTAATAGGGCCAGGCATGGTGGCTCATACCTGTAATGCTAGCACTTTGGGAGGCTGAGGCAGGCAGATCACCTGAGGTCAGGAGTTCGAGACTAGCCTGACCAACATGCTGAAACCCCATCTCTACTAAAAATAAAAATAATAAATAAATAATAAATTATAGTCAGGCATGGTGGCACATGCCTGCAATCCCAGTTACTCAGAAGGCTGAGGGAGGAGAATCGCTTGAACCCAGGAGGTGGAGGTTGCAGAGAGGCGAGATCGTGCCATTGCACTCCAGGCTGGGAGGCAAGAGTGAAACTCCTTCTAAAAAAAAAAAGTGTACTAATAGGATAAGTTCCTAGAAGCAGAATTGCTGAGCTAGAGAATATGAACATGAAAAGTTTTAAATTATATTTTATTATAATCTTTGATACCACAGATAAATAAATATAATGCATATAGAATAATATAATGTAACACTATAAAGCGTAATAGTAGCATAATGAACACTTACGGTTTTTACATTTTTATAGCAGCCGTATTGCTTACATATGTAGTTTTAGATACTATATTCAGTTTTGCTTATGTTTATTTTTCTTTGGAACATTTGTTTTAGATAATATTACTTTACCTTTAATAAAGTGAATATACAATATGTCTGTCAAGTAATACATTTCTTTAACAAACATTAAGTTCTCTTGGTTAAATTTCAGATTCTGAATATGGCAAGATGAAATAATATCAGGGCTTCTAATGCCCTCTTACTTCCTGTTGAAAATCTCCTTCAAGTAGCTCGTATCAGCATTTAGATTGGACTTCATTTTTGTTAAAAAGCAGACATATCCTGAATTTCAAAGTAGTTCCTCTTTTTCTCGTCTCACTATGTAGTTTTGCTTGCTTTTGAGATTTATGGGGAGTATCATACTTTATGTAGTCTTATTCATCTTGCTTTTATTAGATATAGTGAACTCCAAGGTGCTCTTTACTCTTTGATTCTCGATTTTAAAGTTGAACTTCCGGGTTCTCTTCACCCTCTTGCCTCTAGTTTCAGTAAACAACTTTCCTGTCAGTTCTAATCAGTAGTTCACATCTGTTCCCCTGGTCACCTGCTCCATCGTGAGTCACCCCTGGCCACCTGCTTTGACGTGAATCATCCTGAGTTACCTGTTCTGTAACCGCCCTTCCCGCCAAACTACCCACCATGCCACTCCGGCTCATACCCCTGCGCTCTTTAAAATAGCCAATCGGAATTAGCTTAGATTGTGCGGTCCAAACCTAGCCAATAGGGGAACGACACAGCAGTAGGGGCTACCTGCCTCAGGAATAAGAACTCCTTCCCCTCCCTTGTCCAGGTGTGCTCTTGCCATTACTCAATTTGCGAGTCTCACCCTTCTATAGAAGTAAAAATTCCTTGCTGAGAAAATTAAATTTATGTCTGAGTGCTATTTCTTTGCAGCACTGCGGAATACGCATTTGTTTCTAAAACTTTTTTCACTCAATACGTTCTAGCACATTCATCCACATTGTTGTTCACGGATAATTCTTCTATTTATGCTGCTTATGATATTCTACAATTTGGTTACCTATTTCCCTAACACTGATAGGCATTTGGTTGTCTTGGTTTGGTATGTCCATTTTAAATTTCGATAGGTATTTTCAAACTGTTCTTCTTTGAGTGTAGACTTTTTTTCCCAATCACCAATAAATGAGAATTCACAGTAACTTTGTGACTGAGTTTGGTTGGCATTTTTGAAGCGATATTCCAGATCTCAAAGCAGTTTAGAAACTCTTTCATGGAAGTTATTAAAGAGACTAGAAAGAGACCTCTGTTCCAAGTAGGCCTCAATGGGGGCAGTGACAGGCCCAAGAGCGTCCCGTCAGCCAGGGCCACAGTGGGACACTCGTACATAACTGCAACAATTGTTTTATAACTTGGCAAGATCTCCATACCATCATCTTTTACTTTTGTTACTGGAAAGGGATCCTGATCCAGACCCCAAGAGAGCGTTACTGGATCTTGCACAAGAAAGAATTCAGGGTGAATCCATAGAGTAAATGGAAAGCAAGGATATTAAGAAAGTAAAGGGAAAAAAAGAATGGCTACTTTATAGGCAGAGCAACCCTGAGTGCTGCTCATTGACTATTTTTATGGTTATTTCACTAAACAAGGGATGGCTTATTCATGAGTTTTCCAGGAAACAAGTGGGCAATTCCTGGAACTGAGGGCTCCTCCTCTTTTCAGACTATATAGAGTAACTTCTGGACATTGCCATGGCATCTGTAAACTGTCATGTCCTGGTGGGAATATTTTTTAGCATGTTAATGTTTTATTTAGCATATAATGAGCAGTGAGAATGACCAGAGGTCACTTTCGTTGCCATCTTGGTTTTGGTGGGTTTTGGCTGGCTTCTTTACTGCTTCCTTTTATTTGCAAGGTCTTTATAACCTGTACTTTGTGCTGATCTCCTCTCTCATCCTGTGACTTAGAATGCCTAACTTCCTGGGAATGCAGCCTAGTAGGTGTCAGCCTTATTTTACCCAGCCCCTATTCAAGATGGAGTTGCTCTGGTTCAAACATCTCTGACACTTTAGCTGGTTTTCTGAACTTGTCAGAGGGGTAAATGATGTAGTTTGGATGTTTGTACTCTCCAGATCTCATGTTGAAATGTGACCCCCAGTGTTGGAAATGGACCTACTGGGAGGTGTTTGGCTTGTGGTGGCAGATCCCTCATGAATGGCTTGGGGCTGTCATCATTGTAATGAATGAGTTCTCACTCCATTAGCTCACATGAGAGTTGGTTGTTTAAAAGAGCCTGGCATTTTTCCCACTGTCTCTTACCTCCCTCTCTCGCCACATGACACGCCTGCTGTCTTTCACCTTCCACCGTGAGTAGAAGCTTCTTGAGGCCTCACCAGAAGCAGATGCTGGTGCCATACTTCTTGTACAGTTGGTGGAACTATGAACCAATTAAACTTTTTTTCCTTATAAATTACCCAGCCTCAAGTACTCCTTTATAGTATGCAAAACAGACTAATACAGCAAATTAAAAGAGATCTGTCTCTGAAAGAACTTATTGTAACATAGAGAGAGAGAAAAAAGTCAGATTGACACTGGGTAAGAAGCAAGGAGGCCAGGTCCCAAGAAGAAATCCTGCCTGTGGTCAGCAAAGGGGCACCAGGGTGTCTGGGACAGTCTTGGCCCTGGCTTTGGGCAGGGAGGGAATTTCTCATAGGAAGGGAAGAGTAGAGAGAGAGAGGTCAGAGTTCAGATTTGTTGTTCATATGTCTTCTTGAAAGGGCACTATTTCCCGGAATCCAGGTCCTCTCTGGGTAGGAAATCCCCTGAACTAGTTTTTTCTGAGAGTATATTAGATTTGCCCTCACAGTAACCCCATGCTGGAAATACCCAACTCCAGTAGCACTTTTCTCCTCGCCTTTTCCCACTGAAAGAATATAATAATATGGGAAGAATACGAGGACTATAGAAATACAGATTAGCGTTTGAACCCTTGCTTACCAGCTACTACTACTATGATTGTGGATGGGGATACTAATACAGGTGGTTCCTTACTTACAATGATTCCACTTACTATTTTTTTATTTAATAGTGATGCCAAAGCAATACATATTCAGTAGAAACCTACTTCAAGTTCCCATAAATCAGTCTGCTTTTCACTTTCAGTACAGTATTTAATAACTTAAATGAGATATTTCACACTTCAGTAGAAAATAGGCTTTTTGTTAGATAATTTTGTCCAACTGTATGCTAATGTAAGTGTTCTGAGCATGTTTAAGGCAGGTTAGGTTAAGCTATGATGTTTGGTGGTTTAAGTGTATTAAATGCATTTCTGATTTTGGATATTTTCAGTGTACAATGGGTTTACTGGGATGTAACCCCATCATAAGTTAAGGAGCACCTGTACTTACTTCATTAAAATGCTGAAACAGTAAATAAGGTAATATTTAATAATAAATTGTTCAGTTCTTGAAATTTAAGTACTCACTAAATATTACTTTTCCTTTTTTGTTATTTATGTACTTTTCATTCATTTATTAATTCATTTGTTCATTTAGTAAACATTTATAAATTATTTCCTGTGCCAGACAGCATGCTGGAGCAGTGCTAAAGATACAAGTTAATTAAGACACAATCACGACCCTCAAGATTCCTACTGTTTTCTAAAGATTACAGACAATAGGGCCGGGCACGGTGGCTCAAGCCTGTAATCCCAGCACTTTGGGAGGCCGAGACGGGTGGATCACCAGGTCAGGAGATTGAGACTATCCTGGCTAACACAGAGAAACCCCGTCTCTACTAAGAAATACCAAAAAAAAAAAAAAAAAAAACTAGCCGGGCGAGGTGGCGGGCGCCTGTAGTCCCAGCTACTCGGGAGGCTGAGGCTGGTGAATGGCGTGAACCCGGGAGGCGGAGCTTGCAGTGAGCTGAGATCCGGCCACTGCACTCCAGCCTGGGCGACAGAGCGAGACTCCATCTCAAAAAAAAAAAAAAAAAAAAAAAAAAATTATGTCTACTCCACAAAATACATTTAAATAATAATTAATGTTTTCAATTTTATTAGCTATCTAATAAAAGCTTCATATAGAAGAACATGATTTATAGTAAGCTTTTGAAGTAGAGAAATGAGCTGTTGCATTTCATTACTCTACATCAATCCAGTACTTCTGTAAATTCGATTCTCCAGGACAGAACCTCCTAGAATAAGATGGGGTCATTTGCGATCTGTCAGTGAGTGAAGGTACAGTAAATGCCTCTGCAAACAGAGATGATAACTTGGCATTTTAAAGAGCTTCCTACTTTGAAAAGATTTGAAGCACTTGAAAACATACTTTTAGGCTGGACACGGTGTCTCACATCTGTAATCCCAGCACTTTGGGAGGCCAAGGCGGGCAGGTTGCCTGAGATCAGGAGTTCGAGACCAGCTTGGACAGCATGGTGAAACCATGTCTCTACTAAAAATACAAAAATTAGCAGGTGCCTATTATCCCAGCTACTCGGGAAGCTGAGGCAGGAGAATCACTTGAAGTCTGGAGGCGGAGCTTGCAGTGAGCTGAGATCGCACCATTGCACTCCAGCCTGGGCAACAAAGTGAGACTCCATTTCAAAAAAAAAAAAAAAAAGCTTTTAAAAACTGGTTCCATAGCAATGCCCTGAGAGTTTGGGAGGGGGCAGTAGTTAATTTGGGATACGAGGAGGATCAGAGTGATGGAGTAAACTTCCCCGGGACAGGCACACCTTTCTTGTCTTCATCTAAGTCTCAAGGGCGAGGGAGAGAGCGGCACCTTTAGGTTTGTCTGAGATCACAGTGGTGAGGTGCATCCAGGAGTAAAGGTAGAGAAATAGAGGCCCCGCAGTGTGAGAGTGGATGTTGATTGCTTTGTGTGTTGAAGTGAGGAGTCAGCATTTAATTGTTGGCTTAGGATTGTTCTCAAGTAGTGGATTTGGTTTGCAGGTTCTGGGACAGGGTAGGACGTATGTTGGAGAGCTCAAGACCCAGAAATCCAATGTTATTTTGCAAAGGGAATTTTACAAGCAAAGTTTTCTGAGCCTGGAAGACACTTAGGAATCTTTTCCAGTCATCTCATTTTATAGACGGGGAAACCAACATCTAAGGAGATGAATGGATTTGCCCAAGGTAATGTAGCAAGTGGCCCTCCTGGGACTCTAACTCGTATCTCCTCTCAGTCTGAGGTTATTTCTCCTATGTCTTCTTAAGGCATGTTTTACACCTTCTGCCAGACTAGTCATGTCAGGCTCACAGTCACAGCACTCCACACAATGCTGACTGCCATATCCTGCCTGGGTGCTCTCGTTCTTAGGACGGCCCCTGAGTAATGGGGTGCTCTTAAAGGCAGCATGAGAGGTTCAGCAAGCATTACAGGTCTTCACGCCAGTGAGGGCCCAGGCCACAGGACGGACAGTAATAAGTCAGAACTGGGAGAGGAGGAGTGGATTTTTAATCAGGGAAAAGTTTTCAACACAGAAAGACCATCCCTTTTGGAATGAGGATTGCAAATAGATTGCCTGAGGGGAGAAGTACGTAATCAGAAAGCATTCTTTGTTTATTAACTCCTGCCCAGCAAAAGTGAAAGAAAATTCATGGGAGCATGCAAGAACAAAGGGCACAGCAAAGCTGGACAAACACAGCAATCCAGGAGGGGATTTCCAATTCAACGCTGGTATATAAGCTGGAGTTAAAATCCTTTTTCTGTCTCTGGTTTCTGGCCCCTTGACTGCAAAGATGGCTCCCAATGCTTCCTGCCTCTCTGTAAGTTGGGATTTGATAAAGGGGATGGGGAAAGGAAAAGCACTTTCAAGAGTTGGGGAGAGATCTTAGAAACGGGGGATGGACAGTACTCAGGGCTCTGGGTGGCTGGGCAGGCATCCTTAAGGGGAAGAGGCTGGCATTGACATTTGCAGAATGGGAAGAGGGATTGTCTGAAGAGAAGCTGGTTATCTGGCTTCTGTGTTCTTTTTTTAATCAAACATTGGACTAGCTACTCTTAGGGATAAATGGTAGAAAAAAAAAGTGGGGGTGAGCTTTGAGTTCCACAGGGCTGGTGAGATTTGAAATTACGGAAACATTTTTTAGGGTTCTTAAACTTAATCTTCTCTTTCCTCTCAAAGGAGAGCTTCACAAAACTCATTTATCTGAAGTTGTTAATGATCTAACACATTACATTATATAAGAAAGTATGCACTATGGAGAGAACCTGGAATTAAGGCAATGCTTAACACAGATCCTCCAGTGAAGAAATGTCTGCAATATCTAGATTGGGAAAATATTTCTGAATGGAGTATGAGGGAGGTCTTCTCAGGCTTTCAAGTGGCCATTAGGAGTGAGTTTTCCAGTCTTTTAGGGTTTTCCAGCTATTGAAGTAAGACTTAGACATAGTCCCTACCTTCTGTGAGTGAGGCCCTGGTCTAATCAAAGGAGATCGTATTCTATATTAGATAGATATAAAAATACAAGAAATATAAATTAACAAGAAACATTGAACGTAGTGTCACTGTAATATGTAAGTTATTATTGTAAAGCAGTGGGAGATTTGAAAAAAAAATAACAGTTCAGTGATTATGTGCCCTACCCAGGATTTCCTTCTGAAGTATTGACAGAGGGTATCCTATTGCTGTATCTTATGAGGCTGTCATATTTTAGAAATTCTCTTTGACAGTTGTTTTTAGAGTCTGGTGTACATCTTTTGAAGCTCTGTATTTACTTTTTTGACATTTGACAAACTTTATCTGGATAGGAGAGGCAGGTAAATAAGGTGGAAAATCTTTAATTACATCTCGAGATGAATAAAAGGTATGTTTTTTACATCTATTGAAATGCACAGAAAAGCAAAATAAAAAATTGTCAACTAAAAAAAATCACACAATTTATAAATTTAGAAAGGAGACTTTATTTCTTATGAAGGGTTATAGTCTGCAAGGTAGCCATTCTGACAAGCTGAGAAGCTCAGCTTCTGGTTGAAAACCAAAAGCAAGCTTTGTAGGAGGAAAGTGACACAGGAATTTATGCTGAAGGGGTTTGCTAAGTATACATATCCAATAGGTTATGGCAGAGGCAATGAATATTCATGAAGGGGGTCCTAATGCATGCATGTTGAATAAGCTTGCATGTTATATACCACCCATGGTCACTCTGAGGTGGAGACTTAACATTTAATTGCATTACAGTTAGGCCTTATACATGAAAAGGTGAAGCAGGGACACAAAGGCATTCAAATGTGCAGCTTCTGTAGACTAGCCAGAACCAGTCCATGGTCAGTGGTCTCTCATCAGGAGAAAATTACTGAAATCAGTCATTTGTCCAATTAAAACTGTAGTTATGGCTTGAGGAACAGGGGGTCAGTTAGCCTGTGGATGAACTGTAATTGTTTTAATATTGTTCCTCTCGAGGCCAGTGCTTGTTTAGCTGCTACAGAAAAAAGAAAAATACTTTGTGGCAGTTAGAACATAGTTTATTCTTTAAGTGTAGGGATGCATGACTTAACTCTTGCCTATTATAGCCTTAGGTCTTGTTTAAAATTTGCTACAAAAATCTTATTGCCACCAATAATCCATTCTTTCAGTCTTATAATCTCTAACGTTGCTAGTCAGTTGTGTCTAAACTGCAAAAGGGAGAAGATATAATGAGGCATGTCCAGCCTCCTGTTTCATCATGACTGAGGTATTTTATTTATTTATCTTTTTGAGACAGAGTCTCACTCTGTTACCCCAGCTGGAGTGCAGTGGTGCCATCTCCACTTACTGCAACCTCTGCCTTCTGGGTTCAAATGATTCTCATGCCTCAGCCTCCTGAGTAGCTGGGATTACAGGGACTCACCACCACGCCTGGTTAATTTTTGTATTTTTAGTAGAGATGAGGTTTCACCAAGTTGGCCAGGCTGGTCTCGAACTCCCAGCCTCAAGTGATCAGCTTGCCTCAGCTTCCCAAAGTTCTTGGATTACAGGTATAAGCCACTGCCCTTGGCCCAATGACTAAGTTCTTAAAATTTCTCTAGGGTCCCCCTGAGCAAGAGAGGGTCCGTTCAATTGGTTGGGGGCTCAGGATTTTATTTTTCATTCTCAAGATTGAAAAAAAGGTATGATTATAAAGGAATGGGACAAATTTTCTTATTTGTGTTGCAACTTGGTAATTCCAAAGGAGAAGTTCCAAGAAAGAGAGGGACACTGGCTACTGAACAGGAGCTAGGAGACCAGATAGATAGCGGAAGGGTGGGAGCCATTGTGGTGGGGAGCAGAAATGTAAAGTGAGGCAGGCATCCTAGGCAACTGTCTTGTGGCTTTCACTTCCCAGGTGCATGTTCTTTCTGAGGAATGGGATTTAATGACCTTTGATGCCAACCCAGAGGACAGCGTGAAAAAAATCAATGAACACGTCCGGTCTAAGACCAAGGTTCCTGTGCAGGACCAGGTTCTTTTGCTGGGCTCCAAGATCCTAAAGCCACGGAGAAGGCTCTCATCTTATGGCATTGACAAGGAGAAGACCATCCACCTTACCCTGAAAGTGGTGAAGCCCAGTGATGAGGAGCTGCCCTTGTATCTTGTGGAGTCAGTTGATGAGGGGCAGAGGCACCTCCTCCAGGTGCGAAGGTCCAGCTCAGTGGTACAAGTGAAAGCAATGATCGAGACCAAGACGGGTGTAACCCCTGAGACCCAGATTGTGAATTGCAATGGAAAGAGACTGGAAGATGGGAAGATGATGGCAGATTATGGAATCAGAAAGGGCAACTTACTCTTCCTGACATCTTATTGTATTGCAGGGTGACCACCCTGGGGATGGGGTGTTGGCAAGGGCCAAAAAGCTTATTTCTTTTAATCTTGTAATCAACGTGAGAATGAGATGAGTAGAGTAAGATTTGGGTGGGATGGGTAGGATGAAGAATATTGTCCAACTCTGTTTCTTTGATTCTAACACAATTAATTAAGTGGCAGGATTTTTAATAATGTATTACTGAGACTAGTAAATAAAATTTTAAGGCAAAATAGAGCATTCAAAGCCAGCTTGCAATTTAATTCTTTCTTGATACCTTGTTATTTATGGAAAAACTCCTATCTCCTTTCCTTTTTGACAAGAGAGTTTTAGGTTGGGATCCATGTTCTACTGATTTCTGAATTTCTGTGTTTGTTAAGCCCAGTGCTTTATTTATATCACTCAATAATGGTTGAATCAAAATGAATTTCTACTTACAGAGCATAGTGAAATGATTTATTTTAAAATGAATTAGTTGCTCTGACATGATCATAATCAAATTACTAAACATTTTAGAAACTAAATTGAGCTCCTTTCCCCCTCTTCTCCTTTAAGGCTATTTGGTATGAAATGAAGTCTGGCACCATGCCCCCTCCCACTCTCTATGTCCCACACCCAACTAAAATAGTTATTATTTATGGGGATGTTGGTGGGCAAGGAAAGGTATTTTCCACAGGGATCTAGTGATTGTGTGTAACTAGTGGGGGTTCCTAGGGGTAGATGGACACCGGGAGAGAACAAACTTTCTGAAGCTGGGGGACTGTGGACCACCCTCTCTCCTACCTGCCATAGGGTCTAGCAGGTCTTCCGTATGATAAGGGTGCTGGTCTGGGCGAGGGTGGGTGAGGAGCTGGCTTCTGGATTGACCTCAATATTCTGCTCAGGTTCTGCTGATTGAGCATTTTTCTCTCTGCTTTTTTTCATGAGTAGATCCCTGTTCCTGTCTTGAGAACTTCCTCCATCTTCCTCCCTCCATTTACTCCTCTTTCTGACTCTCTTGCTCTCTCTCTCTCTCATGTCTCACTATTGATCACCTGTGAGTTTTTTTCACAGCCTGAGACATGCCCGCCTTCTTCCACACTCGTCCTAGTTCCTTGTTTCTTTAAAACTTGTTCAAGAACCAACTCCTGCAGGAGGGTTTCCCATCTTAACCCCACTCAACAAAATTCACCACCACTTATGGGCTTTCCTCATCACACTTATGGGTGAAATGCCCTGGGGAGGGCACTGGTCCCCTGGCAAGGTCTGCACTAGGTTGGACTGGTTTCCGAGAAGAGAGTCCATGGCCTCTTTTTCTGGATGACCCTCTCCTGCAGAGTAGGGACTATGAGTTTTCTTGTCAACTTGAGACTTCTGATGGCAGAGATCAAGAGGTCTTCCACGGTCTTCCATCAGATAGGGAGGAAGCTAAAGGCAGTCATCACGTCCATCATCTTACCTGCACGTGGAGTCGTGAGGGGTAGGTTTTCCTTCCTTAAACCTGTGTATATAGAGGATTTAGGAATTTTCCCTCAAGAACTAAACATTTCCACACGGGAGGAAAACATTTCCCCCATTGGACTCCTTAGGACAAATCTTGCAGATTATCATACAAAAATGAAGAGTCTGAAGTCTAAACTGACTCACTAATGGGTATTTCCATCCTTGGGTTCTGGCTTAATACTTTCTCCCCTCCCCAACCTACTCACTGTACAGCCTGGCCTCTCCCCAGACTCCACAGCAGCCTCCTCGCCGCCCCCTTCACTTCCTTATTCCTGAGGGTGTAGATGAGCGGGTTGAGAGCGGGTGTGACCACGGTGTAGAAGAGCGATACGAACTTGCCCCGTGCCTGGTTGTAGCGCTGCGCGGGCTGCAAGTAGGTGTAGATGGCCGAGCCGTAGAACAGGCAGACCGCTGTCAGGTGGGACCCACACGTGCCCACCGCCCTTCTCCGGCCTCCGCTGGACCGCATGCAACAGACAGCTCGGGCCACGGCACCATAGGAGGCCAGGATGACGCCAGACGGCAGCAGCAGGATGACCACACGGGCGGCGAACATCTGGTTCTCGGTGGTGTCTCCGTCGCCTCCGCAGGCCAGCTTGAGCAACGCCGGCAGCTCACAGATGAAGTGGTCCAGCAGGCGGGGCCCGCACAGAGGCCGCTCAGCCAGGAGCGCTGTTTGCGCAACGGAGTTGGTGAGGCCGCCTAGCCAGGAGGAGCTGGCCAGCGCGCGGCATAGGCGCGGGGAGGCGAGCCCAGCGTAGCGCAGCGGACGGCACACTGCGGCCGCGCGGTCCAGCGCCATCACCGCCAGGAGGACGCACTCGGCCGAACCCAGAGCCAGCGATGCGCACAGCTGGGCCGTGCAGTGGCTGCGCGGCAGCCAGAGCGCTGGTCCGCGCAGGTTGGCCAGCAGGGGCGGCACCACGCTCGTGGTGAAGCCCGCGTCCACCAAGGCCAGGTGGCAGAGGAAGTAGTACATGGGCGTGTGCAGGCGCGGGTCGCGCACCGTCAGCAGCACCAGCACCGAGTTGCCGGTCAAGGTCAGGAGGTAGCAGAGGAGGACAAGGGCGAAGAGGACCGGCTGCAGGGAGGGCCAGTCGGAGAAACCCAGCAGGAGGAAGCGCTCCTCTGTGCTGTAGTTGGCCTAAAGGAGGAAAACTCCCAGAATGTTTGGAAGGTCGAAATAAAAAAGGGTGACTACCCTCTTATAAGCAAAGGAAAAACCTTGGAGTGTGGGGCTGGGTTGGGCGAGGGAATGGAAGCATATACAAGGTTAGTTTGTGGATTGTAATCCCGTTTACAGATGAGATTACTTAATAATAATCCCCCTAAGAATAAGAGCAACACTCCAAGCTTGGCCTGGCCAACATTCGGTAGGCAGAATGATCACCTCCGTTGTTTCAGGTACTCTGTGTTTATTTATGCAACTGTTCATATAAAATGGAGACCAGGCCAGAATAATCCTTGAGCTGGCAGAGCCAGTTGGGCCTCCTAAGTAACATTAACCTTGCTTGATTCGCAAGCATGTCTGAAACTTTATTTGTGCTATTTCTTGTAAATGCCTATATTAAAGAGACATAGAACTTAAGCTCAACCAATCAGAAGCAGCCAACAAAAACATAATTATATAACTAGGACTTCCTCATGGGATAGACCAAATAAGGCAACTGTGTAACTGTAACCAATGAAATATTATCTTTGCTTTACCTGTTTTCCTAAAAAGCCTCCTCCTCATGTCCTAGAAAGCTTCTCCACAGAGAGATCAGTGGAGCTCCCTAGTCACTTCTGGCTTGGAGCTGCCCAATTCAGGAATCACTGCTCAAATAAACTCTTAAATATTTTATTGGGCCTTAGTTTACTTTCTAACAACCCATTATACTGCTGATTACCGATTTTTAATTTGTTGTGAATAGAGACCACTCCCAACGTCCATGCCCCTCCCACTGAGGGGAGATCAGCACATACATACTAGCCTTTAAATCAGGAATCAGTTGGGTAGAAAAAAAGAACACTTTCTGGTAGACCAGAAGTCAGGACATCTTGGTTTTACCTAGCATACTCCCTTTAGCCAGTTATGTGATATGGGGATATCTTCATTTCCCTTTGTCTCAGTTTTCTCATGTGTAAATCAAGGAGTTTGAACTAGATGACATCTAAGTTTCCTGTCCGAACTCCTTCACTTTACTACCAAATATTGATCAAAAAAATAAAAAATAAAAAGAGAACCCCAGGGAACAAAAGGAACCTCATTTTCCAAAGGGTCTTGTTGAACCTAGCGTCTTAATGGTACAGAAACATATGGTTTATGTGATGGATGAAAGTTTATGTGATGGATAGAAATCTTTCTGCTGCATGACTCCTGACATAAATTGTTGTGTAGATAACTTATTTTACACATCATATTCACTTCTCTTAATTACAAAAGCACAGTAACCTAATTTTTCATTTTTCAGGGGGAAAAACACTGTTCCCTACCAAAGCATCCTGTTTGATTGTATGTTGCACTCATTTATCCTCACTGGGCAGAACAAGCATTAATGTTGTGATTAAGAACCAGGGCTTCGCAGCCAGACTGCCTGGGTTTGAGTCCTGGCTCTGCCATTTTCTAGCTGAACAACCTTGGGCATGTTACTTAGCCTCTCTCTGCCTCAGTTTCCTCATATGAAAATAGAAATATGTTAAGGGGGCTAAATATGAAAAGCTGTTAGAACAATGCCTGGCACATAGCAGTTGTTAACTATTGTCATCCTTTAATAAATGCTAACTATTGTCTTATCTTTTTCCCAAATTAAGAAACAGGTTTTTAAGGGGTTCTTATGCTAGGCAATGATATAACTGCTATGAACATTTACATCGCTTTTCATTTATTAACTCTAATCTTTACTCACTTGAAAATTAGGCAATAGCCTTATTTTATAGAGTGTGTTAGGAGAGTAATTGAAGTTAAATTACTTGCCCAAGGCCACATCATTTGTAAATGCTTAATAGGTCTTCCACTTATATTTGACTAACTTCAAGGTCCTTCCCTGTTTGATCAACCAGGCTCCACTGTGCTAGAGACTGTGGAGTATAAAAGGACATGCAAAGTCTGACCTATATTTAGAGATAATTTTATAATTTGGGGTCATATCAGAGATGAATAAAATAGGAGAGGTGAATTCAGGCTTACAGACCTATGGTGGCTAGAGATGTTGAGTTACAAAAGGTCAAATTCTTTAATGTGATTACACAGACACTCAACAGTTTAGCCAGGCAAGCTCTAAACCATTCCTCTTCAAATATGCCACACCATGAAAACAGGCACACAATAATAAAATTGCACAGATAACATTCTTGTTACATGTATGCACAAATTCCCCAAAACACAGGCATGTGTGCACCTGTAAACATAAACCCATCATCTCCCTCACACATCTAGAAGACAAATCTGTTGTGAAATATATAATATAATGTGTCATCAAACTTCACTTGGTATTTCAGAATGTATCTCTCGGCACGAGACAATTTGCTGTAGGGCACTGTAATACCCAACTTACCTTCATAACTTATCTTTGGCACTAATGTTTACACCTTGAGCTTCCAGATGATAGGTTGGTCTCTTGCTCCTTCGCTGGATTCTCTGGATTTGAAATGGCAGTTGGGAGGATTTAATAAAAGATACAATTGCATGGCTATGTTGATTTCTGGAATGGGTGCCTGAGATCAGAGCCAGGTATCTCAGGAAGAGGATAAGGGGTGGGTGTCATCGTGCTTGTAAATAGAGGAATAAAAAGAACGGGTAAGAAAGAACCTATGTTTGTGAAATTTCAGGATCTAGGCAGAGGTGGTGATGTCTGTTCCTGGAGAACCTTGTAATGGGGTACAGACCAGACAAGGACCTGGGCCTTGTGCTGGTGGCAAATCAGCATTAGCTGCTGGTGGTAGCAAAATCCCTCCTGGATCTAAAGGACACAGTTAGAGAGAAGGAGGAAGCATGCTGATGAGTGCTTTCACTAGAGAAGAAACAGGGGAATCAACGTTCCCTGTTATTTAGAAGAGAGGATGGAGCTCTGGGGAATCGATGTCCCACTCCCATCATTAGTACTTTGCATGAAGGTGTCCGGAGAGGAGTCCTCAAGAGAGGGGAAGAGGAAATTCTGGAGGGAAAGTCCCTTTAGGTTAGTGTGTCTCTGGCAGTGTATGAAGGCCAAAGGCAGCACAATTCCCTCTCATTATCGTTTCTACTATTCAATTGGAACTGGTTTAGAATTTCGTTCTCTGATGGAGTGACCTTAAACTAATTGTTTAACTTCAGTGATTCTCAGTGTCATCGTCTGTAAAACAAGGAAAATAACTGTTTCTGTCAGGAATTTTGTAGATTTGTTGAAGTCATTTTCAGTTTTGAGTGTAGCTTTGACTGTTGTGTCATCAGCTTTGCTCCAAAGCCCGCTTCCCGGCTTGGGCTGTCACCATTCTCGTTCCCTGTGCTCCTCCTTCGTCCTTGAAGATTTTTGTCCCTGATCCCCTCTCACTCTCTCCAGTACTGTGATGATTCTTGGTGAATTCAGTATCCTCATAGATTATCTTTCTATCCTCTCCTCTCAGTTTCTTCCTCAGTGAGAGGTCTGCAAATTCATCATGGCCCCTCATGTCCCTTGTATCTTCACTTCTCTGTCAAGCTTAGACTGTCTGGTCAATCACTATTACTCCTTTGCATACTCTCAATGTTCCTGCACTTTTCACTTGTTAGACTCTTATGGCTAAGTTGCTTTCCTATTTAAATCCAACTATAATCCTACTCTCTCCCTATATTTGTTCAGCTGACTGTGGCTGAAGAAAAGCCCATAGCCACGCTGAGAGGTTTCATTTTACATTCATGACCATTACTTTAAGAGGAAGGGGCTAATGTCATGGATAATCGTATTTCCCTAGTCCACTCACTTTCCCCTCTCCTATGTAACTCATGCATACTTTCTGGTCTCTCCTTAAATCCCCAATACTCCTCTCTCTCAAATAATATCATCTTTCTCAGATAAAAATTTTACTTCATTTTTACTGAAAAAATGTAAAGCAATCAGGCCGGGCGCGGTGGCTCAAGCCTGTAATCCCAGCACTTTGGGAGGCCGAGATGGGCGGATCACGAGGTCAGGAGATCGAGAGACGATCCCGGCTAACACGGTGAAACCCCGTCTCTACTAAAAAATACAAAAAAAAAAAACTAGCCGGGCGAGGTGGCGGGCGCCTGTAGTCCCAGCTACTCGGGAGGCTGAGGCAGGAGAATGGCGTGGTGAGCTGAGATCCGGCCACTGCACTCCAGCCTGGGTGACAGAGCAAGACTCCGTCTCAAAAAAAAAAAAAAAAAAAAAAAATGTAAAGCAATCAAAAGAGAAGTTCTTACCAACCCATCTGTTCACCTACTTGCATCTGTGCTCACATATGGGACTCTACATTTTCTTCTGATACTGTTAGGATTATACTATTTTGCATCTGTCTGATGTCAGTACCTCCACTTGCCCACTATATTCCATCCCTTTCCACTTATTCAGGGATATTACTCTAGTCTTTACCCTTTTTCCTGTAGTAAAATTTGTCCTTCCAGTGGACCATCCCTATCCATACATAAACATACTTTGATTTCACTCATTAAAAAATAATCTTCTCTTGACTTCTCTTCCCCCTAGCTACCACCCAGGTCCTTGAATTCTCTTTTGGGTTGGCTCCAACAAGGCTTCTGCACTGGAAATCTTTCATCGAAGGTCACAAACCGACCTCCACATTGATATAGTAGTTTTCAGTCCTCATGTTACTTGACCAGTTAGAAGCTTTTCAATAGAGTGGACTTAGCTTTCCTTTTTGGAACATACATTTCACTTCTGCTAAGGACTGAATTGTGTCCCCCCTCAAAATTCGTACGTTGAAGATCTAATCCTCAATGTGATGGTATTTGAAATGGGCATTTTAGGAGGTAATTATGAGGTTAAATGAGGTCACAAAGGTGAGGGCCTAATAGGATTAGTTTCCTTACAAATAGGAGGAAAGAGAGTAAGAGCATGGGAAAGGCCTTGTGAGGAGGCAGCAAGTAGGGAGTTGTCTGCAAGCCAGGAGGAGAGCCATCACCAGGACCAAAATCAGTCAACATCTTGATCTTGAACTTCCCAGCCTCCAGCACTGTGAAAAATAAACTTCTGTTGTTCAAGCCACCCAGTTTATAGTATTTTGTTATGGCAGTCTGAGCTGACTGACAGCTTCAAAAGCACCAAAGTCTTCCAGCTGTTCCTTCTGAATCTCCTTTATTGGTTTCTCCTCCTCTCCCTGCTGTGCCCAGGGTTCCGTCCTCTTTCCTTTTTTGTATGCACTTCCCTCATCCAGTCTTATGACATCGTACACCATCTACATGCTGATGACTCCTAAATTTATATTTCCAACCTGGATTTTTCTCCTAACCTTCAGATTCCTATGTCCAATTGTCTACCCATCAGCAGCATTTTGGTGTCTAATACACATCTCAGGTTTAACATGCCATAAACTGAACTCCTTACTACCCACCCTCTCCCCCACAATGTGCTTCTTCTGTAGCCTTTCTTGTCTCCTATAATGAAAATTCATTCTTCTAGTTTCTCAGAAAAAATCTTGTGATACTGACTCTTCTTCATCTCACCCACATATAATCTATCCACAAATTCTATTGGCTCTACCTGCAAAAATATGTGGTGAATCTGACAAGTTGTTATCACTGTTAGGACCACCACTCTGGTCTGTCCTTGTAATCATCACCTCTTGCTTGGATGATTGAAATAATCCTCTGGTTCTTCCCTTAACCTTTAGTATATTCTCAACATGGAAGCCAGAGTAACCCATTTAAAACACAACTCGGATCATACCACTTCTTGTCTCAAAATCTTCCAACAGTTTCTGTCTTACAGAAAGAAAGAAAAAGCCTAGTCACAAGACCTAACGATCAGTGCTCTCCACCTCAGTACTACTGACAATTTTGACTGGATCATCCTTTTTGGGGGTGCTGTCCTATGCATTGTAGGATGTTTAGCACCATCCCAGGGCTCTACCCATAGGTGACAATAGTGCCTCTTCTCCAATTGTGACAATCAAAACCAGCTCCAGACATTGCCAAATGTCCCAGTGGGAGGCATAATCATCCACGGTGAGAACTGCTGCTTGACTTCATCAGATCCCTCTGACCTCATTGCCGTCTTTCCTGATAAATCACTCTACTCCAGTCACACTGGCCTCCTTGCTGTTTCCACAGTCACAACAGTGCTGCTCCTACCCCACGGCCTTTGCTCTTGCTCTTCTTCATACATGGAATGCTTTTCCCTCAGACTACTTGCTTCTTGACTACTTTACTTATTTCCTTTGGAAAATTTACCTAAGTGTCAGCTTCTTAGTGAAAGTCCCTCTGGCCATGCTATCTGAGATTCTGAGATACAAACTTCTTCCCTCACTATTCCTAGCCCCTTCCTTGCTTATTACTTTCTCATTAGGATTTATCATTATCTAACATATCAATGGTTCCATTGTTTTTCTTATTTAAATAATCAGTAAAATGATTTTGTCTCTCATTAAAGTCTAAGCTAATTGAGAGTAAGGATTTTGGTCCCTTTTTTTTCTTCTTCTTCTTCTTCTCTCTTTCTTCTTCTTCTTCTTCTTCTTCTTCTTCTTCTTCTTCTTCTTCCTCCTCGTCCTCCTCCTCCTCCTCCTCCTCCTCCTCCTCCTCCTCCTCCTCCTCCTCCTCTCCTCCTCCTCCTCCTTCCTTCTTCTTCTTCTTCTTCTTCTTCTTCTTCTTCTTCTTCTTCTTCTTCTTCTTCTTCTTCTTCTTCTTCTTCTTCTTCTTCTTCTTCTTCTTCTGTTTCATTTACTGCTGTATCTCTAATGCCTAGAACATTCCCTAGTACATAGCAGACAGCAAATGGATTTGTGGAATGAATGACAGAAAGAATGGATCCAAAGTGCCTCATGCTCCATGGTGAGCACTCCCTGAGTAGTAGTGTTTATTATTTTATTGAGCAGTTGCTTTTTATGAAGCATGATGTTTGGGACTGGAGTTAAAGAAAACACAATAAAAGGGCCTGACCATAGAAGTTTGAGAATGCATGTTAAATTCCTTAAAAACAAAGGAAATTCCATCTGAGAATGCATGTTAAATTCCTTAAAAACAAAGGAAAATACTACTTTAAAATGCACTTAGGGCACAAGTCAGTAAACAACCAAGGAAAGGCAAGTGAGTGCTGTGAGGATCGAAGATGGGACATGCATTACCAGTAGGAGAAGTGGGGAGGGCTTTTCAGAGGAGGTGCAGGGACTTCATCTCACCATGATAGGCTCCCATTAAAGTCCAGGAGAGTTCATTCGAACAAAGATGTTGATGTGAAAATGTGCATGGCAGATATGGTGTCCATGATAAAAGGCCAGCATTCAATGCATCTTAAACTATGTTTGGGGCATAGTGAAGACAACTTGAATAATATAATAACTCACAGAAGACTTCCCATGGTCCTTTCCTTTCCTTTTCCCTCAGGATCTTTTCAGTTTTTTTATTTGCCTTGAATTTAACCTAAATGTCTCCTGCCTCAGTAAGAGGGGTGGGCAGTGGCTCAAAGGATGTAATTACCTCCTGTACTCCTCTCTAGTTAAAGCTGACAATGGAGACTTCCAACAATCCAGCCCCACGTTTTTAGGCCTAGTGGGTGTTCCGTTTCTCTTCATGTAAATGACACTACTGGTCAGGTTGGGTGACTGCCCATGATTTTCTGTCTCACGTCTTTGCACTTTCATTTGTTTTTGCTTCAGTAAAATGTCCTTCTTGTTCTCTCTGCCCTATCTTGGCCCTCTTCCACTCTCAAGGCTCAGCACAAGCTCCATCTCCTCCAGGAAGCCTTCCCAAGCCCCCTGTCACTTCCCAGACCCCTTATAGTTTCCATGAGCATGCATGACCTTTCTCACACATTGTTCTTCATTTTTACTTCAAAAGTCATTTTCTGACTTTTGGAAGTCAAAAATAAAGTAATATATAAATAACCCTTTCTGTCAGGAAATAAAGTAATAAAGCAATATTCTGAAATAAAGTAACAAAGAAACATATACTGAAATAAAGTAATATATACTGATTATAAAGTAATAAAATCTAAAATAAAGTAATATATACTGAAATAAAGTAACATATACTGATTATGGAATAATCTGAAATAAAGTAATATCTACTGATTATGAAGTAAAGTAGTATATACTGATTATGGAAAACTGGGAAATAAAGTTTCTGAAATAAAGTAATATATACTGATTATGAAATAATAATAAATACTGAAATAAAGTAATATATACTGATTATGGAAAACTGGGAAATATAGAGAAGTACATAGAAGTTAAAAAGCCTATGCACAATACAGTCAACAAATACTGTTATTAATCATCTTCAATCTTTTAATATATTCCCTTTCGCACCCCTTTCCTTCAACTTTTAACATAGCTGAGTGCATTATGGTTTCTGCAAATTTATGTTTTCACTTTGCTTTGGCCATCTAACATTATAATGACAGAATTTCTATGTTATTAAAGGTTCTTATAAAGAGAAAAATAATTTACATTTATTGATCATCTGCTAACAACTAGGCACTGTAGTATCCGCAAGATACATGTGCTGTCAATTGTGTAAATTTATTATAATTTTCTTATCTATTGCCTTTTCTTTGATATCTAGGCTATTTTAATTTTCTTAGAAAGTAATAAAAATAACACTTTAAGAGACAGAATTAGTTTTCTGTATTCTTATCTTTTTCTATAGGAAAGAGTGTTGGAAATAGATTGCATTAAGTATGCCCTCAGAATTAGTGGAGTCTCTCTCTCTCTGTCTTTCTCCTTACCTACCTAGCAATCATCTGTCTGTCATCTATCTGCATATCTATCTCTCTGGCAACAAAGCAGAAAGGGTGTATGCTTTGCAGATAGGAAGACCTGGGTGTGCATACTGGCCATGATGCCTGGCTTTTAACAATGCATTTGAGGTCTGTAAGCATTAGTATCTTCATCTGTAATTTGAGTAGAATACCAGCTTTAGTGCAAGTATTCTTTGCTGTGAGGATCAGATACGATGTATCAAAACCCCTGACACACAGTAGGAGCTCAGCAAATGGCAGCTTTTCAGAAGAGTTTTGTTTGTGTACACTTCTCTCTGCCGTGTACAGTGTACATGTTTCTCTGCCACTTTTCAGCTATTGCTAAATATTCTTATTTAAATAAAATATCTGCCCATTTACAGGTGAAAAATTAAATTATTATTATTATTTTAAAGTTGCACTGTACATATAGCTGTCTGCACCAAGTGTATGTAAAACACCATGCCTGTGGGCACAGGGCCAAGCCTACCAACCTCTACTTGTTGTAGCTGCTGTGTACCCGGTCATGCTCATTTTGTGCTGTTTTACCTCTTGATTACTAAGGATCAGCCACATATGCTCCCTTTCTTTTTCTTAAACAAGGTAAACTCTTTGAATTGCTGTTTCTTCTTCCTGGAATACTTTCCCCTTCACTTGTCCAAGATTGGCGCCTTATCATCTTTGAGAGCACATCTTAAGTAGGAGTAGAGGCCCCAACCCTGGGGCTTAGGAGGTGATAATTAGAGGCCAGCCAGAAAAGGCATGGCAAGAAGGGAGGTGAGATACTGTGGATGGTGGGGAGTTATGTGGAGACCCCATGTACGCTTCCCAAGGAATAGTGTTAGTTTGGGATTTGCTAAGCCCAGAGGGAGTTAGCATTAAATATTTGCCATTGAGAGTGGAAACTGGCCAAATCATAGGTACTGCCAAATCATAGTAAGTCCTTTTATGTCCATTAACTTATTCCTCCATACCCATCTCCCTTCCACCTCCAAGTCTGAAGGAGATAGAGGCAATCCTAGTGAGTGGAGGAGTAGAATAGAGGCAGACACGTCTCTCAAATCCCACTACAGGAAGGCCCTAGTTAGGAGAAGGAAGAAATTCAGAATATTGACCTTTATAAAATTTTGGTCATTTTATTTACTTAAGTCGACTATTGGGACAAAAGGTGACCAGAGTACATTTATTGTCTGAGTGGTCTGTCCAATATTTCACCCAATGAGTTGGCAAGTGATCCACATGGTTGGTTTGCCCACATAGTTGGTGTGAGGGAATGAAGCACAGTTGTTTTCTTTTGGAATCTCACTCTTTGGAATTGTACTTGTTCAACGTACTGGTAATATTTATTTGTTTATTCTCTTCCCAACTAGAAAGTGAACTCTAGAAGAGCAGACACAAGGTTTATCTTGTTTATAGCCGTGTCCTCAGTGCCTGTACATTAGGATTGCTAATATTTCTCGTATCTGATTGCATTGAAAGTACTTTGTAAAATAGAGTGAGATATTATTATAGCTGATATATGTTTTGATATTTTAATAAACTTACATGAACATTATTAGTGTATAATTTACATACTAAACTGTATTGGATGTTCTGGAGAGGGTGGAGCAAGATGGCAAAATGGAAGCCTACACTGTCCCCACCATGGGAATACCAAATATTAACAACTAACTACACCCCAAAGCACCAACGTGAAAACCAAAAATGAGGTGAGCAATCACAGTACCTAGTTTAACTTCATATCACTGAAAGAGACATTGGAGAGGGCAGGAAAGACAATCTTGAAGTGCCAACACCACCTATCTCCCAAGCATGGAGATTCTGTGCACTTGGGAGAGGGAGAGTGCAGAGACTGTGAGGCTTTGCATTGAACTCAGTGCTACCCTATCACAGTGGAAAGCAGAGCCAGGCTGTACTCAGCTGACATCCACCCATGGATGGAGCATTTGGACTAGCCCTAGCTAGGGGGAAATTGCCCATTCTAGAGGTTGGAGTGTGAGTTCCTGCAAGCCTCGTCACCATAGGCAAGAGTGCTCTGGGGTCTTAAGTGACGTTGAGAGGCAGTCTAGGCCACAAAGACTGTAACTCCTAGGTAAGTCCTGGTGCTGACCTGGGCTCACAGCCAGAGCACTGAGAGGGGCACACAACATACTGAGATACCAGCCAGAGTGGTGAAGGGAGTACTTGCACCATATACAGAAAACTGAAACTGGACCCCTTCCTTACACCTCATACAAAAATTAACTAAAGATGGATTAAAGATTTAAACATAAGACCTAAAACCATAAAAACCCTAGGAGAAAATCTAGGCAATACTATTCAGGACATAGGCATGGGCAAAGACCTCATGACTAAAATACCAAAAGCAATAGCAACAAAAGCCAAAATTGACAAATGGGATCTAATTAAACTAAAGAGCTTCTGCACAGCAAAAGGAGCTATCATCAGAGTGAACAGGCAACCTACAGAATAGGAGAAAATTTTTACAATCTACCCATCTGACAAAGGGCTAATATCCAGAAGCTACAAAGAACTTAAACAAATTTACAAGAAAAAAACAAACAACCCCATCAAAAAGTGGGCAAGGATATGAACAGACGCTTTTCAAAAGAAGACATTTATGCACCCAACAAACACATGGAAAAAAGCTCATCATCACTGGTCATTAGAGAAATGCAAATCAAAACCACAATGAGATATCGTCTCACACCAGTTAGAATGGTGATCATTAAAAGTCAGGAAACAACAGATGCTGGGGAGGATGTAGAGAAATAAAAACACTTTTACACTGTTGATGGGAGTGTAAATTAGTTCAACCATTGTGGAAGACAGTGTGGCGATTCCTCAAGGATTTAGAATCAGAAATACCATTTGACCCAGCAATCCCATTACTGGGTATATACCCAAACGATTACAAATCATTCTACTTTAAGGACACATGCACATGTATGTTTATTACAGCACTGTTCACAATAGTAAAGACTTGGAACCAACCCAAATGGCTATCAATGATAGACTGGATAAAGAAAATGTGGCACATATACAGCATGGAATACTATGCATCCATAAAAATGGATGAATTCATGTCCTTTGCAGGAACATGGATGAAGCTGGCAACCATCATTCTCAGGAAACTAACACAGGAACAGAAAACCAAACACCACATGTTCTCACTCATAAGTGGGAGTCGAACAATGAGAACACATGGACACAAGGAGGGGAACATCACACACCAGGGCCTGTCAGGGCGTAGGGGGCTAGGGTAGGGATAGCATTAGGAGAAATACCTAATGTAGATGATGGGTTGATGGGTGCAGCAAACCACGGTGGCACGTGTATACCTATGTAACAAACATGCACGTTCTGCACGTGTATCCCAGAACTTAAAGTATAATAATAAAAATTATAGTGTAGAGTTTTTATTAGTTCTCTTTTTGTTTGTTCGATGTTTGTTTATGCAATCACTGTTAAGTTATTGTCAGTTTGAAATAATTTAATTCAACCAGAGAATGCAACAATTCTAAATATATAGGCAGCAGATACTGGATCATCCATATATACAAAGCAAATATTACTAGGACTAAAGAAAGAAATAGATCTTAATACAATAATAGGAGGAGACCTCAATACTTTCAGTACTGGGCAGAACTTCCAGATAGAAAATCGATAAAGAAACTCCAGATTTAATCTGCACTGTAGAACAAATGGAAGTAATAGACATTTATAGGACATTTTATCCAATAGCTGCAGAATACACATTCTTTTTCTCAGCACATGGATCAATTTCAAGGATAGAACATATGTTAAGCCACAAAATGAGTCTTGAAACGTTTAAGGTATTTAATAATATCAAGCATCTTCTCTGACCGAAATGGAATAAAAGTAGAAATTAATAGCAAGAAGGATTTTGGAAACTATACAATCATATGGAAATTAAACAATATGCTCCTGAATGAACAGTGGGTCAATGAAGAAATTAAAAAGCAAATGAAAAAATTATTGAGACAAATGATAATGGAAACACAACATACTAAACTTATGGGATACAGCAAAAGTAGTACTAAGAGGAAAATTTATAATTATAAGTGCCTACATTTCAAAAGAAGAAAAACTTCAAATAACCTAATGATTAATCTTAAAGAACAAGGAAAGAAAGAGAAAATCAAACCCAAAATTAGTAGGAAAATCACAGCAGAAATAAATAAATGTGAAATGAGGAAAAAAACACAAAAGATCAATGAAACAAAAAATTGGTTTTAACAAATAAATAAAATTGACAACTCTTTAGCCAGAGTAGAAAAAAGGAGAGAAGACCCAAATAAATACAATCAAGAGATGAGAAAGGAGACAGTACAATTGATAATGCACAAACTCAAACGATCATTAGTGGCTACTCTCAGCAACTGTATGCCAACAAATTGGAAAATCTAGAGGAAATGGAGAAATTCCTAGACACAAAAAACCTACTAAAATTCAACCATGAAGAAATCTAAAACCTGAAAATACCAATAACAAGTAATGAGATTGAAGCTCTAATAAAAAAAATCTCCCAGTAAAGAAAAGCCCAGGACCCAGTGGTTTCAAAGTTGAATCCAACGAAACATTAAAAGAAGAACTAATACAAATCCTACTTGAACTATTCTGAAAATAGAGGAAGAGGAAATACCTCCAAACTCACTCTATAAGGTCAGAATTAGTCTGATACCAAAATCACACAAAAACACATTAAAAAAACTACAGGCCAATATCTCTGATAAATATTGATGCAAAAATCCTCAACAAAATACTAGCACAATGAATTCAACAACACAGTAAAAGATCAGTCCGCATAACCAAGTGGGATTTATCCCAGGGATGCAAGGATGGTTCAACATACACAAATCAATCAATGTGATACATCATATAAACAGAATAAAGGACAAAAACCATATGATCATTTCAATCAATGCTGAAAAAAAATTTGATAAAATTCAACATCCCTTCATGATAAAAAGTTCTAAAGAAACCTTGGTATAGAAGGAACGTACCTCAGTGTAATAAAAGCCACACATGACAGACCCATAGCTTGTATCATACTGAATGGAAAAAAACTGAAAGCTCTGGAACAAGACAAGAATGCCCACTTTCATTACTATTATTTCACACAGTTCTGGAAGTTCTAGCTACAGCAATCAAACAAGAGACAGAAAGAAAGGGCATTCATATTGGAAAAGAAGAAGTCAAATTATCTTTGTTTGCAGATAATGTGATCTTATATTTGGAAAAACCTAAAGACTCCACCAAACTCTTAGAACTGATAAGTTCAGTAAAGTGGCAGTATACAAAATCAACATACAAAAATCAGTAGCATTTCTATATGCCAGTAGCAAATAATCTGAAAAAGAAATAAAGTACTCACATTCACAGTACTTGCAAATAAAATTAAATACCTAGGAATTAATCGAAGAAGTGAAAGATGTCTATAATGGAAACTATAAAACACTGATAAAAGAAACTGAAGAGCACACAAAAAATAGATGGCTATTTCATGTTTATAAATTGAAAAAATCAATATTATTAAAATGTCCGTAGTACTCAAAGCAATCTACAGATTCAATGCAATCCCTATCAAAACACCAATGACATAGTTCATGAAAATAGAAAAAAAAGCCCTAAAACTTATATGGAGCCACAAAAGACCCAGCATAGCTAAAGCTGTCCTAAGCAAAAAGAACAAAACTGGAGGAATCACATTACCTAACTCTTATAGTACAGAGCTATAGTAACGAAAATGGCATGGCACTGGCATAAAAAGAGACACACAGGCCAATGGAACAGAATAGAGAGCCCAGAAACAAATCCATACACCTACCATGAACTCATTTTTGACAAAGGTGACAAGAACATACATTGGGGAAAAACAGTCTCTTCAGTAAATGGTGCTAGGAAAACTGGATATCCATATGCAGAAGATGAAACTAGATCTCTGTCTCTAACCATATAAAAAATGAAATCAAAATGGATCAAAGACTTAAACCTAAGATCTTCCACTACAGAAGTACTACAAAAATAAATTGGGGAAACTCTCCAGGGCACTGATACAGACAAAAATTTATTGAGTATTACCCTAGAAACACAGCCGACCAAAACAAAAATGGACCAAGGAGATCACATCAAGTTAAAAAGTTTCTGCACAGTGAAAGAAACAATCAACAAAGCAGAGACAACCCACAGAATAAGAGAAAATATTTACAAACTACTCAGCTGACAAGGGATTAATAACAAGAATATATAAGGAGCTCAAACAATTCTATAGGAAAAGTATAATAATCTGATTTAAAAATAGGCAAAAGACTTGAATAGATATTTCTCAAAAGAAGACAGATAAATGGCAAACGGACATGAAAAAATGCTCAGTATCTTTAATCATCAGTAAAACGCAAATCAAAACTACAATGAGATATCATCTCACCCCAGTTAAAATGGCTTTTACCCAAAAGACAGGCAATAACAAATGCTGGTGAGGATGTGGAGATAAGTGAACCCTCATACACTGTTGGTGGGAATGTAAATTAGTACAACCATTATGGTTGGGGTTCATTCCAACCTTTATTTCAGGTGAGAGGGCTGGATCCAAAGCATAAATTGAGCAGAATGGAAGGTTTAGTGAGTATTTAATATTTGGGGAAGGGAGTAGATTAGGGAGAAGTCAAATTTACTTATAATTTTCTCTTCCTTAATCATGCCTCCTCTTACCAACATATGCATCCAATTGTTAATGTGTTGGGAAATTATTGTTGTCAGCCACACACTTTTGCCATTGCCATTCCCATCATCATGCTTGTGAAGGCATTTGTCCTGTGTATCCCTTACCCTGGAACTGTCATTCTGCATCAGTCTCCCATTTTGCTTTACGTGCCTTCTAATCTACAGGATGTATGTGTACCTTATAGCTATCTCTGAGTCCTTTAGAGTGCCTCCCCTGTGATACCACAAATCCCTAACATCCAGATCCCTTTGTGTTCTAATTCTTGCCAATTTAGCAAGCATTTATGAGATACCGTGTGTTGTGGAGCTGTGCACTTCCTGAGCTCCATTCACCTTCCTTGGAGGATGTCATTTGGAGTGTGAAGTTGGTTTGGATTTATTCCAGTAGTATAAGGGAGACACAGGGGATTTTTCTTTCTCTCCCAGGTAGCCTTGTAAATTTTTGAAAAATAAAACTAATGTTTTTCTGATTACATATGGGATGCCTGCTCATAGAAAAGTTGTAAATACAAAAAGTGTAAAAAACTTTAAAAAAACTCATGATACCATTACCCAGCTAAAACGTCTCTTTACATTTTGGTATGTTCCTCAGAGACTTTTTAAAAAGTTAGCTTAAATACAGGTCTAGAGACAATGTCCGTCTTCATGTACCCACAGATGTCTCCAAAAATGAGATTGTTAGAGTGATAAGAGGTTAGAATGGAATGACAGTCATCTTCTGAGGCTCTTTAAATCAAACTGTGTACTAAGATCAGCTCTAGTATTTTTTATTGTTTTGGACAGTGATGCCCAGTAGTATTTTGATGCTCACTTAAACTCGGAGCCACCTGGTGGTTATATTCTGATACTGATGATTTTTAAAGTCTGTATAAATTAGCTTAGTTTAAGTGTTGGCAGAAGTTTTGGAAAAAGTTCTTTCTATCCTGAAAATATCCAACCTGAAAGGTCTGGAGTTGTGATTGGTAGGTGATGTGGCTTCAGAACAGCAGCAAGTGCACTCTGGTATCTTCAGCACTTATTGACTCTCATTAGTCACCTCTCCCAGGAGGTGGAGGTTGCAGTGGCAATGAGCCAAGATCACACCATTACACTCCAACCTTGCCGACAGAGCAAGACTCTATCTCAAAAACAAAAACAAAAACAAAACAAAAAAAACAAAAACAAAACAAAAAAAAAAAAAAACATATGGAACCAAAAAAGAGACTATATATCCAAGACAATCCTAAGCAAAAAGAACAAAGCTGGAGGCATCACATTACCTGACCTCAAACTATATTAGAAGGCTACAGTAACCAAAACAGCATGGTACTGGTACAAAAGCAGACACATAGACCAATGCAACAGAATAGAGATCTCAGAAATAAGACCACATATCTACAACCATCTGATCTTTGATAAACCCAATGAAAACAAGCAATGGGGAATGGATTCCCTATTTAATAAATGGTGCTGAAAAAACTGGATAGCCATATGCAAAATATTGAAATTGTATAAGGTGTCTGAGGGCCCCTGTTGGGGGGGATCTCACCCAGTCAGGAGGCATGGGGTCTTGGGCCTGCTAAGCAGAGTGCTCTGTCTTCCCCTTGGAAGAGGGGATGTGCTGCACTGGGGAGAATCCCACTCTTCTGGATTTCCCGGATTCCTCAGAGCCAGCAGGGAGAAAGACTAATCTGCTGACTTGTGAAGAACCGTGGCTACCCCTCCCCGCAGGGGCTCAGTCCCAGGGAGATCAGAGTTTTGTCCCTAACTCCCTGGTTAGAGTTGGTGAAATTCCTGCAGGGAGGCCCCACCTGGGGAAGAGGGACGGGTCAGGGTCCTGTCTAAAGAGGCAGTCTGGCCATGACCTACCATAGCTGCTGTGCTGTACTGTGGGGAATTCCTCCTGGGTCCAAATGGCCCAGTTTCCCCAATAGCAGCAGGGAAAAAAAATGGCAAACTCGTGCTGCAGTGATGGCTGCCGCTCCTTTCCCTGGGAACTCAGTCATATTAGGCAGCAGGCAGCTGCAGTGATGATGGCTGCCCCTCCGCCTGGGAACTCGATAGTCTTGGGCAGTCTCTAGTCCAGTGGCCATTTGAGAATCCGCACAGCTCTGTGCTTGAGACACAACACCCTAGTGGCATGCACTCACGAGGGAGATCTCCTGATCTTTAGGTTGCACAAATCTGTGGGAAAAGTATGGTTGCCTGGGCAGGGTAGCACCATCACTGCCTTCTTTGGGTGGAAGTGGGAGCTCCTTTTGCCCCTTGTGGCTCCTAGTTGGGCCATCTCATCACCCTGCTTTTCCTTACTCTCCGTGGGTCTCACCAGCTGCCTAGTCAGTTCCAATGAAAGAAACTGGATACCTCATTTGCCAGTGCAGGATTCACTTGCCATTTTCATTTTTCTTGATGGGAGCCTCTGACTGTAGCTGTTTCTAGTTGGTCAACTAGGCCCCTCCCCAAGACAGTCACATAGATCTTTTTGTACATGTGTTTATGCTTCATGCTAAGGAAGAGAAGGGCAAGCATTTGATGACACCATGTTATTATTTATTATTATTATTATACTTTAAATTCTGGGGTACATGTGCAGAATGTGTGGGATTGTTACATAGGCATACACGTGCCAAGGTGGTTCACTGCACCCATCAACCCATCGTCGACATTAGGTATTTCTCCTAATACTATCCCTCCCTTAGACCCCCCACCCCCCAACAAGCCCCAGTGTGTGATGTTCCCCTCCCTGTGTCCATGTATTCTCATTGTTCAGCTCCCAATTGTGAGTGAGAACATGCAGTGTTTGGTTTTCTGTTCCTGTGTTGTTAGTTGGCTGAGAATGATGGTTTCCAGTTTCATCCATGCTCCTGCAAAGGACATGAACTCTTCCATTTTTATGGCTGCATAGTATTCCATGCTGTATATGTGCCACATTTCCTTTATCCAGTCTATCATTGATAGCCATTTGGGTTGGTTCCAAGTCTTTGCTATTGTGAATAGTGCTGCAATAAACGTACATGTGCATGTGTCTTTATAGTAGAATGATTTATAATCCTTTGGGTATATACCCAGTAATGGGATTGCTGGGTCAAATGGTATTTCTGGTTCTAGATCCTTGAGAAATCTCCACACTATCTTGCCCAATGGTTGAATTAATTTACACTTCCACCAACAGTGTAAGAGTATTCCTATTTCTCTACATCCTCTTCAGCATCTGTTGTTTCCCAACATTTTAATGATCACCATTCTAACTGGTGTGAGATGGTATCTCATTGTAGTTTTGATTTTCATTTCTCTAATGACCAGTGATGATGAGCTTTTTTTCATATGTTTGTTGGCTGCATATATGTCTTCTTTTGAGAAGTGTCTGTTCTTATCCTTCACCTACTTTTTGATGGTGTAGTTTTTTTCCTGTAAATTTAAGTTCTTTGTAGATTCTGGATATTTGCCCTTTGTCAGATGGATAGATTGCAAAAATTTTCTTCCATTCTGTAGGTTGCCTGTTCACTCTGATGGTAGTTTCTTTTGCTGTGCAGAAGCTCTTTAGTTTAATTAGATCCCATTTGTCTATTTTGGCTTTTGTTGCCATTACTTTTGGTGTTTTAGTCATGAAGTCCTTGCCCATGCCTATGTCCTGAATAGTATTGCCTAGGTTTTCTTCTAGGGTTTTTATGGTTTTAGGTATTACATTTAAATCTTTAATCCATCTTGAGTAAGAATACAGTGTAAGAAAGGGGTCCAGTTTCCATTTTCTGCATATGGATAGCCAGTTTTCCCAACATCATTTATTAAATAGGGAATCTTTTCACCATTGCCTGTTTTTATCAGGTTTTTCAAAGATCAGATGGTTGTAGATGTGTGATGTTATCTCTGAGGCCTCTGCTCTGTTCCATTGATCTATATATCTGATTTGGTACCAGTACCATGCTGTTTTGGTTACTGTAGACTTGTAGCATAGTTTGAGGTCAGGTAGGGTGATGCCTCCAGCTTTGTTCTTTTTGCTTAGGATTGTCTTGGTTATGCAAGCTCTTTTTTGTTTCCATATGAAATTTAAGATAGTTTTTTCTAATTCTGTGAAGAAAGTCAGTGGTAGCTTGGTGGGGATAGCATTGAATTTATAAATTACTTTGGGCAGTATGGCCATTTTCCTGATATTGATTGTTCCTATCCATGAGCATGAAATGTTTTTCCATTTGTGTTCTCTCTGATTTCCTTGAGCAGTGGTTTTGTAGTTCTTCATGAAGAGGTACTTCTCATCCCTTGTAAGTTGTATTTCAAGGTATTTTATTCTCTTTGTAGCAATTGTGAATGGGAGTTCACTCATGATTTGGCTCTCTGTTTGTCTAGTATTCATGTATAGGAATGCTTGTGATTATTTGCACATTGATTTTGTGTCCTGAGACTTTGCTGAAGTTGTTTATCAGTTTAAGGAGATTTTGGGCTGAGACAATGGGGTTTCCTAAATGTACAATCATGTCATCTGCAAACACAGACAATTTCACTTCTTCTCTTTCTGTTTGAACACCCTTTCTTTCTTTCTGTTGCCTGACTGCCCTGACCAGAACTTCCAATACTATGTTGAATAGGAGTGGTGAAAGAGGGCATCCTTGTCTTGTGCCAGTTTTCAAAGGGAATGCTTCCAGTTTTTGCCCATTCAGTATGATATTGGCTGTGGGTTTGTCATACACAGCTCTTATTATTTTCAGATATGTTCTATTCGTACCTAGTTTATTGAGAGTTTTTAGCACGAAGGGCTGTTGAATTTTGTTGAAGGCCTTATCTGCATCTATTGAGAGAATCATGTGTTTTTTGTTATTGGTTCTCTTTATATGATGAATTACATTTACTGATTTGCATATATTGAACCAGCCTTGCATTCCAGGGATGAAGCCCACTTGATCATGGCTGATAAGCTTTTTGATGTGCTGCTGGATTTGGTTTGCCAGTATTTTATTGAGGATTTTCGTATCGATGTTCATCAGGGATATTGGCCTGAAATTTTCTTTTTTTGTTGTGTCTTTGCCAGGTTTTGGTATCAGGATGATGCTGGCCTCATAAAATGAGTTAGGGAGGAGTTCCTCTTTTTCTATTGTTTGGAATAGTTTCAGAAGGAATAGTACCAGCTCCTCTTTGTACCTCTGGTAGAATTCAGCTGTGAATCCATCTGGTCCTGGGCTCTTTTTGATTGGTAGGCTATTAATTACTGCCTCAATTTCAGAACTTGTTATCAATCTATTCAGGGATTCAACTTCTTCCTGGTTTAGTCTTGGGAGGGTGTATGTGTCCAGGAATTTATCCACATCTTCTAGATTTTGTAGTTTATTTGCGTAGAGGTGTTCATAGTATTCTCTGATGGTAGTTTGTATTTGTATTTCTGTGGTATCAGTGGGGATATCCCCTGTATCATTTTTTTGTGTGTCTATTTGATTCTTCTCTCTTTTCTTTTTTATTAGTCTGGCTATCAGTCTATCTATTTTGTTCATCTTTTCAAAAA
This sequence comes from Macaca thibetana thibetana, assembly GCF_024542745.1. Lineage (NCBI taxonomy): Eukaryota > Metazoa > Chordata > Mammalia > Primates > Cercopithecidae > Macaca > Macaca thibetana. Next base: position 29,285,626 of record NC_065581.1, on the reverse strand, counting down.
ACAAGCTCCTGGATTCATTGACTTTTTGAAGGTTTTTTTCTTGTGCCTCTATTTCCTTCAGCTCTGTTCTGATCTTAGTTATTTCTTGCCATCTGCTAGATTTGGAATTTGTTTGCTCTTGCTTCTCTAGTTCTTTTAATTGTGATGTTAGGGTGTCAGTTTTAGAACTGTCCTGCTTCCTCTTGTGGGAGTTTAGGGGTATAAATTTCCCTCTAAACTGTGCTTTAGCTGTGTCCCAGAGATTGTGGTACATTGTGTCTTTGTTCTCATTGGTTTAAAAGAACTTAATTATTTCTCCCTTAATTTTGTCATTTACTCAGTAGCCATTCAGGAGCAAGTTGCTCAGTTTCCATGTAGTTGTGCAGTTTTGAGTAAGTTTCTTAATCCTGAGTTCCAATTTGATTGCACTGTGTTCTGAGAGACTGTTATGGTTTCCGTTCTTTTGCATTTGCTGAGGAGTGTTTTACTTCCAATTATGTGGTCAATTTTAGAATAAGTGCAATGTGGTGCTGAGAAGGATGTATATTCTGTTGTTTTGGGGTGGAGAGTTCTGTAGATGTCTATTAGGTCTGCTTGGTCCAGAGCTGAGTTCAAGTCCTGAATATCCTTGTAAATTTTCTGTCTCGTTGATCTGTCTAACATTGACAGTGGGGTGTTAAAGTCTCCCACTATTACTGTGTAGGAGTCTAAGTCTTTTTGTAGGTCTTTAAGAACTTGCTTTATGAACCTGGGTGCTCCTGTATTGTGTGCATATATATTTAGGATAGTTAGCTCTTCTTGTTGCATTGATCCCTTTACCATTATGTAATGCCCTTCTTTGTCTTTTTTGATCTTTGTTGGTTTAAAGTCTGTTTTATCAGAAACTAGGATCGCAACCCCTGTTTTTTTTTTTTGTTTTGTTTTTGTTTTTTTTTTTTGCTTTCCATTTGCCTGATAAATATTCCTCCATCCCTTTATTTTGAGCCTATGAGTGTCTTTGCATGTGAGATGGGCCTCCTGAATACAGCACACCGATGGATCTTCACTCTTCATTCAATTTGCCAGTCTAGCTCTTTTAATTGGGGCTTTTAGCCCATTTACATTTAAGGTTAATATTGTTATGTGTGAGTTTGATCCTATCACTATGATGCTAGCTGGCTATTTTGTCCATTAGTTGATGTAGTTTCTTCATGGTGTTGATGGTCTTTACACTTTGGTATGTTTTTGCAGTGGCTGGTACTGGTTTTTCCTTTACCTATTTATTGCCTTCTTCAGGAACTCTTGTAAGGCAGGCCTGGTGGTGACAAAATGTCTCAGCATTTGCTTGTCTGTAAAGGATTTTATTTCTCTTTCACTTATGAAGCTTAGTTTGGCTGGATATGAAATTCTATGTTGAAAATTTTTTTCTTTAAGGATATTCAATATTGGCCCCCACTCTCTTCTAGATTGTAGGGTTTCTGCAGAGATCTGCTATTAGTCTGATAGGCTTTCCTTTGTGAGTAACCCGACCTTTCTCTCTGGCTGCCTTTAACATTTTTTCCTTCATTTCAACCTTGGTGAATCTGACAATTATGTGTCTTGGGGTTGCTCTTCTTGAGGATTATCTTTGTGGTATTCTCTGTATTTCCTGAATTTGAATGTTGGCCTGTCTTGCTAGGTTGGAAAAGTTCTCCTGGATAATATCCTGAAGAGTGCTTTCCAAGTTGGTTCCATTTTCCCTCTCACTTTCAGATACACCAATCAAATGTAGATTTGGTATTTTCACATAGTCCCATATTTCATGGAGGCTTTGTTCCTTTTCAGTCTTTTTTCTCTAATCTTGTCTTCATGCTTTATATAATTAAGTTGATCTTCAATCTCTGATATCTTTTCTTCTGCTTGATTGATTCCGCTACTGATAATTGTGTATGCTGCATGAAGTTCTCGTGCTGTGTTTTTTTAGCTCCATCAGGTCATTTGCATTCTTCTCTAAACTGCTTATTCTACTTAGCAATTCATCTAGCCTTTTTTCAAGGTTCTTAGCTTCCTTTCAGTGGGTTAGAACATGCTCCTTTAGCTTGGAGCAGTTTATTATTATCCACCTTCTGAAGCCTACCTCTGTTAATTCATCAAACTCATTTTCCATCCTGTTTTGTTCCCTTGCTGGTGAGGAGTTGTGATCCTTTAGAGGAGAAGAGTTCTGGTTTTTGGAATTTTCAGCATTTTTGCACTGATTTCTCCCCATCTTCATGGATTCATCTACCTTTGGTCTTTGATGTTGGTGACCTTCTGCTGGGGTCTCTGGTTAGACACTCTTTTTGTTGATGTTGATGCTATTCTTTTCTGTTAGTTTCCCTTCTAACAGTCAGGCACCTCTACTGCATGTCTGTGCGAGTTTGCTGGAGGTCCACTTCAGACCCTGTTTTCCTGGGTAACACCAGCAGATGCTGCAGAACAGCAAAGATTGCTGCTTGTTCCTTCCTCTGGAAGCTTCTTCCCAGAGGGGCACCTGATAGATGCCAGCTGGAACTCTTCTGTATGAAGTGTCTGTCAGCCCTACTGGGAGGTGTCTTCCAATCAGGAGACATCGGGGTCAGGGACCAACTTGAGGAGGCAGTCTGAACCTTGGCAGAGGTTGAATGCTGTGCTGGGATATCCGCTGCTCTCTTCAGAGCTGTCAGGCAGGGATATTTAAATCTGCTGAAGCTATGCCCACACCACTCCTCCCCCCAGGGGCTGTGTCCCAGGGAGATGGGGGTTTTGTCTATAAGACCCTGACTGGGGCAGCTGCCTTCTTTTCAGAGATGTCCTCCCTAGAGAGGAGGAATCTAGAGAGGCAGTCTGACAAGTGTCTTTGCTGAGCTGTGGTGGGCTTGGCCCAGTTCAATCTTCTGGGCGGCTTTGTTTACACTGTGAGGGTAAAACCACCTACTCAAGCCTCAGTAATGGCAGATGCCCCTATCCCACCAAGTTTGAGCATCCTAGGTTGACCTCAGACTGCTGTGCTGGCAGCAAGAATTTTAAACCAGTGGATCATAGCTTGCTGGGCTCCATGGCGGTGGGACCTGCTGAGCCAGATCACTTGGCTCCCTGGCTTCAGCCACCTTTCCAGGGGAGTGAAAGGTTCTGTCTTGCTGGCATTCCAGGTGCCACAGGGGTATGGGAAAAAAAATAAACCTCCTGCAGCTAGCTTGGTGTCTGCCTAAACAGCCTCCTAGTTTTGTGCTTGAAACCCAGGGCCCTGGTGGCATAGGCACCAGAGGGAATCTCCTGGTCTGTGGGTTGCAAAGTCGTGGGAAAAGCACAGTATCTGTGCCAGAGTGCACCATTCCTTGGGGCACAGTCCCTCAAGGCATTGGCCTCCCTTGGCTACAAGAGGGAGTTCCCCGACCCCTTGTGCTTCCTGGGCTCGGCGATGCCCCACCCTACTTTGGCTCACCCTCCATAGGCTGCACCCACTGTCCAACCAGTCCCAATAAGAGGAACTGGGCACCTCAGCTGGAAATGCAGAAATCACCCACCTTCTGTGTCAATATTGCTGGGAGCTGCAGGCCAGAGCTGTTCCTATTTGGCCATCTTGCCAGCCTCTTCTCCTCATATCTAGCTGCAATTTTGTATCCATGAACCAGTCTGTTCCTATCCTTCCCTCTCCCCTCCCTTCAATCCTTCCCATGCTCTAATAATCAAAATTCCACTCTCTATTTCTAATGAACTCAACATTTTTTAGCTTCCATATGTGAGTGAGAGCACACAGTGTTTATCTTTCTGTTCCTGCTTATTTCAGTTAACATGGTGTCTTCCAGGTTCATCTTTGTTGCCATGAATGACAGGATTTCATTTTTTTTCACATCTCTGCCATTTAAAGGGGGTGTTTAATATATTTACTTTTAATGTAATTACTGACAGTATAGGATTTTGATCTGCCATTTTACTACTTATTTTCTTTATATCATGTGTTTTTTATTGCTCTATTTCATTATTATTGCCTTTGTATGTTAAATAAATTTTCTTAGTGTTTCACTTAATTCTCCTTGTTGTTTCTTTTACTATACTTTTTGAGGTATTTTTAAAATATTGCCCTGGATCTTGCAATTAATAATTTATAACAATCTAGTCAGATTAATAGCAATTTAATTTCAGTAGCACACAAAACCTTTGCTTCCATACAGTTCCATTCTCTTCTGCTTCTTTTTTTATTGCCATACAAATTACATCTTTATACATTGTAGGCTTATCAATACAGATTTATAATTATTTAATTATGCATTTGTCCTTTTGAATCATATGAGAGAGGAAATCGCAAACAAATTGCATTTATACTGTCTTTTATATTTACCCATGTAGTTACCTTTACTGGAGTTCTTCATTTCTTCATGGGGATTTGAGTTGCTATCTAGTGTCCTTTCATGTCAACCTGCAGGACTATTTTTATAATTTCCCATAGGGCAGGTCTAGTAATTACAACTTCTCTCAGTTTTCAAAATCTAAGAATGTTTAATTTCTAGTTCATTTATGAAGAATAGTTTTGCTGGCTTTAGAATTGTTCATTGACAGTATTTTACTTTTGCTACTTTGAATATGTCATCCCGTTGCCTCCTGACTCTAATTTTTCATGAGAAATTAGCTCTTATTCTTACTGAGAATCTCTTGTACATGGTAAGTCATTTCCCTCTTTTTGCCCTCAAGATTCTTTCTTTGTTTTTTGGCGGTTTGATTGTAATGTGTCTTTTTTTTTTTTTGAGATGATGGAGTCTTGCTCTGTCGCCCAGGCTGGATTGTGGTGGTGAGATCTCAGCTCACTGCAAGCTCCACCTCCTGGGGTTCTCGCCATTCTCCTGCCTCAGCCTCCTGAGTAGCTGGGACTACAGGCGCCCGCCACCATGCCTGACTAATTTTTTTGTATTTTTTAGTAGAGACTAAAAAAATATTTTTGTATTTTTTAGGGGTTTCACCGTGTTAGCCAGGATGGTCTCAATCTCATGACCTCATGATCCACTCACCTTGGCCTCCCAAAGTGCTGGGATTACAGGTGTGAGCCAACGTGCCCAGCCTGATTATAATGTTTCTATGCATGAATCTCTTTGAATTTATTCTACTTTAAGTTTGTTGAGCTTTGTGAAAGTGTAGATTAACTTTTTTTTCATTGAATTTGGAGGTTGTCAGCTAGTATTTCTTTAAATATTCCTTCTATTCCTTTTATTTTATCCTCTCTTGAAAATTCCCTTATATGTGTTTTGGTACACTGGATGGTGCCCCACAGGTCTCTGAAACTCTGTTCATTTTTCTTCTTTTTAATTCATGTTCCTCATACTGGATAATTTCACCACCTGTCTTTAAATTTACTGATTCTTTCTTCTGCCTTCTCAAATCTGTTATTGAGGCCATCTAGTGAAGTTTTTACTTCTATGATTATATTTATCAATTACTGAATTTTATTTGTTTCTTTTTTAACATTCCATCTCATTATTGATGTTCTGTATTTGGTGAGATATCATTCTCATGCATTCCTTTAGTTCTTTTGACAAGGTTTCCTTTAGCTCTTTGAATGTGTTTAAAATTGTTTTTCTAATATGTTCACCTAGTATGTCCAATGTCTGGTATATGCAGTCTGCAAGAGGCACTTTAGATCTTAAAAATGAATATGTTGAAAAAGAGGGTGGAAGAAAGTATACCATGTAGAAAACCATGATAAAAGAGCTGAGACAGCTCTACTAATGTTGGACAAAGTAGACCTTGAGAAAAATAGCATTACTAAAAATAAAGAGGCATATTCTATAATGATAAAAATTTCAATTTATCGGGAGGATATAAGGATTATAAACATATACACAATTAACACATCCCCCAAATACATAAAATGTGAAAATGACAGAATTGAAGGGATAAATAAACAAATCATTAATAATAGTTGAAGATTTCAACATTCCATTATCAACCATTGATAGAACAACTAGATAGAAAATCAGCAAGGATACAGAGACTGAAACATTATCAACCAACTTGACAACAACAAATGAATTATACATGCTTTTGAAACACACATGGAACATTCTCCAGGATAGACTAGATGGGAGGGCACAAATTATCTATAAATTAAAAAAAAATTGAACTAATATAATGTATGTATTCCAACCACAATGGAATTGAATTAGTAATCACCAACAGTTGGAAACTTCAGGAATCCACAAGTAACAGGTGAAAGAAAAAAACACAGGGTAAATTAGAGAATTATGCATGAAATGAAATGAAACCATAACATGTCAACATTTATGAGATGAGGAAAAAGCAGTGCTTAGAGGAAAATCTATAGCTGTAGATGCCTACTTTGGAAAAGAAAAATACCTCTAATCAATAATTCAACTTTCTATGGTAAGAAGCAAGGAAAAGAAGAGAAAACTAACCCCAAAGCAAGCAGAAGGAAGGAAATAATAAAGATGAGAGCAAGAGTAGATGGAACAGAAAATAAAGCACAATAGAGAAAAATAAAGAAACCAAAAGCTGAATTGTGGAAAATAACAACACAATTGATAAACCTTTAGCTAGGCTTGCCAAGAAAAAAAATGGCCTCAATTTCCTAAATTCAGAAATGAAATTGGGCATATCACTACCAACTTTATGGAAATTTAAAGGACTATAACAAACAACTTTATGCTAACATATTAGACACCTTTGATGAAATGGATACATTTCTAGAAAAACTAATTACCTAAATTGATGCAAGAGGAAATAGAAAATCTGAATAAGCCTACAAGAAGTAAAGACATTAAAATTGTCATTGCATATCTTCCCACAAAAAAGGCCCAGGCCCAGATGTCTCTACTGGTGAATTCTACCAAACATTTAAAGAAAAAAAATACAATTCTATACAAACTCTTCCAAAATTTAGATCAGAAAGGATCACTTCCCAACACATTGCATAGGGATGATGGAGATGTTGTAAAATCATATTCTAGTGAGTATGTACTTTTATACTTAAGGAAGTTAAGAGACACAGGGCCCCATCTGTGGGGAGTGTGAGAAGCACACGTTTCCTACACCCATGTTCCCATTTGGAAGGGTTTCTCTGACCAGCATCAGCCACAAGTGACTTTGCTGAGTAGGGCATCCAGAGGAAGGGGCTGAATGTGGCATTTGAAGGCCTTTTCCTCTTTTCTCCTTGGAACCTGACTGTCTGCATGGAGGAGACATACTCCTGGGTTCTCTCCATTAAGTGATAAGCTTCAGGTGTTGACCATGGGTGCCTGTGCCTATTATTTTGAGGAGTAAATTCAATTCTTGGAGAGAATAACATATAAGCAAGTGCTTTGGGGTCACAAACTGCTTCCCAGGTCATTAGGGGAGGGAGGAATAAAGATACAATGTTTTGGGAATTGTTTTGACTTCTCAATTTATCTCTCAGTTGATTCAGAGAGATGTAATGAAAATGAATGAATTGACTTATTGATTGATTGAAATTAGTGGAACAAGGAGACATGTCTTTTCTCACCTCATAAAGGCAAGTCAAGGCCAGGTGCAGTGGCTCACTCCTGTAATCCCAGCACTTTGGGAGGCCGAGGCGGGTGGATCACCTGAGGTTGGGAGTTCGAGACCTGCCTGACCAACATGGCGAAACCCCATCTCTATTAAAAATACAAAATTAGCTGGGTGTTGTGGCCCATGACTATAGTCCCATCTTCTTAGGAGGCTGAGGCAGGAGAATCGCTTGAACCCAGGAGGCTGAGGTTGCTGTGAGCCGAGATTGTGCCATTGCACTGCAGCCTGGGCAACAAGAGTGACATTCCATCTCAAAAACAAAAACAAACAAACAAACAAAAAAGCAAGTCAGTGGTGGGGTAAACCAGGGCAAAAAAATGTTGGCTACAACAAAGCACAGCCAAATCTCCCTAGGCTTGGCGAATCCAGTGTGAGGTTCTGAGATAGATTTACAAGAACTTCCACATCTTTTGCAAAAAAAATGCAATTCAATTTACAGCAAAATGAAAGGAGCACATTTGAGTTCCTGGCATGCTCAAGCTTACTGACAAAATGCCCACCAGAGTTCCCTCTCCTGCCTGTCTCAGATGGTCTGGGCTGGGCTGGATATCATTCTAGGAGATTCACACAGGGAGGCAGGTGACAACTTGTCTTAAAGATCCTTCTTTTTTGGGGGAGCTATTGTTCAGGATAGAGTCTAATGTAAATGACGAGTTAATGGGTGCAGCACACCAACATGGCACATGTATACATATGTAACAAACCTGCATGTTGTGCACATGTACCCTAGAACTTAAAGTATATATATAAAAAAAAGTGTTAGTGGGATGGAGGATACCACAAGATGCTGAGATACAATGTTTCAGATAAAGGCCTGGGCCCTGATATGCTATTTGCCCCAGTACAGGAAGACCCAACAGACACAGAGAAATTGACAACCTCTTGTCAGGACCCAGTTCAAATCAGACATCGAGTGCCTCCTGACCTGTGGGCAGAACTTTCATCTCTTGGGACATTGGCCTCTGTGGTACCAATTCTATCCAAGACTTCCCAGGTATGAGAAAAGATCTCTCTTCCTTCTTTCATTTTCAAACCATTTTAACTCAGAGACATTTTCCTGGAATTTGAAACCTCATGATTTTTTACTGGGGAAGGTGCATTTCTCAGGAAAATGGGGACAGGACAGAAACCAGTTTCCTGGAGAAAGCAGGGTTTGGGGTTTCAGGGTAGTCCCAGCAGGTGAGCCACAACTGCGCTCTGGCCGCTGGTTCACAAATGCCCCCGCTGTGCAGATGGGCAGCGGGTGTTTTATTCTGTTAAAGGTAGGATTTGAGCCACTGTGTTACTGAGGTGTGGTCTTGGACTTCTAGGAAAATCCTGTTGGATCTTCTGATTTCACGGCTTCTATATTCATATTTAGTTCTTGTCTAACACAAGGAATGAAGTTCTGATGCATGCTACTCTGTGAATAAGCTGTGAAAACAAGAGGCTGAGTGAAAGAAACAGACAAAAAGATCACAGAGGGTCTGGTTCCACTAATAGGACATGTCCAGAATAGGTGAATGTGCAGAAATGGAAGGTAGATGGGGTTGCCAAGAGCTGGGAGGAGGAAGACAAGGGGAGTAGCTGCTAACAGATACAGAGCTTTCTTGTGGAGGTATGTAAGTATTTTGGAACTAGATAGAGGTGGTGGTTGCACAACATTGTGAAGGTGCTAAGTGAGGCAGAACTGTGCATTTTAGATTGGTTAATTTGTGTTATGCAAATTTCACCTCAAATAAAGATTCAGTGGGGAGAGTGGGCTTTCACCTCAGAACCAGAGCAAGTACTTCAATCCCAATAGAAAAGTTACTTGGTTATTTTGGCTGCACCAACCTGAGCACTTCCATCAGAGCTGGCTCCCTGAATCCCAGGATCCAACCTGTGTGTTGTATATGCTCCTTGGGGAGCTTGGCTCATGACCCAACTTGGAAATGACATTTCCAGGAGCTAGGATCTCTCTGTGCCCAGTACTGGGGCCGCACCCCGCAGGAGGGCTGTGTCTTCCTCCTGTGTGATGACGAAGAATGTGCTGCTTAGTTACTGGCCTCAGTAGTGGTCTCTGGGCATGAATTGGGTCACAGTGAGCCCAGGGATGGGAAGCCTGGCTCTGCCCCTGAAGCCACATGTTGCCTCCAAAGTGGATATTTTCTCTTTGTTGAAGGGGAAGTCACCTCTCCCCCTGAAACTCTTTTATCTATAAATCTCCTTTCCTGGTTGGAGACTAGAGCCCAGCTGCTCCTGCTTGGTGCCCTGGTGGCCCACGGAGGTCTGTTTGCAGCTTCTCTTCTGTCACCATCACGAGTTCTGACACCCTGACCCAGGCACAGAACTGCAGGTCACCCTGATGTTTCCATGGGCACCAATGTTACCAAGCCCCAAGACTCATCCTATGACCAGATTAGATCTGAGCCATATCTGCGGTCCTCTCTGGCCTCAGATAAGAGAGTCTAGGCAACAAGCGCAGGGAGGGGAGTGGCTAGGGCTGGACCCTTCCATTTTAAGAAAGCTGCTGACTGAAGGGGACTCCATCATCCCAGCAAGGAGGGAAGATTCAAACACTGGGCTCACTTGGAGCTGGTCCCTAGCATTCTCCTAAACCCTACTGATGCACCAGTATGTGACTGCAGGCCACAAGGTCACCTGTGGGATATTTCCAGGCATATTGCAGGCATTTGTCAGTTTGTGGAACAAGCTCTGTTCTAGAAGCTTCTGTGATTCAGAAATGAAGCTTCAGCAGCTCAGGGTTGTAGAACCAGGTAGATCTCACTGCTCTGAGACTTTCCATAATTCCATCTGTAAAGTTTTCATCATAAATGTGATCATCACTTCAGGCTCCCATGACAGAGATCACAGACTGAGTGGCTTAAGCAACAGAAGTTCATTCTCTCAGTTTTAGGAAGCTGAAAGTCTGAGATCAAAACATTGCCGGGATCATTTCTTTTCAAAGCCTCTCTCCTTAGCTTGTAGGTGGCCGCCTTCTCCCTGTGTCTTCACATGATCATCCCTCTGTGGGTGTCTGTGTCCTAATCTCCTTTGCTTATGAACACTCCTACTAAGTGGGTCATTAGGGTAGGCCCTAATCCCAAATATTGGGTTAGGGCCTACCCTAATGACCCATCTAAACATAATTACCCCTTTAATGTCCCTGTCTCCAAATTCAGTCACATTTTGAGGTACTGCGATAGTTCAACATATGAATTTAGAAGAATACAATTCATTCCACAGCAACAGCCCTTAGATGGGGATGCTGAGGCAAACAAGAGTCAGCTACTATGAAAAAGAGCTGGGATTTGCCCCCAAGAGGTCAGCTCTCACAGTCTCAGCATGAACTCCTCAGACCACTGGGTTTAACCAAGCTGTAGGATTCCAGAAGGGGTACTGACCTTTTCCTGTTTAACTTTCAAGTTGGGTGACAAACCACCTTGGTTTTCTGAGGGCTATGAGGGTTTTCAGGAGAAGAGATGTTCAGAGCTCAAACTGTGAAAGTCATAGGCAAAGCAGGAGAAGTTGATCACCCTCCCCGCATGATTCTACAAAGAATGACCTGTGATTGGCAATGTGGAGAAGAGTGCCTGCTCCTGTAGTGGATGTAGCCCAGGGCTCAGGTGCGTGTCTCCCTCGGGACCCCAAGAAATCTTTTTTTTTTTTTTTTATCAGTTTGTGGAACAAACTTTGTTCCAGAAGCTTCTATGATTCAGAAGCAAAGTTTGCTTCCATGAAGAGGTCACCAGCACTTCCCCAAGTGTAACTGACCTACATAAAGCTCTCCATAGGCACCCTACCCAAGTGACTCCTCTGTGTCAAACCCTGTTCCAGGAGCTGGAGAAGTTATTGAACAACATTGTGAAGAGAATAAAAACCCAATAAATCTTCCATTTCCACAGAAGGATTCCTGCAAAAGTAAGTAAGTAAGTAATTTGCATAGGACACACAGCATGTGATGAATGCAATGTTAATAGGATGATCAGCAGAAGCTTCTCTGGAAGTTGATCCTGGGGCAAAGATTGGAAAGAGGAGACAAAGCTTACGGATGTGCAGAGGCCCTTCTAGGCAGCAGAGCAGAATAAAGATCCTACCAGGAGGCCCTTGTGCTGAAAGTGAGGAATTGAGGGGAGGTGAGCAGGAGAGAGATTGGGTAGACCTTCCCCAGAGCACTGAAAAGCAACTGCCCCATCCGGGACTCAGAATCTCTCAGAGTCTTAGGGTAGAGGAATTGCCTGGTGCCTCTACCAAAACCATGCCATGAAAACTGTCTGTGTCAGTGAGAGAGTTGGAGAACAAAGGTAAAGAAATGCACCTTTTTCCCTTATGGGCACCTGGGCGCATGGATACACACCTGGTGTTGGGCACAGCATCAAGAATACCTGAATGAGGTGGAGAGAGGGATGGGGGCAAGCAGGAGAGGGTACCCTGCCGTGGAGGATATGGGATGGATGGATCTCCCGCAGGAGACTCATTCCTCTCCTTGACTTTGCTCTGTGAGATTCCCACCAATCATGGGAGGCCCAGCAGGACCCTCTTGGGAAGCCCAGCAGGTCAGAAGGCAACCCTGACTCTCCTTCCTAGACCTGGTAAGTTACCAACCTTTGTCTTTGCAGAGTGTGCCCAGGCAGCAAACGCAGCCCACCACGGCCCAGCTTCTCTCAATGTTCTCTGGGAAGCCGGATTGGGACAACGGGACAGAGACCCCAGGACACATGAACATGAGTCATACGGGAGGCGAGTGGTTGGTGGGCAAACAGGTGGTTTTCATCCTGACAGTGCTGGTGGCTTTATGTGGGCTGGTGGGCAATGGTGTGGTCTGCTGGCTCCTCTGCTCCCAGGTCAGGAGCAACCCCTACATGGCATACATCCTTAACCTGGCCGCTGCTGATATGGTCAACCTCTCCTGTGTAACTGTGATCCTGTTGGAGAAAATCCTCGTGCTGTATCACCAGGTGACATTGCAGGTGGCCGTGTTTCTGGAGCCTGTCTCCTATTTCTCCGACACAGTGGGTCTCTGTCTCCTGGTGGCCATGAGTATTGAGAGCCTTCTGTGTGTCCTCTGTCCCACCTGGTGTTGCCACCGCCCAAAACGCACCTCTGCCATGATGAGCGCCCTGAGCTGGGCCCTGGGCCTTTCTTTGCATGTGGTTAGCCAGGTCTGTGAGTACTGGGAGAAGGGCTTGGCATGTGACCAATTTCACGCAGGCTTTATAATATTTCACATGCTTATTTGTCTTGTGATGGGCATTTCCAGCCTGACTTTGACCATCAGGAGCCTGTGCTGCCTGAAGAAGTGTTCACCCATCCGGATCTACCACATTGCCCGCTTTGTGGCCATCAGCTTCCTCATCTGGGGCCTGCCTTTAGTTGTCCCTGTGTACCTGCCAGGAGAAGAATACCTGACCTTTGCCTTTGACCTCCTGTTGCTGCTGTCCATGATAGTCAGTATGGCTCAATCAGCCATCTACTTCTTGGCTGGCTACCTTCAAAGGAAGAGGCATAGGGAGTCCTTAAAGGTTGTTCTCCTAAGGGCTTTGTTGAATGAGATGGAAGGTGGAGGAGACAAGGGGTCTCAGGCAAGGGAACAGCAGGTTACCAGGATGGAGCTCCTCCCACTCCAGGAAACTGTTCCCCAGAACTGACCATGATGGTCTGTATTGGTCCGTTCTCACACTGCTATAAAGAAATATCTGAGACTGGGTAATTTATAAAGAAAAGAGGATTGATTGGCTCACAGTTTGACAGGCTGTACAGGAAGCACGGCTGGGAAGGCCTCAGGAAACTTACAATCATGGCAGAAGGTGAAAGGGGAAGCAGGCATGTCTTCACATGGCAGGAGCAGGAGGAAGAGAGCAATGGGAGAGGTGCTATACATTTTGAAACAATCAGATCTGGTGAGCACTCACTCGCTATCATGACAGCAGCACTGAGGGGGAAATCTGCCTCCATGATTCAATCACCTCCCACCAGGCCCAACCTCCAAATGGACGTGAGATTTGGGTGGGAACACAGATTCAAACCATATCATGCCCTGTGGAGTCTGCCCCATAAGGAGGTGCTTGAATCCTGGCAAACATGACTCTGAATAGGGCAGGAAGTCAAGTGGTGGAAACAACTATGACTAGAGGAAATGTTCACTGAAGTTTCCCTTTACCTCAATACTGCTCTAATTACTTTGCAAATATGAAATCAGGTAATTTTAACAATTCTATGAATAGATAACATTACTATTATCCTGCTTCAGCCTAAGCCAAAAGGCCACTTGGCCCATTTAGCCAATAGCTATCCAAAGGCCTCAGTACATTATAACAAGCATAGCCCTTCACCATCACTCTTCTCCTTGGAGATCAATCACGGTTGGACTCTTGTGGGTCTGTCTCTGGGCCCTCTGCTCTATTCCATCAGTCTATTTATCCACCCATGGACAATACCACACTTGATGTAGTTACTGCATCTTTATCATACATGTCTATCTGCGAGAAGTTGAGTCCTCCTACAAGCAGTTAGAGAAGAAAAAGACATATATGTACAGAGAATCAAAGATACAAAGCAGATTTCTTGTTGGAAAATTGCAAGTTGTATGGAAGTACTTCTTTTTAAAGAAAAAAAAATGCCAACCTAGAATTCTTTACACAGTCAAAATATTTTCCAATAAAAAGGCAGAATAAAGAGGTTTTCAAATAGACAAAAGATGAAAGAAATCATCACAGGAGATGTATAGATTGAGAAATGGTAAAGGACATCCATCTAGCAGGAGAATAATGACTCCAGATGGAAATCTGAGTCTGCTAAAGGAAGGAGCCCTTTGCACTGCTGGACTCTCCATAGGATGCTGAATACAAGTAGTGAGAGCTGACAGCCTCGCCTAGTTCCTCCTCTGGGGTGAAAGCACCCAGTCTTTCATCATTAAGAATAACGTCCACTAAACATCAACTACAGAGGTTTTGTAGGTGCCTTTTATCAGTTTAGGAAAATTCACTTCTATTCCTAGTTTTTAGGAATAGAAATAGACTGGAAGTTTTTATAAGGTTGTTGGATTTTGTCTAATGCTTTTTCTAAATATACTGAAATAATGATGTGCTGTTGTCTTTTTATCTGTTAATATGGTAGGTTATATGGGCCCATTTTTAATGTTGAAGCAGCCTTGCATTCCTGGGATAAATTTCACTTTGTCATTCTGTGCCTATATTTATATTTGTGTTGCATATGTATATTTGTATTGCATATGTATGTGTGCTCAAGGGCACGTGTTTCTGTGTATGGCAATGCAGTGAACCTAGAATAAAAAAAGAAACCCTCTAAAAAAGAAGAATTAAGTAAGATGGCTAAAGTACCTAACTTCAAGACTTATTGTAACGGTTCAGAAATTCAGACGGTATGGTACTGGTAAGAGGCTAGACAAATAGATCAACAGAACAGAATACAGAGTCCAGAATAGACCATCACATATATATTCAATTGTTTTTCAAAAGGTGTACAGCAAATTCAGTGGAGAAAAGACAATCTTAGCAACAAATACTATTAGAACAATTAGATATGCATATTAAAAACTTCATACATGGCACCATTATTCAAAATGTATCATAAACCAAAATGTAAGGCCTAAAACTTTAAAATTTGCATAAGGAAAAAGGTAGATATTAGTGTGACTTTGGATTAGAGAAATATTTGTTAGATAAGCACCAAAAGCATGATGCATACAAGGAAAAAGCATGATCAATTGAATTTCATCACAATGATGTGTGCACTCTGAAAGACCCTGTGGGGAGAATGAAAAGACAAGTCCCAGGCTGGAGCAAGTATTTGCAAATCTCACCTCTGATGGACTCATACACAGGATCTATAAAAAGCTCTGGGGAGAGGACTCCTCACGGCCCTCAGGAGTCAAAGGGGTGCTGTGCTTAGGGTAGAAATGGAAGATGCCTCCCACCCTGTCATTCATGTCCCCTGAGCAGTGGTGCTCAAAGTCCCATACCAATGCCCCTTCCTGAGTCCACAGTCCCTTCTCTCCCCACGTCTACAACGCCAGGCCAGGCCCTAGGGACAGGCCCCTCCTCCAGGGCACAGGGAGGGACAGTTGCTCTCAGGCTCTGGGTGCCCAGCGTCATGCTCACCCCTTCAAGGCCCACCGGGCCTGTCTCACAGGATATAGTGAGGTTGTCTGGCGTTTCCTGGACATGCTGTCTGGGCCTATTCCCAAGCTGCAGCCAGAGAAATGGAGGGATGTTTGTCAGGCCAGCTACCCTGTTCTACTGGGTCTCATGGGGCCCTTCCCACAGAGCCTGGGTCTAAACACACAGTACAGAGGCCATAGTGGCCAGCCTAGAACCTGTGAAGTGTGCTGGGGACCACAAAAGGGCTGTCTCCAGACAGCCAGGCGAAGCTTTGCTAGTTTCTCAGTACCTCATTTCTTTCCGTTTCTTTTTTTCTTTTTCTTTTTGAGACAGGATCTTGCTCTGTTGCCCAGGCTGCAGTGCAATGGCGTGAGCTCGGCTCACTGCAATCTCCACTCTCTTACCTCCAGACTTAAGCCATTCTCCCACCTCAGCCCCACCAGTAGCTGGAACTACAGGCGGGTGCCACCATGCCTGGCTAATTTTTTTGTTTTGATAGAAATGGGCTTTGAACATGTTGTCTAGGCTGGTCTTGAACTTCTGGACTCAGGCAACCCACCCTCCTCAGCCTCCCAAAATCCTGGGATTACAGGTGTGAGCCACTGCATGTGGCTGTTACTTCATTTCTTGCCAGTTACCTTACCCTCATGAAAAACCCCCTTCATTCAAAATCAGTAAGAGGAGAAAGATGGTAAAAGAGTCAATGGAAAGAAAACAGGATATAACTTCTGTCCGTGTAACTTCTTTATGTCCCATTGGAAAGAGAAGCCTAAAGGGGTTCATTAATTTCTATTGCTCTGAGGTCCCGAGGATGGCATCACACAGTGCAATAACTACCAGCAGGGGCCATGCTTGATCTCAGCAGATGTCAGTGAGGACATACCTGGGATCTTCTGGGGTCATGGACATGGACTTACAGCAGAACTGAGTAAACAGGGGTGCACAGGCACACACACACACACACATACATACACATACACATGTGCACACACAGGGACACACACAGTCCTGTGCTGCACAGATGAGCCCCTCCCCATCCACTCTGACTCCACAAGGCTCCCCTGACCCCGCTAGTCACCTGGCCTGTTGTCAGTGGTGTCCTTTGTGTCCCGCCTTGGCACAGGCTCAGGACCTGGGATTGCCAGATGCTGAGAGGAGATGAGATGGAAAGAAGGATGAGGGACAAGGGAAGAAGGAGAGAGGGAGGGAGGGATGTGGGGAGGGAGGGAGGGAAGAAAGGGAGGGAGGGCTGCCGGAGACCAGCCACCAAGGGACAGTAGGCACAGGTGACAGCAGACCCTCTCAGGGATGCTTTGTACAGACTGTCATGAATGAGCGATGTCACTGGAACTCCAACTTTTGCTCCCTTCCCAGCCCTCTGGGGTTCCCTGTCAGGCACAGTTTGAATTACAGTAAATTATTGGTCTTAACCCTGGCATCTGCCTGAGAGTGGGAGGCTGCAGTGCAGTGTGGCCTCACAGTTGTGTGGGAACCTTGGCCTTTCTGGTCCTTGGCCCTGCTGCAGCCTTTGGGATGGGGAGGCTGTGAGAGGCTGGTCAGGGGTCTGGGCTGTGTCACCCTCATTTCCCATCCACCTCAATGTGCCCAGGGTTTCCTGCAGAGAGCTCTGGGCAACTCAAAAACAGGCAGGTCGTAACAACAAAGACTTTACTGTGCTTTAATCAAAATCAGTGGGGGCTTTGAGGCCAAGGAAGGGGTTCTTTCCCCCAAGAAGAGGCTTTCTTAGGCATTGCTGAATCTGTGCTGGAAGCTCTGGTCCCACCTTGGAGCCTTCTGCGGTGAGTAGTGCCAAGTTTCCTGACTTTTTCTGACCAGAAAATGCAACTGCCAAGAATGGCAGATGAGGGATCCAGCCTCCTGGACTCTCATTTTCTTGGTTTTCTTCAGTTCTGTGTCCTGGAGCAGATTGTGGACCCTGGAAGCAGGGCCCCAGTGCCATCTGCTTGGGCCTCAGGACTCCACCCCATTGCTGGTCTGGTGGTGACAACCTATCCTGCAGGAGCCTGACCATTTCTGCTTCCTTGAATGGATGAGGTTGGTGGCTGGTCCGCCTGTTTCTGCCCTACCCTCACCAAGGTGGACAGCGGTAGTTTGAGCTTGGTAACATCATCAGCTTGGCCTTGCTAGGCACACGTAGGCCCCGGGTATGTACGCAGTGCTCCAAGGGGGCTTGCTCTGCCTTAAGCCAAATACTAGTTCTGGCCAGGGCCACAGGGGACTCTGTCTCCTGTGTATCTTGGCTGCTGCTGGGGACCCCAAGGCACCCCTGGTGCCCCTTCCCTTTCAGGGCTCAGGTTGAGTCTGGGCTAGGGCCCTCTGGGTCTGGGAATTGTGCATTGAGCGGGGGACTCTGCCGTACAGGTTGGGACCGTGGATGCGGGCATGCTGCTGGCTGGCCTGCGCAGTGGGAATGCCATGCTCACCCTTCCCTCCAGTGGCCTCCAAGTGTCCAGCTTCCCCATCAGTATTGACTTTCCATGTCTAAGGAGCTATCTGGGGCTTTGGGGCAGCTTGCCAGGTGCTGCCCTGGCTCCTTCTGGGCCATGCTGGTCACCGTCTGCCAAGGGTGATCTGTCAGATATAGGCACCACATGCAGGAAAGTTGTCTCTGGCCCTACCTCTGGGCTATCAGGGGTCTGGGCAGGGTCTCGTATTGGGGGCTGGGCCAGTCCTGTGGTCTTAGAGGTGTCCAGGGCAGATATGGAAGTGACAGGGGCCTAGCATGTCTGCTCCAAGCTGTACTGTGAAAACCACAGGCCTCTGAGGTCCAGGTCCATGGGGAGCTTAGAGAGGGAGTTCCAATGTAGGAATCACCAAGCACCCTGTGGTCTATCCTGAGCTGGGGATGGGCTGGCCACACTCTTTTGAGTCCCCAGGGCCCCCAGAGAGCAGCCTGCTGTCCTGGGCTCTGCAGAAGCTCCCTCATGCCTCTGGGCTTTGGCCTTGCATATAGCCTAGCTAGGCGAGGGTGAGGGAGGATGAGGCTCTTGTTTCAGGAGGGCTACACCCTCAGGAGGGCTACACCCATGGGCTGCTGGAGCTGGGCTGTGGGCCAGGGAGAACCAGCCCGTCCCCTTGGGGAGGGTCTCAATGCTAGGGGATGTCTGCAGAGACCTGAGTGCTGGGGGTACTTGCTCAGGTTTGGCTGAAAGGAAAGCAGATTTGGTCAGCTTCTCCACTGAGAACATCTTGCTTTTGCCAGGCTGGACCCCACAGACTTGGGTCCCTGCAGTCCTCAGGGTCCCCGTGTGGTCCCCCTGGTCTAACGCTGAGGACACTTCTGCAGGCTGCTGCTCCCAGAGCGAGATGTGTGTGTAGCTGTTAGGGAACCTCAAGTCACTCCAGGGGCAGCCCCCAGGGTTCGGGCTGACTCAGGCTTCCTGCCTCACACCCTTGCCCCAGGGCTGCTTAGCCTGGGCTTTAGCCTTGATTCAGAGCTCAGATGGATGGGGCCCCTTTGCCACCCAATATGGGGGCTTATCTCCACAGTGGGTGAGATACCCTCCACTCCTCTGGGGGATCTCCATGCCAGGGCTGGACTGTTACCACACTTAGCTGAGCTCTCAATTCTGGCTCTGGGCCAGGGTTTCACATATGCCCTCTCCCTAAATCTTCTTAGGGTCTGACACTGATTTTAGGCCCTTGGAGGGGTGCTCAGGAGTGAAGGCCCCACTGCTCTCCAGGGCTGCTGGTACTCACAGGTGTGGTTGTGGGCTTGCACAGATGGATCTGAGCCCTCCAGTGTCCTTCTGGGGCTTTCAGGAGTGAGAGCAGGAGGCTACATGGGAGGGGCTTGGAAGAGTCTTGCTCACGTCTCATTGTCTCTGAGGCATGTCCAGTAAACCCAAGGTCAGCTTTTGCCCTAGGCTCAGTCAGCCTGTTTTCAGAAGCTTCTTAGAGGAGGAGAGAGAGAAAGGGCTGGAGGAAAGGCCCAGGGAACAGGGCTGGTGAGGTCTAGGCACTTCCCACTATTTACTGCCCCACAGGGTGACGCAGGAGGAAACTTGGTTCTGAAGCCCGCCTGGGTGTGCAGGTCACAGTGCATGCTTCTCAGTTCCCCCATGGAGGCCTCAGGGCGCCTCATCACCATGTCCTCCTCCAGGGCCCAGGCCTAGGACAGTGTGTCCTGAAGGAACTCCTGCAGGCCAAACAGGAACAGCTTCAGGGGGTGTTCCAGGAACAGGGTGACTATCAGGCTGGGAAGGGTCTGTGGGAGAGTCAGTTTCTGCACCTTGTTCCCGCTCCAGGCACCCTCCACTGGGCAGTGCTGGATCCTACTGTGGCTGCCCCAGGGGTCCAGATGTTCACAGAGAACCACAGCTGGAGGAAGGCCTGGGCAGGGAAGTGCTCACCACACTCCTGCCTTTCATCTAGGTTGTGTCAGGAGTGGGTTTGGTACCTGGGTCCACTCCCTGCCCAGCCAACCAGGCCTGGTCTGGCCCTACCTCCGGGCTGGAGCAGAGAGCCATGAGGACAGTGTGGATGCTGGTCTCAGGTCATCACACACCAGAAGCCAGGGATCTGTCCTGCATGCTCCTTCTGGGCACCATTGGTGGATAGGATCCAGGGTCTGTCCTGCATGCTCCTTCTGGGCACCATTGGCCACCCAGGGACTTAATTCTGTGTGCTGTGAAGGCCATGCATACCATAGTTGTCACCACGCACTCACCTTCCAGGAGGTAGACATCCCAGAGCCTCAGGATGAGCATGAAGGAAGTCTGCGGGAACAGCAGGTATGGGAGGACCTGGCCTTTCCAGCCTCGGGGCTGGTGGCTTGAGCAGGGCCCACTGTAGCCTCAGTCTGGACTTCCTGAGGCTCCCTCTGCTTGGGAAGAGACCCACCCTAGCTTCCATAAGGCTGGGTCAGACAAGGTTCGGCGGCTCTTCATGGGGATGGACTCATCTCAGCAGAAATGTGGCTCCCAGAATAAGGGATTTCCTTAGGGCTCGTGGTTTCCCT
Organism: Macaca thibetana thibetana; assembly: GCF_024542745.1. NCBI lineage: Eukaryota > Metazoa > Chordata > Mammalia > Primates > Cercopithecidae > Macaca > Macaca thibetana. The sequence continues at coordinate 29,265,073 of NC_065581.1, read as the reverse complement.
GGCTCCTCCGGCTCTTCCAAGACGGGTCCTGGCCCAGTCCGCCCAGAAATCCCTGGTTTCTGGTGTGTGATGCTTCCATCAGGCAGGTCCTGGCTTGTGTGCCCTGCAGAGACCTGCCTGTGCCTCCTGTGGGGTGAGGGTGAGCTGGGTCCTCCTGGGGAAGCCAGAGCCCTGGGCTGGGAGAGCTGAGCACTGTAGGGAAAGAAGATACCTGGCCTGGGGTCTCCCTATGCCTCCTTATCCCATCGATGAAGCACCATAGAAACCAGTTTAAGGTGGAAAGCTGGATGCACAACCCTTCCTTGTCCTGATAGAAGGAGTGTTCACGGCCCCCTGGGCTTCTGTGAAAACCTCTGTATTCCAGGGCCCACTGCAGACCCTTCCCCAAGAGGCAGAACAGTGGTGGCTGGGGTTTCCGCCAACACCTCCCCACGGCATGGGTCCCCAGTGGACGTACTTCCCTTAGCCCTGGCTCAGCCTGGTCCCAGTGCCTCTGTCCCCTCCAGGTAAGGAAAAGGAGGCCAAACTTTGAATCCATTGAAAACCAGGTCAAGCCCTGACTGGAAGTTGGCCTCTCACCAGCCCCAGGCTTCCGCTGTCCCTCTAACCCCATGGGACCCAGGGCCTCTGGGGAAGAGCTGAGGGACTGTCCACTCACCATGTGCTTCATAAGCTCTTGGAGCACTTTTAGCAAAACTTGCTCTTGATGGCCTTGGAGACTCTGGAAGTTAGAACATCTTGGGATGTAGACTCCTGAGAGGCTCCTGGAGCCCCAAGAAATCAGAGCCTACTCCTGAGATGTGGAGCCATCAGGCTGGGTAGTGGCAGTTGGGCAGTGGCAGTTGGGCAGTGGCAGTTGGGCAGTGGCGGTTGGGCAGTGGTGGTTGGGCAGTGGTGGTTGGGCAGTGGTGGTTGCTTCCAGACTCCAAGGCCTTTCACTCTCCCATCCAGTGACCCCATCGTGTGGTCTTGGCCAGGAGAGGAGGGGCGATGGGAATGTCCCCTGGGGCCTGGCTGGAGGCACTGCTTAGCGGCTTCCTGGGCCATGGTTTCAGAAGGGCAGGCCTGCCTTTAAAGCAGTGAGGACAGGTGGGAGCTGGTGGGGTGACCAGGGGTGCTGGAGGATGTGTGGCCTTCTCCTGGATGTGGGGTCAGGGCAGGGGACACAGGACAGAGAGAAGCTGTCATCTGGGCTTGGTCTAGCCATGGGCAGGGTGGGTGGTTGGGAGGGTGGCCAGCTGGGAGGCTGAAGGACCAGCAGGGTGATAAGAGTCCCCTGCATAAGGTCAGGGCCAGAGGGCTGTGGCACCAGGATGCAGAAGGTGGTCACGGGGCAGCTGTGATCCCGTTTGCTGATGGGGACAAGAGGCATCTGACTTGGGGTGTGGGGTCTCTGACCAGTCACAGGCTCCTGTGGGACTCTCAGCAGGGGATATCCTGGAGGCTCAAAATGAGTAGGGGACAGAAGGTGCCTTGTCTGTAAGTCACAATTACCCAGTCAATGTGGCCATCCCCTGTCCTGGCTGTGTGATGCCTCGTGGGTAGCTGTCCACTGTGGGCTAATGTCACATGGGAGGACTGTGTCACCCGAGAGGACAGAGTTCACCTGGGAGAGTACCATGCTTGGCAAGCCTCTCATTGGCCAGCAGCTGGGCCAGCACCCAGATGTCTCCTCATTCTGGAACATGAGCAAGATAGTGGCTCATGCCATGATATGGCTCATGCCCCTGCAGTAGCCTACCTCCGGCAAGAGCCAAAGTCATAATGGAAAGGCTTCACGAAGGCTGACGTCACCTTGGAGGGTCAAGTTCCCTTGAGATGGCTAATGTCACCTGAGCACACTATGTCACCAAGAGGGCAGAGGTTACCTGGAAAGGCAGAAGTCTCCTGGAAGAGCTGAGGTCACCGGAGGAAACAGGTCACTTGGAAGGGAAGAGGTCACTTGGGAGATGTAATATCCCCTGGGAGGACTAATGTCACCTGAGAGGGCAGAGATCATCTAGGAAAGCAGAGGTCCCCTGGAAGACCTGAGTTCACCAGGGAGGGCAGAGATAACCAGGGAGAACTAATGTCACTTAGGAGGGCTGAGGTCACCTGAAAAGACTGAAGTCATCTGTAAAGGCAGAGGTCACCTGGGAGAGCTGAGGTAACCTAGGAGGGCACAGGTCACTTGAGAGGGGAGAACTAATGTCACCCAGGAGGGCAGAAGTCACCTGAGAAGGCAGAGATCACCGGGGAGGCCTGCCACAGGTCCCAGGGAATTTAGGGTGCAGCTTCCATGCCCCTCTCCTGACGCCGTGCTTCACTTGAGCCAGTCATGGACATCGCAGTTGACAAGGAGCTACTGAAGCGACTCCTACTTCATCCAAACTCATGTGTGGCCAGAAAGGGCATAGGTGAAGGCCGTTAAGACCACCCTGACCCCAACTGCAGATGCTAAGCTGGGGAGGCCACTGTGCCGGGCTCAGGGCAACACCCTTGAACTGAATCCCCATGAAGGCTGGTTGTGGGTGCTGACCACTGCACATAGGGGCCTGGGATGGCTCACAGGCTGCTGGGCACAGAAAGACAGCTAGGTCCAGACCCTGCATGGGCAGCCCATGGAGTCTGCTCAGCAGCTCTTCCTGCCAGGAATGGTCTAGAAAGTGGGGGCTGGAGAGTGGGAGCAGCCATCTCAGTAAATCCTTCCCTGTCTGCTGTGCTGTTCAGGGCTCAGGTGAAGGGGAACTGTGATTCCAAAGCCTTAAGAAGATGGCTTCTTCAGGATCCAAACTCACTTTATGACAAAAGAAATGTCCATTAGGCACTTCACCAACTTGTAAAATATTCTGAGAGCAACAATCTGCAACAATGCAAAGCTTGTGGGGATTGAAGTGGGAAAGGAAAATAAAACGCAGGACTCCAATTCACTATGCCAAAAGGAAGAAAATTAAGCTGAAAGCTGAGTCACGCAAAGAACTGTCTTTCCTTTTGTTCCTCAGGAGATAGGTACAGATAGAAGGTTAAATAGCTCCTTAGGTAGCTACTCTTATATTCACCTTATGTAAAGGGCCAATTACTGAGTGTGAGATGAATACGTAATTGACTGTTTTCCTACCTGCCCCTTTTCTCTTGCAACACGTGGAAAACCACACCCTCTTTCCCCTCCAGCCCACTTCTCTCCTTTATATATTGAGGCCCTCACAATCATCTTTGAGAAAGGCACATCTACCTGTTTCCTGGGTGTGTCCTTAACCTTGGCAAAATGAAAATTCTAAACGGATTGAGACCTATCTTACATACTTTTTCGTTTACAAGTTGGCAACCAATGGAAGAGACTCTGAAGGTGGCCTTGACCTTTGACAAATCTATTAGTGCTTGCTACCAGTTTGAACTATCTTTATTTTTATTTTATTTGTTTTAATTTTGACTCACTCTGTCACCCAGGCTGAAGTGCAGTGGCACGATCACTGCTCACTGTAGCCTCTGTCAGGCCTCTGAGCCCAAACTAAGCCATCATGTCCCCAGTAACCTGCACGTATACAGCCAGATGGCCTGAAGCAACTGAAGATCCACAGAAGTGAAAATAGCTTAACTGATGACATTCCACCATTGTGATTGATCACCCTAACTGATCAATGTTCTTTATAATCTCCCCCACTCTTAAGAAGTTTCTTTGTAATTCTCCCCACCCTTGAGAATATACTTTGTGAGATCCACCCCCTGCCTCTAAAACATTGCTCTTATCTCCACCGCCTATCCCCAAACCTGTAAGAACTCATGATAACCCCACCCCTTTGCTGACTCTCTTTTCAGACTCAGCCCGCCTGCACCCAGGTGAAATAAACAGCCATACTGCTCACACAGAGCCTGTTTGGTGATCTCTTCACACAGACACGTGAAACAGCCTCCACATCCCGGGCTCAGGTGATCCTTCCACCTCAGCTTCCTGAGCAGCTGGGACTACAGGCTTGTGCCACCACACTTGGCTAATTTTTGTAATTTTCATAGAGACAGGGTTTTGCCTTGTTGCCCAGGCTGGTCTTGAACTCCTGGGCTCAAGCAATACTCTTGCCTTGCAAGGCCTCCCAAAGTGCAGGGATTACAGGCGTGAACCACCATGTCTGGCCTTGAGCTATCTTTATTGTTCAGACTGTTACAATAGGTAATTAGTCAGACATGAACAGGGCAGGAGAGGGGACCTGGACCAGGACTGTCAGGCAACCATCAGATGACGGTCACGAGGTTGTTAAACTGCCTCTTGAAAAAAATAATTGGTTGCAGCTGGTGCCAGGGAAAGGCAGCCTCCCAACAGAAACACCTCAAGTTGGTCATCAGCAGCTTCCCAATAAGATCTCAGGAGCTGGGCTAGTGGACGTAAGCATGTGCACTAACAGGCAAAATGGCAGAGTTGAACCAGTATATAACCTTTCTCCAGAAACACTCGGCTGGTAAGGGAAGAATGCCTTAAGTGAGCATGTGTACAAATTTGGTAAATACAATGTGCATGTTGCCCCTTCCAAGTGCTGGCAGGCCACCGTGCACGTGGACAACCCACCCCAAGGGAAGAATCAAGGGAGAAGGGATGCAAAACCCCCCGCTCCAAGAGGCATGCCAATGTCTAAACCCAAGTCAAAGATCAAACCATGAACCTGATCTCTCCAGTCACCCACTCGCCCTCTTTCAAGCGGACTTTGCTTTCTTCAGTTCCTGCTCTAAAGCTTTTTAATAAACTTTCACTGTTGGCTCTAAAACTTGCCTCAATCTTTCACTCTGCCCTACGCCCCTCAGTCGAATTCATTCTTCTGAGAAGGCAAGAATTGAGACTGCTGCAGACCTGTAGGGATTTGCTGCCAGTAACAAAACCAATAGGACAATTTGCTGAGGCCTGGGAGGTACCATCTCCACAGAATCCCTGATTTCTCAAAATAATGTTGAGATCGAAGGTTGATTTTGCTGTATAACTCCTTTTCCGGAGTTTTACTTGCATCCAACAAAGAAGATGAGTTTTTCTGGATCCATGATAATGGAAAGCAGGCAACTCCTTTCTGGAGTTTCAGCTTGCTTCCAACAGGGAAGATGAGTTTTGAGTTTTTTTCCTGCTTCTAGGATGACAGAGAGCAGTCTTTGACCTGGGCCGTGTTCCTACATAAGTAGCTGAAATGGGGTTTGTCTTGGAAATTCTCCTTAATGACTAAAAGTTAAAATTAACTACCAGCTGGTCTTGATTTCTCCTTACCATTAGAGTGCTCAGTAGTCTTACAAATTGTGCAATCATTTGTTTTGCTTAACTTTTTTTTCTTGTTTATTTGTTTGGTTCTGTTTTTGTTGTTTTAGTCTTTTTTCCATTGGGTTTGACCACTTTACTTGACTTGGTCAAATCTGAAGGAAAGTTCTAAATTATGGGGAAAAAGACCTCTGAATTGGCTAAATTCCTGAAGTTGGGGGAAAAAAAAAAAAAAAAAAAAAAAAGAAAGAAAGAAAAATCAGCCATCAAAACAAGAAAGTATTCAATTACCTGAAGGGCTTTATTTACATAGCAAAACAACCCTTTGCTAGCCAAGCCAAACTGAAAGAGCAGTAGTGGTTGCCCCATGCTGTAGTTCAGTAGCTAAGGTTCTGCCCTTTTTCCACCACGGCAGCCTGGGTTGGTTTCCTAAATAAAGTCCTTTCTGGTTTGATATTTGTATTACATTTGAAATATTAGAAGTTTGTCCCATCTAAACCATGGTAATGTAACCAAAATGCAGGTTAGTTGCTTGTTGCTTGCAGAGTCCAATTAACAAAAGTGAAGTCTGTTATAAAGAAAGTAATTTATTTCCAAAACTAGCTTAGGGGAAGAAATGCAGGTGTCCTCCATATGACTTCACTTTTAAAAGGCAGGGGGGGAAGTGAGCAAGGGTGGTGGCCGGGGGTCCATGCTAGCTCTTGTGCCTTATCTACTGGGCAATCAGCATGTGACTGCTGGCACCTTCATGGGCAGGCTGTTATCTCTTGAGATAATCCCCTAAAGAGTGAGAGTTCCATAGTGGGCATGTTTGGTTTATAAATCAACTGTTAATTCTCAGTTGACTTTCCAGTTTGAGCATGTAGTTAGATGAACTTGCACTGTAGGGAGAGTCCGGTAATGGGGAGGTAAAAGGCTATATTTGTATTCCTAAACGCCTAAGTAGGAAGTGGGGAACTGAAGGAACAAGAAAAGGAGGGAGAAAAAAAAAATTGATGTCTCAGGAAAATGGGTGTACTTGGTTACACTAATGAGATTTTAAAGGATTTTTAAAACACAGTGGTTAAAAGTCAGCTTGATTAAATGCTAATATCATATATAAAGTGTCAAAATTTGGCATGAGGGTTATAAAGTTATAAATGTAACTCAAAAGATAATTATCCTTGTGTAATTTTTTTGTGATAAATAAGTCATTTATCCTGAGTTATTGGCAAAAAATTCATTTATTTAACCTTAAGCTTCTTACTTAGGTAAACACCTGAAATTCACAGGCTATATAAATGATTAACAGAAAAATACCTTTAAATGATGATTATTACAGTTTTCATAAGTAATCTAGGTAAACTATTAAAAATAAGTTAATTAGATAAATGTAATAGAAGAAATGCTTGTAAATAAACATAATATAATTTAGAATCTAAAGTTACATTACGTAACAGGCATTAAATGTCTGGGTTATTCACAATTTAAAAAATTATAGAAAAACATTTTGCTAAGAACATGTTCTTATTTAAAGGAAAATAATTTTTGTTGAATTCAAAGGTTATTTAAAGGTTATGAAACAAGATAAAAGGAACCACTAAATAAGAGAGACATAAAGAAAGTTAAAAATCTGAAAAACTATTTTTGGTAAGAAAGGTTAAAAGGAAAATTTTATATGAGAAAAAAATCTTTCATAGTAAAGTGTTTGTTCTAAAATAAAATGGCTGGGTGCAAATGGCTCATGCATGTAATCCTAGCACTTTGTAAGGCTGAGGTGAGCAGATTGCTTGAGCCTGGGAGTTCTAGACGAGCCTGGGAGTTCTAGACCAGCCTGGGCAACATGGTAAAACCCTCTCTATACAAAATACACAGAAAATTAACTGAGCATGCTGGTGCACATCTATAGTCCCAGCTACCCGGGAGGTTGGAATGGGAGGATTGCTTGAGCCTGGGTGGGTCAAGGCTGCAGTGAGCTGTGATCATGCCACTACACCTCAGCCTGGGTGACAGAGAGAGAGACCTTGTCTCAAGGAAACAACAACAGCAACAACAACAACAACAACAACAAAAAGAAATCTTAAAAAAAAGAAAAAGAAGATAAAATGACTGGTCATTTAGGAAAGAAGGATGTTTAGGATAAAACAGGAAGTCTAGGCATGTCATAAATGGCTTGTGTAGGTCATAGTAAGGTTTGTAAAAAGAGACTATGAGAAAAGAATTTATTTGATCAAGTTGGCTATAATTAAAAGGAAATTAGTCTTTCTAGAGATTGTGCTTTGATATTAAAAATACGCTAACCCACTCAAGAATGGGCTAGAAGAACAAAGTTTTCTTAAGATATTAATTTACTCTAAATTTACCCCAGATTTCAACTTTTATTGAATCTCACTGTTTTCACCTTTCTCTCCCCTTCAAGAAGTCCTGAGATAATAGCTCTCTCCAACTTTCTTGTCAGTTTCTATAATTTTTTTCCTCAGGTTCTAACTGCTACTGTGACATGATGCTAAAAGTGTTTTATCTTAAAGATCTAAAGGAAATATTTTCTTCCAATATAGCGGTCTGTGCTCTTGGCTTGAAGTTGTTCTATGTAACTGAAAATTTTAACTTATGACCCAAGACACACCCTTCCTATATCTAACTCATTCAAGTACCATTTTCATTAGTTTTGACTTGAAGGCTATCTAAATGGACTTTCCATAGGGAAAAGCAATCACTGCAGAAGGTCTTTTATTTATTTTTTGCCTTTTGGCAACTGGCCTAACAAACAGATTTTATATTTTATTGAAACAATTCCTATGGCATTGTTATTAAGTTTTTTATTTGCCTAGGAAAATTGAGATTTCAAAAATTAAAGTTATTAACATTCCATATAATGTTCTGTATTGCTTTTAAAGTCCTTGTTCTGTTGAGTTACAGGGCTTTGACTCCTGCATCTAAGAAGGACACCAAGTCCTGCTAAATCTTAAACACTGAAAGCTTCTAAAACCTTATCTTCAGAACCGGGAGAAGATGATAATCAAAAGAAACTGCACTCATAAGACACAGCGCCAGAAATTGGAACTATTTTACCTCTCAAAGTCCAGGGGCTATTGTGGAAGATGTGGGTGCCTGAGATTGTAAGGGCCTATTTTGAAAGATAAAATTGGTTCAGAGTTTCTCTATAAACATTAGTATAAAAGCCTCACTGATGCGAGACTAGCCTCTGAGCCCCTGTGTCAGACTAGCAAGGTTTTCTTGGAGTATTAACCTACTTTTTCATTAAAAAATTATAAAATGTTATAAAAAGGTTTATGGAAATTATATATTATGGTCAAGATGATTAAAATTTAATAGATTTGTTTGTAAGATTTGAGAGACAGAGTTCACTGGCCTCGTGCTATCTTTATTAGGGCTTATTGTTTGGGAAATTAAGTCTCCTCTCTCAAAGAGTAATGTTTTTGCCTTTTGCGTTTTTTTTTTTTTTTTTTTTTTGAAATCTTTGAGTTTCCACTTTGGCTAAATGAATGATTTATTTTACAATGACCAATGACCTATGATCCTATTTTGTGATATCAAGTGTTTTAAAGTTTTGATATTTGACTTTTTCAAAATTAAATTCTAAATTCAGTCCTTTTGACTTCATTAATTTTTTTGATATTAGGTCCCCTTAAGTCTAAAAGACACATATTTGGCTTATTTGGTATAACACAATCATTAGATATTAATTTCACATTTGACAATACTTACTGTATAATTTTATTATACCAAATAAGTACAACCTAATAATCTATACTTATAATTTATATTTATAGATTTAACCTGTAATTTTATTATACCAAAGAAGTATAACCTAATTTTGTGGGATGCACCCATTCCTCTGAATTCCTCCATCTCCCCTGGGACCTGCGTTGAAGGTCATCTCAGTAGCTTCTAGGTTTTAGTGATAATGAATAAAGCAGTGAATGTGACATGTAGGTTTTAGTTGGACATAAATTTTCAAGTCAGCTAGGTCAATGTCTATGACACTTATGGTCATGTGGTACAAGTACATTTAGCTTTGTGAGCAATTTCCCAACTGTCTTCCAAGGAGGCTGTACCATTTTGCATTCAGCAGTAGCAGCATTTTGCAGCAGCGATGGACAGAGTTCTGCGGCTCCACCTCCTCCATGGTGTTTGGTGTTGTCAGTGTTGCCTGTGAAGTCTGAGCCCCTCTCGTGGGTCTCTACCCCAGGTACTTGTGGGTTATGGAGAGAACTTTTCACCATGCAGCATGATTTTGTTTGCTACTGCTTGTTTCCTCAGTAGCCACCTGGATTCTGGACCCACATGCCCCAGCTTGGCCCGTGGTTTGGAGCTCAGTAGATGCTCGGTGATGCTGACTGCTCCCTGGCCAGGAGATCCCTTGGGGGACTGTGCCACCTCCTATCTTGGACTCCTGCATGGAATGCCCCTATTCCTCTGAATTCCTCCATCTCCCCTGGGACCCTCCATCCCCCATAGGTCTTACCTGACTCTGTAGCGCTCCTAAAACATGACATGGTGTCTGAAGGTGCAGTTCATGTCCAGGTCAATCTGGTTTATTTTCACTGAGGACATCTTGCCCTGCTCCTTTATTTTCTTTAGGGCAGGGCTGAGGAAGGAACCAGCCTCAGAACAGACAAAAGGCTCACTATTACAAACAGCAATCATAAAACATTCAGCACTTCTGGAAGGAAAGGAGATTTTTTTTTTTTTTTTTCCCAGAAATATCCTTCTTTACCTTATTTCCAAAGCCATGGAGGGTCACCAGAGCCCAGTTCACTTGTGGTTCCCATGCCATCGTCTGTGCCTAGGATATGGGACTGACCATCACCCAGGCTTGACTTTTCCTCTAGCTAGAGACCTGGGCTGCTGACACGGCCTGGCCTGTTTGTTCTGCTCTAGCTGAGTGTGGAAGGACCATACCTGGTACTTACTTGGGTTTTCAGCCTTCACCTTCTTGATATCCAGCAGGAATGACCATGCCTGACTGCACATCTTCAGGGGGGTTCCCTTGTAGGCCAGCTGAGACATCTATGGACAGAAGAAGTCTTTGATGAGAAGGGACACAGGGTGACTCCGGGAAGGATCAAAACCTGAGGATTCTGGAAGATTCCCAGAATCCCCAGCTTTTGGCTCCATGGTTCATCTGGAGAGGTTGTGCCTATCTAGGACCCGGCCTCCTCTCCCAAGGTTAAAGAGTGGGTGAGCACTCAGGGTTGTGAATTCTGATCTGGACCTATTTCTTCCTTCAAGACATCAGGAGGTGTCCCTAACCCTCATTTAGGGATGGCCCAGGCCCTGGCATCAGATTCTCTCCCAGCAGAGTGACTCTGTTAAAGATGGGAAGAAAAGCTGGGGATCAGGCCTGCTGTCCTCTAGGTGATAACAGCATGCTGTCTGCTCTCTGAGAGGCAGGCAGGGCCAGCCAACAGTAATGGATTCTTATCACCCCAACTCTGTGGAGAGTGGTCACGGGGGCCCTCAGTCTCGTGTCACGTTCCTGCTGTTCCTATATTTATTCCAGCTGTTAAACATTGTTAGCCATTTATCTGTATGTCTGACCTCCTGATGTTTATTCTGTAAAACAAGATGATAGAGTTAGTAGACCTGCCATGATTCCTGGAGTGGCCCTTTGATGCTGGGTCTTGTGCTCAGGGTTCCTGATGGGACAGAACTGGAATGACCCAGAAAAGGGAAGACTCTGGGGCTGAGATACTCTGACCGAGTGGGCGCCAGTGGCCTGGACTTGTGACCTCAGGACACACATCCTTCAGGCCATAGACACTCTGGGCTTTGGTCAGGTCTCAGCCTCCAGGTGGGGTCCCGGCACAAGTAAGCAGCAGCCCCTGAGCCACTATTGTGGTTCTCAGTGCTGGGCAGGGACAGAGTCTTGAGGTCAGGTCCAGCAGGAACTGTGGGTCCTCCCAGTGGTGGCATGTCACTCCCATTCACCACCACCCATGCCTACAGGCCACCCCTCAGCCTCACTGACCATCAGCCAGGTCTCTTATTTATGGACCGGCTTCTCATACATCAGGAACAAGCTCTTACTTTTGTCTCCAGGGCACTGATGGGGACAGCTGTGTCTCACTGTAAAGCAACTGTGGGAGAGTGAGCCCCAGGGAAGGACCAGCCCCACCCTCATCTACCCCAGGTATCAGTCCAGGAGGCCACATAGGGAAGGGAAGAGGGTCTTTCTATGGGCTCACCCGCAGGAGGGCCTAGGACTCGGGAGCAGAGGGAGCACAAGGCCAGGCAGGGGCTGCTGGGGGCCCAATGGGTGTCAGGCTACCTAATGGGGCTGTCCTCCTGGGCTGGAGGCAGCATACTCTGCATGGGCTGAGAAAGTCCAGTCCTCAGACGGGACAGTACTGCCCGGGGTGGGTGGCTGGGCCCTGCCATTAGTCTGCCACTGCAGGCTCCAAGGAACAGGGCCAGCCCCTCAGGCTGCCCCCTCCTCTCATGCTGACTTGGAGATCATGCTGCTCAGAGCCCAGGAACCTGGCCCAGCCCCAACTCGTCTCACCTGCTCTCCAGCGTTCTCTTGATGTGCCACTCAGCTATGGTAACGCTGACTTAGGCTGGACCTGTAGGGGAGCTGGGGAGGAGTTCCGACCCTGGGATGGAGATTGGGCTGAGCCAAGGACATATGTCCTGCTTCAGAGGAACTTTTCCAAAAATAAAACCCATCCCTGAGACAAGATTGGTTGCTGAGAACAAGCCCTAGCCCTGGCATAAACAGGCCTTAAAGCAACTGGCCATAAACAGGATTTCTGCAGCAATGTGACATGCTTGTGATGGCTATCACGCACACTGCTAGAAGTTTTTTGTTTATTGGAGCAGGGCAAGGAAAACCCGGCCTGCCCAGAGTGGAAAACTGCTCAAACCACAAGCAATAGCAGGAACGGCCTGTGCCTTAACAACATGCTTTTACTGCAGACATCAGCCAGGGCCTGTTTCTCTGCTCCTCGCTAGGAATGCTTTGTTTCCCATAAGGAATGCTTTTAGCTAATCTATAATCTATAGAAGCAATGCTTATCACTGGCTTACTGTCAATAAATATGTGGGTCAAACTCCATTCGTGGCTCTCAGCTCTGAAGGCTGTCAGCCCCTGATCCCCACTCTACACTCTATTTCTGTGTCTGTGTCTTTAATCCCTCTAGCGCCGCTGGGAGCTGGTCTCAGCAATTGGTTGGGAGGACAGAAGACTGACTCACTGTGGAATCTCGAGCTGACTGATGACCTTGTAGATGTAAACATCTTCATCTCCTGTGTCCACTGGTGCCCTGGATCAGCAACCTGCAAGGCAGAGGGAGAGAGGGTGAGGGGGGCCAAAATGAAAGTTGTCGGGTATGGGGGTGTGGGCAGCCCCTCCTTGCCCAGCATCCTGAGGGACTCCAGGACCATCGGACCAGGGAACAGAGGGAGAGGTGAGACCCCGCCTCCCCGGAGGGAGCAGCCTGACCTGTGTCTGCTTGTGCTTGACAATGATGTCCCTTTACTCCTGGGCGAGCAGATATCCATGTCTTTGTCCATATCCACCCTATAAGACAACATACTCCCAAAATTACATGGCACCTGAGAGCTTCAGAGAACACCCTGTACGTCTGCTCCCAGATGCCATCTGGGTGAGTCTCATTTCACCAACACCCCCAGGAAAATGGGACCAAGCGAAATGACCCCACCTCTGCCAGGATTTCTGGAGTCCCTGTGCCTGACCAGAGGCGGGCTCTTTCCTGAGGACTTTAAAACAAGGGGACCTACACAGCGAGGCTTGTTGTCCCTAAATGCCCTGAAATGGGCACACACCCCACAGCAGGATGAACTGCATCTACCTGCTCAGGGTGAAGGGCTGTGGTGACTGTAATGGACACCCGAGGCAGACTAGGGCCAGGAACCAGAAATCTCTATAAGATCAGCCTCCTGCGATTGCTCAGAGACCATGAAGATGCGCAGTTTTCTGTAGGAAGGAAGAAATCTCATGAGTGTTCTGTTCCACTCCAATCTTTACTCACTCTGGCCAGTGAGGCCATTTGGAGAATAACACCAGTCAAGCAGGAGCATGTTTGGTTCTGAGAAAGCTTGATCTATTGTCTCCAAAGCAGCCTCTGTGCTTGTGGAAAACAGTTCTTTGGAGGAGGGAGGGCAGATTCCACAGTCCTGAGCTGTCGATACAGGAAGAGGCTTTGTTTTCCCAGATGACGGGGGAACAAGTGAACTCTTGGGGACGGGTTCTGGAGAACACCCAGAGGGGCCGTCTCTCCTGGGAATACCTGAGACAAAGGAAGGTGATACCTCTAGAGGACAGGTCAGAGAGAGTACCCTGCAGGTTAAACCCCTGTCCCCAAGGCCCCAGACAACAGGAGGAATGACTTGTCACCTTCTGGCCAGACCTCCAGGGTTTCTTCATTTTTCACAACTATTTGAGGGCAGAGGGCTCCCAGCTCTGCTCCCAAACTGGAAAACCCCAGTGTGTGGTGAGACCTACAGCAACCATCTGAGCCCACACCTAGAGTCTGAATGGATAAGATCCCTGCCTCTGGGGACCTTTGTCTTGCACAGACTTGGACTGAGGGATGCCTCTAACCCCACCCACAGGGCCCCCATTCCTGTGGCTCTTCCAGGGCCAGGTTCTACCCCGACTGGGGTCCAGAATCCTCGGCAGATTTTGTATGTAAGGCAGGAAGGTTGCAGAGGCCAGGAGTTGAGTCCAGGACAGCACAAGGTAGGGCTGAGATCACAGTCCAGAGTCACATCTGGGTCCCTGGGTCAGTTACCTCCCCTCTGACCTCAGGCATCTCATCTGTCAAATGGGTACATTAGCACCCATTCCACAAAGTCAGTGTGAAGGTGGATGAGATGGCTGCAATACATGGTCAGTGAGGAAAACGCACCTGGTGGGAGCTCAGCGACATAACCCTCCACAGTGCCCCAGAGGCCAGTGCTGTCATCGGGTGGCATATGTCCCCAAGTTAGCAGGAAGGGGAGAGAGCAGGTCACACTTACCCGAGAATGACCAGTCAGCTGTGCTGAGATGTGCCTCTCACTTCGAAAAGGGTCCTGCACACAGAGACACTCACAGACCCCACTGTGTGTCTCCAGCTGCTCCACAACCCAGAGGCAGGCAGATGTTCAGCCACGGTGACGTCTGGGGTTACAGCATCCGTCAGAATGGGGCCCTGCCTGGGTCAGCAAGGCCCAGGTCCAGCATCCTCTACCCCTTGAACTGTCAACATGTATGCATTCGATGTGTTTGTGTGTGAATGTGAATGAGTATGTGTATGTTGTGAACACGTGTGTGCATGAGTGTGTCTCTTCTCGGGCTGGTCTTGGCTGCTCCACCCCATGTGCACCCAGGTCCTCATCACTGTCACCCCCCAGCGCTGTGGCCAGCATCAGAGCATCCATGGGTGCTCCCCAATCTCTGCCTTCTCCACCTGAGGCAGTTCTGGGGATGCAGACAGAGGAAGGCAGAGGGCAGAGGGCTTACCGCTTCCTCACAGGGACTCAGCTTGTGTGTAAAATTTTAGGCCTGCCTGCTCAGCAGGGCGGGATTCAGCACACCTTCTCACGTCCTCCTCCCAGAAGCCTTCTGGGCTGCTGTGTCCAGTCCCCCTTTGTAGATGGAGGGAAGGAGGCTCCAGGGAAAAATCTCCTGCCTGAGGTCACACAGTGGCAGGTGACCAGGCACCACTGACCAGGTCCCCTGCCTAACTGGACCTGAGGAAGGAGGAAGCTCAGGAGGGAGGTGGGTGGAATCACCTCTTGGATGTCAGCTTCCGTCCACCAGGTGTCAGGTGACCGCTTCTTGTCTGTTTTCTTTACCTCTGCTATCCCCCTTGGTCATTGAAATTGAATTGGGGTTGGGGACATGTTGGGAACCTATACCTGCAGCCCTTCCATCCCCTCAGAAACCTTCTCATGGGCCCAAAAATGCCCCCCCACTGGCCTTCTGTTTTCTACGCTTTAACTTTTAACCTCACCCAGGCATGGGGCCATAGTCGCCTGGAGACCTCATCAGATGTAAGTCCATTAGGG
The DNA here is from genome assembly GCF_024542745.1 of Macaca thibetana thibetana. NCBI lineage: Eukaryota > Metazoa > Chordata > Mammalia > Primates > Cercopithecidae > Macaca > Macaca thibetana. The sequence goes on along the minus strand of NC_065581.1, from coordinate 29,249,847 downwards.
CACATCCCTGCTTAGGGGTCACCACCAGTGCCCCATCCCAATGGGACGCTCCAATGGCTAAGAAACCCCATTGCTCCCACACAGCCATGTGGAAACAACCTCATGTCCCTTGAGAGATGAAAGGAAATGGGGTCTATTCTCACAATGGAATATTATTCGCCAGGCAAAAGAAGGAAATCCTGCCGTTTGCAACATGGATGAACCTGGAGGACACTGTGCTGAGACAAGCCAGTCACAAAAAGACATACACTGCATAATCCACTCAGATAAAGTACCTAAAATAGTTAAACCCATAGAAGCAGAATGTAGCATGGGGGTTACCGGGAAATGAGAAGATACATGAGGAGTTGCTTTTCAGCTTTTGTAAAATTTCGGGTATGGAAGATGATTAAATTCTAGAGATTCAATGCATAACATCCTAACTATAGTAAACAATGCCATATTATACATTAAAAAAATTCTGCTAACATTAGGAGATATATGTATGTGTACCTGTGTGTGTATGCAGTGTAGCTTTTTGTTGTTGTTGTTGTTACTGAACAGTACTCCATTGTATGGATGCACCATAGTTTGTTACACGTTCACCTGTTAAAGGACATTTAGTTTGCTTCTAGGTTTTGCTTATTATGACTGGAGCTTTTATAACAGTTTGTGTGCAGGTGTCTGTGTGGACATAAGCTTTTATGTCTTTAGGAGAAATACCAGGGCTGAGACTGCTGGTTCCTGTGGTAAGTATATGTGTAACCCTACAAGAAAGAAACTGCTTTCCAGTGCAGTTGTGCCATTTTGCCTTTCTGGCAGCGGTGTGTTAGAGTCCTGTTGCTCCACATCCTCGTCAGCAATAGTGTCTGTGGTTTTTATTTTAGACATTCTAATGGGCGTGTAGTGGGATCTCACTGTGGTTTTGATTTGCAGTCCCCTGGTGAGTCGCAGTACTGGGTATCTTGTCTGGGCTGCTCTGCCTGCTGCGTGTCCTCATTGCTGAAGTTTGTGTCTGAGTCTTCGTCTCATTTCCGAAACTGGTTTTGTGTTCCTGTTTTTGAATTGGATTGATTGTTTTAATTGGGTTGGCTTGAGCATTCTTAAGTGTTCTGAATATGAGTCCTTGTCAGACGTGTGATTTTTAAAATATTTTCTTCAAATCTATAGCTCATCTTTTCATTCACTTAACAATGTATTTTGCAGAACAAAAGTTATAATTTTGATGAAGTACAACTTATTGATTTTTTTTGCCTTTTGATGTACTTTGCTTTCAGTGTCACATCTATGAACTCTTTGCCTAACTAGATTGGTAAAATTTTTTCTCCTATGTTTTAACCTAAGCATTATATATATTTATATTTTATGCCTAGATCTACAATCCATTTTGAGTTAATATTGTAACTAATGTAATTTATTACATGTAATTAGGAGGTTTAGATCAAGATTCATTATTCGGGATAAGACTGTCCAACTGTTGACTGGGTGTGGTGGCTCACGCCTGTAATCCCAGCACTTTGGGTAGGCTAAGGTGGGTGGATCACGAGGTCAGGAGTTCAAGACCAGCCTGGCCAAGATGATGAAATCCCGTCTCTACTAAAAATCCAAAAAAATTAGCCAGACATGGTGGTGGGCGCCTGTAATCTCATCTACTTGGGAGACTGAAGCATAGAATTGTTTGAACCCAGGAGGTGGAGGTTGCAGTGAACTGAGATCACCACTGCAGTCCAGCCTGGACAGCAGAGCAAGACTCCGTCTTAAAAACAAAAGCAAAACCAAAACCAAAAAACAAAAAAAGACTGTCCAATTGTTTTAACACTGAAAAGACCTTCCTTTCTCTGTTGAATTGCTGTTGTTCCTTTGTCAATAATTAGCCATAATTGTGTGGGTTATTCCTGAGCTTCCCAATGTCTTCCATAGATCTATGTGTCTATCTCCTCTCCAATATCACCTTGTCTCGGTGAGTTTTGTTGAATTTTATGTGGAATAATAGCAATAAAATTAAATAGAATAAAACAAAATGAATGACATGAAACCCAACACTGGAACATGCAAAACCCTTCCCTTATTCTCTGGTGGATCCCATTTCTAGCCATTGTTCACTGAACAATTCACCATTTTATGTTAAACAATTTAATTCTAAATATATTCACAAGATTTGGAACTATCATTGCTACCGAATTCCAGATCACTTATATCACCCTTAAGAGAAAGCTTATATTCATTAGCTGTCAGTTCCTATTTTCCCCTCCTGCAGCCCCTGGCAACCATTAATCTGTGTTTAGTCTCTATGGATTCACCTATTCTGGACACTTTACATAAATGGAATTATATAATATGTTGTCTTCTGTGCCTGGCTTCTTTCACTGAACATGCTGTTTTCACATTTCATCCACACGATAGCCTATAGCCGCTGTTGGTGCTTCATTCCTTTTTACGGCTGAATGACATTGCATTGTATGGATGTATCAGTTTCCTAGGGCTGCTGCAACAAAGTACCACAAACTGGGGGGCTTCAAACAACAGAAACTTATTGTCTCATAACTCTGGAGGTTAGCATCTAAAGTGTTAGCTGACCACCTTCTCTCTGAAACCTGTAGGGGAATCCTACCTTGCCTCTTCCTAACTTCTGGTGGTTTGCCAGCAATCTTTGGCTTGCAGGAGCATCACTCCAATCTCTCCCCTTGTCACCACATGGTTGCCTTCTCTTTGTATGTTTGTGTCTTCACATGCTGTCTTTTCGTAAAGACACCCACCATATTGGATTAGGGCCTGCCCTACTCTTATATGACTTTGTCTTAACTAATGACATCTGCAATGCTGCTATTTCCAAATAAGGGCACATTCTGAGGTTTGGGGAGTAGAGCTTCAATGTGTCTTTCTTGGGAGAACATAATTCAACTCATAACAGTGGACACACATTTTCTTTATGCTAGGCTTTCTTATAAAAGTAAAGAGATGCCAGTTAAATTAACACTCCTTTGTGCTTCCTGTTTTTTGAGTCAAGAGCTTTGCATGTATTATGAAGTTTACAATTACTCTACAGGGTGGAAAGTGGAAGCTATTATTTATAAGAAAAAAAAAAATTAAGGAAAGAATGCTCAGAAGGTGAACCAAGGTCACACTCTTGATCCATAATGGAGATAGGGAGACTTTCCAAGGTTTTCCAAAAGTTCTACACCTGGTAAGTGGCAGAGTCCAAATAGAAACTCAGGTTTTCTGCTTCCAAATTCCATGATCTTTGCAATATTGCAAGTCTGGTTTCTGCTGTGAAAGGCTGCTGTTATAGCATACGTCTTCCAGATCACGGGAAGCTTTCATGACCCTTCGACTGTCTCATGTAAGCGATGGTGAAATGGTGGAGATGCTAATTGAGCAGGGACATTAAGGGCACCCTCAGGGCTGAGTCAGCTGCAGTCCACAAGACAGAACTAAAGGGAAGAAGCCATGGGGAAACACCTTCATGAGGCTTTTTCGCTATGGGAAAAGAACTTTCAGAGTTTGAGTGATGGGAAGAGTGAGGACTTTAAACAAGATGGTGAAGGCAAAAGAAATTTTTAGAGGAGAATGGTGGGTTCCAGTTGGCTCTGTTGAGTTTGAAGGGTGTATTAGTTTGCTAGAACTGTAATAGCAAAGTATCACAGACCGGGAAGCTTCAATATGAAATATTCATTTTCTCATAGTCCTGGAGGCCAGAATTCTGAGATCGAGGTGTCTGCAGTGTTGATTTCTTCTGAGGCCTCTCTTGCTGGCTTGTAGATAAACGTCTTCTCCCTGTGTCTTCACACGATTGTCCCTCTGTGAGTGTCTGTGTCCTAATATCCTTTAGAGCCCACCCTAATGATCTCATTTTAATTCTATAAAGACGCTATTTCCAAAGAAAGTTACCTTCTGAGATACTGGGGGTTAGAACTTCAATATATAAATTTTGAGAGGACACAACCCAACTCACAACAAAGACCTTGCTGTGCAGTAAAGCGGAGATATCTTTTAGGTTCTTAGCAGTCAGAGTTGACAGTTGAGGAAAGACCAAGATTGAGCATGTCGTTTTTTGTTTTGTTTTGTTTTTTGAGGTGGAATCTCACTGTGTCACCCAGGCTGGAGTGCAGTGATGTGATCTCGGCTCACTGCCACCTCCGCCTCTTGGGTTCAAGCAATTCTCCTGCCTCAGCCTCCTGTGTAGCTGGGACTACAGGTGTGCACCACCACACCAGGCTAACTTTTTTGTATTTTTAATAGAGATGGGGTTTCACTATGTTGGTCAGGCTGGTCTCAAACCCCTGACCTCAAGTGATTCACCTGCCTCAGCCTTCTGAAGTGCTGGGATTACAGGTGTGAGCCACCACACCTGGCAAAGATGTCATTTTTAGGAGGCAGAAATTGAAGACATGTGATATGGTTTGGCTGTGTCCCCACCCAAATCTCATCTTGAATTGTAGTTCCCATAATTCCCATGTGTCATGGGAGGGAGCTGGTGGGAAGTAATTGAATCATGTGGGCAGTAACCTCCATGCTGTTCTTGTGACAGTGAATTCTTATCAGATCTGATGTTTTTTTAAGGGGCCTCCCTCTGTCCCCCTTCACTCTGCACTTATCCTTGCTGACGCCATGTAAAGAAGGAGGTGTTTGCTTCCCCTTCCGCTGGCATTGTAAGTTTTCTGAGGCCACTCCAGCTCTACAGACCTGGAAGTCAATTAAACCTCTTTCCTTTATAAATTACCCCATCTCAGGTTGTCTTATAGCAGTGTGAGAATGGACTAATAACAACGTGTGACAGCTGATTGATCCCAGAAACAAAGTCTAGAGAAATTGGGTGAAGATGCCAGTCTTGTGTGTTTTTTGGTCATTGACAAGGTAAAATAAAATATCTTAAAACATTTTCCTACTTTTGCTGTAAAAGCTTGATTTGTGAAATAGTGTTTGAAGAGTTGTAGTATAACTATCAATGCAGAGTGAATTAAAAAACAGAAGAAGTGGATAAACCAGATTTACAATCACTAAGCAAATCAAAATTGGTAGTTAAAAAAAATTCAGGTGAAACCCCGTCTCTACTAAAAAAAGACAAAAAACGAGCCGGGCGTGGTGGCGGGCGCCTGTAGTCCCAGCTACTCGGGAGGCTGAGGCAGGAGAATGGCGTGAACCTGGGAGGCGGAGCTTGCAGTGAGCCGAGATCCGGTCACTGCACTCCAGCCTGGGAGACAGAGCGAGACTCCGTCTCAAAAAAAAAAAAAAAAAAAAAAAAAAAAAAAAAAAAAATTCAGCATGACCAGGCCCAGGTGATTTAACAGGCAAACTGAACAATTGAAAAATAGGCAGCAGGTGGATTTTTCTGGATTTACAGAGTATATCCACCCCAGCATATCCAATTCTCTGAGCCTTCTCACCTCTGTCTTTTGTGGAGCGTTGTCACTTTTTCCATATTTACAGGAGCTAACCTCAAATCTGATTTGTACTATCTTTTGGAATCCCTGTAAGGCTGTTAAATCCTGTGTGTTGTGAGGATCCTCCTGCATTGATGATAAACCTCTCTCATCTAACCTTAGGTTCTACCTGGAAATGGAGACCGTTTAGTATCCAGCCCCACGGATATCTCAGGACTTCTGCCCATATATGCGGCTATATTCTGTGGCTCTTCCTCTATTAAGTCATAAGATCCCTGGCTGAGGTAGGCTGTGGTGAACCTCATCATTGGCCTGGCCACCAGAAAACAAGGTGTGAGCTGATCCAGGGGCTTGGGGGCACTACGGTCTTGTTGGGAGAGCAGTCTCTGCCTTCTCTCCAAAGAAGGGGACAGTGCTTTCCCTTCCCAGGGAGGACTGGACCACTCAGCACACTCAGATTGTGCAGGGTCATCTGGGGATTCAGATAAAGAGAGAAATGGGCAGAGGGGAACCAGATAGGGGCACAGAGAGAGAAGCTGGGATGAGTCACAAGAGCACAGAAAGAGGGGCAGAGACACGGCTGATCGCCAGCAAGGTCTCAGGACCAATAGGAAGACTGTTGTTGGAGGGAGGAAGATTTTCTCAATATTTTGCGTGGGAGCTCCAGTGAGAAGCTGGAAGCTCTGCTCTTTTGCGTCTTAGTGTGAGGACGGGGACCAAGGGGTCATCTCTCAAAGGCTGCTCTTCATTTTTTTTTTTTTTTTTTTTATTCTTATTTAGAAATTTTCTAAAGCAGAAATTTTCTACATCTTTAGAAATTTTCTAAAATCTTAATTTTTATCTCATTGTTGGTGTCCAGTAAATTAAGAGAAATGTGGCAAAATGACATGGAATCCAAATACATCATCAAAGAGATATTTTATTTGTAAACAAGTTACTCTCTAAGGTCTTAAAATCTACTCCAAGAGTTCTTCTCTCTGCACGTGAACAGGTGGAATAATTGTGATAAAATGGAAGAGCCCAGCAGGTGGGGTCTGTGAGATCATTCGGCTAACTCCTGCAGACAATGTGGTCTCTCTCTCTCTGTGTCTATCCCCATGCTAAGGACGCACTCCTTGTTCATCTCCAGGACAGGGTCAGCAGATGCTGCCTGGGGCATGCTGGTGATCACTGTGTCACTTTGGGTCAGGAAACACACACTCTGGAGAGGACAAAGCAAGTGAACAGACCTTGTACTCTGAGTGGAAGGCCTTTTATTTCCAAAAAATCAAACCAGAAAAATTAAAAAATATCTTGAAACAAAAGACAAGGGAAGCACAAACTTAAAAACTTGAGGGTTCCAGGGGCCAGAGGGCTTCTGTACCTTAACCTGTTTCCCGCTCTGCTAAATGAGCCGATGTGTGATGTGCTCTCTTTGGTTCCATCGCTTCCTGTTGTGATTCCTCCACCCTGGGCACTTGCTCCCATCCTGTTCTGCCAGCTACTGCCTCACTCAGCAAAACCTGTCGACTTCGACTAAGATCAAGATTCATGGGTCGACCTTAGTATCACCTGCCGTTGGCCCCAGGACCATGCCCTGTGCCACCACCCAGGCCCCAGAGCCCAGGGCACAACAGATTCACCCTGACGACATCTGAACAGGTCTTTTTTCAAAAGAAGACAGAAGGGATAGCGATGCTGAGCTCCAATGCCGTGAAGAGGAGCATCACAGACAGGATCCTCTGAAATGCAGGATGCACAGGGTCTGTGCTGGATTGGCCAACCCTTCTGCCTTCCTGGGATGACCAGATGGGTTTAGACAGTGTTATCTGCTGGCTCCTTTTCCCTTGTACCTGACTCAACCTGCTCATGATCTGGGAGACAGCGTCATATCCTAGTATCTGGGCCACTCCAGGGACAGCCGTGCAGGTGGCAGGTGACACCCAAGGTTGAGCTGAGCCTCCTGACTCTTCCCTCATCTGGCCTCGAGGGAGAGTCTTGCTGCCTGTCTGAGTTTCAATTTCATCTTCTGTAAGATGGAGACTTCACACACACCCCTTAGGGCAGTTCGCAGGTCCACAGAGGTGGTGAGGCAGAAGGCCTTCCTTTGTAAACTGAGTGCTACCCACCTAGGCTCCCTGGGGTGGGCCTGCTTGGCTTGGCTGGGAGGCAGCAAGGGGCACCTTGACCAAGCAAAGTGATGTGCTGGCACAGTTGCTAATGCTCATGCCAGTCCCCAGGAGGTACCTACCTGAGGAGGAGAACAATTCTGCTTCCCTGGGTCACCTTCCATGGAACAATGGCTTCCCAGTAGAACAGGTAAGGCCACAGGTGTGCAGAACCTTGAATTTATTTGTACAGACTATGACTGTAGTGGGTTAGTGTTCTCCCTCAAATTCATGTCTACATAGAGCCTGAGAATGTGACGTTATCTGGAAATATGGTCTGTGTAGGTGCAACTAGTTAAGGATCTCAGGGTGAGATCATCCTGGATTTAGAGTGGACCCTAAATGCAGTAACTGGTGTTCTTATGAGAAGAGAACAGGACACAGAGACAAACAGAGGGGAAGGACCCGTGAGGATGGAGACAGAGGTTAGAGTGATGTGTCCAGAAACCAGAGAATGCCTGGAGTTCCCCAAAGCTGGAAGAGACAAGAAACAGTCTTTTCCTAGAGCCTTCAGAGAAAGTGCGGACCTGCCGACTCCTCGATCTTGGATTTTGCTTTCAGAACTGTGAAGGAATTCACTGCTGTTGTTTTCAGTCACCAGTTTGTGGTCCTCTGTTATTGTGGCTATGGGAAATAAACACAAGGACCCCTCCGGCAGGGGTTGCTGCTTGTCCCCTCTCCCTGAGAAGCTCCTGAGGCAGAGAGCTCAGGCTGGTTTCTGAGGAGCTCATCCTAATTCACTACATAAACCCCGTCCAGCACCTCAACAGATGCCTCCCCTGACCCTCAACCCTCCACCCCTGTGATGGCTGCTCCATCTGTGGGAGGATGGCCTGAAGCCAGCAATGAGGGGATGGGACAGCGGCCAGTCTGTGCACATAACACCCCACCTGCCACCTCTCCACCCCTAGAATATCCCCCTCTTTGGCTGCAGAAGTGAAACTTCCTCTGCCTTCTTTTCTCAATGTTCCGCACACATACTGGCTCTGATGCAACAGAGAATGCGAAACCACATTCCATCATTTTCATAAAGTTCTGATTGCGAACAACAGTTAAAAAGCCCATTTCGTATTTGTTTTCTAATTTTTTGGGGTCATTTTTGGCCATCCCATCCATTTTTGTGCATGTGGTGGAGTTAGGATTTAGCCTCTTACAATCTCCCTTGACCTGTGGCTCTTGCCTGGCTGAACCTGGGGACTGCCAGTCTGTGGCCACCCTGTCTATGAGGTTCCTATGTCTCCCTGAGCTCTTGGCCTTTCCTGAGCAATTCACTACCCTGACCCTAGAGTTCTTGCTTGGACAAACCCATCCCTCGAGACTATGACAGTTAAGTCAGTTTGTTTACTAAGGTGCTCAAACTGAAACCAAATTGTTGGTTATGTCTTTTTGCAACTACAGTCTTGATTGATATTGTACTTGAACAACTCTTTTGGCACAGTTCAGTCAAATGCCTGCTATTCTCCCATGTGTGGGTTCCTGTGGTCTGCCCCTTTCCCCATGGTCCACACCAGAAGGAAGCAGAGAACAAGAAGAAGAAAATCTCAAAGACTTCACTATTCTGGAACATTCTACCTAAAAATACTCACCAGTAAGCTAGAGCTGGCCACGAAGCAGCTGGTGGTCTCATTCTTCAAAAAGCAGTGGCTGTCTTGAGGCACTGATAGGGGAGGCACCACCAGGTGGCACTGTCTGGCAGCCAGGAACACCCCGGCCAGGTGATAGGGAAGGACGATGAGGCCCACGGTGGCGGCCACAAGGCTTTGGAGGCTGCTGATCAGGCTGTTCCAGGCCTGTAGGGGATCTGGTCAGGGTCTACTCCTGAGCAGTTCATGCTCCTGGGGCACCACGATTCCACCAGGCTGGCAGCAGGTTCACACATCCAGGACCCTTGGCAGGATGGGACTTCCACCTCTGTCATACGATTTGATTCATTTTGTTCACTGTCAACCCTTCTCAGAGCACCCCAAGCCTACAGGAAATGCTTGCTGAAGCAAAGCATTTGGCATGATGCATGAATGCATGAATGAAGCAGAGACTTATGGTGGGACACACAGGGGATGTGGTTCTAGTAGTTTCTCCATCCATGACTGGGCAGGGCTAGAGCAAGAGGAAGATATACACAGAACTGATGTCCCATTGGACTGAACTGAGTAGAGAAAATATTGCAATGCCCACAGTGCTTGGTAAATCACAGCTTCCCTGACCTCCAAGCCCCCTACTGGTTTTACCCAGTCTACTGGCACCCTGAGGAGGTTCCTCCTACCATCTCCCCTAAGCCTAGCAAGAGGCCTCCTGCCTCATCCTGAGCTGAGGCTGGCATCAGGTGGGTTCCCTGACTTGCTCTTTCCTATCACCTGGCTCTGTCTGCAGCACCCCTGCATGGCAGAGCTCAAGGCCAAAAGGCCTTCTTATCCAAGTACAACAGATGCCCCCACAGCAGCCTCTGTCATATGGGGACAGCAGCAGGATTGGTGCTCTTTCCTTTTTTTTTCATCCACTCCACTTTGTGAAAAGGGTGCCCTGGCAGGAGCATGTGGTGCGAGGGTTCAGTGTGGGGGCAACAGCACCTGGGGCGAAGGGTGGGTGTTCAGATCCCAGCTGGGGCACTGCCCAGAGGAGGGCTGGAGAGTCACAGCTGCACCATGGGGGACCATCTGCCCTTGAAAGCAGGAAGCCTGGATTCCAGTTTTAGGGTGTCCAGACTCACTTTTCAAAGACCACCACCAGGGGAGGAATAGGCTGATGTTTGTGGTGGCTTCTGGGACACCTGGGCTAGGTGTTCCAGCCTGTCACAAACAGCCCATGGCACATGTGCTCAGGTATGCCCAGCAGCCACTGGTAAAGACCCCGGGCCTCTTCCCAGGGGCTCAATCTCGGAGCTGGGCAGTGATGGGGGACAGACGGGAAAAGGTGGTGGGCCATTTCTCCACACAGCACCAGGGATTCACAACTCATGTGGTCAGCATGTTCTGAGAAAGTCCCTTTTTTTCAGCCAGAGAAGCCCTTTCATTCACCCTGAGGATGGTGGGGAGTGAATTTCATAGCAGCCTGAGTGGCCCTGGAACACCGTGGTCCCCACCCTGTGCCTCCATTTGCCTCACCCAGCTGCTGCTTGCTCTGTAGGGCTCGTGCTCCTGCCCCTGTTTAGGGGACCCACACAGGCTGCTTTCCTAAGCAAGGGTACAGGCCCTCTTAGAATTCTCCTAGTACAACCTAGATCAAGTTGTAGCTTATGGAATAATTTGCTATAGTTCCAACTTAATGGGAAGTAAATGTAATGCAGAGAATTATGTGCCATTATGCTGATCCACATACACTTGAATTCTACCAGGTAATTCATGTGGCCAAGGGTATATTTCGTCTCATTTAGAACTGCTTGTAATCTTTTCACATGTTTCAGTTTAGGCCAAATTGATCCCAGGACACAAAGGAAGGTAGAAATGTATTTTTCATGCTAATATAGCACCTACTTTTGGAGACCTCATTTGTACCCCAGGATTAATCTCTCACCAGGTGATTAACAATACAAACATCTACTCCCCACAGATCTTTGTCTTTATCCATGGGAATGCGGTCTGGACTGATAACCTTAAAAAGTTCATAAAAAGTATTTTGACAAAAAGTTTGCTAAAAATTCTCTAAAAATTAAGGTTAGTCAGATGTTCCCATCTTAAACTTGAATTCTCTCTGAAGTTGTGTTTGTCTATCAAACCGAATTCAACAGTATATTGAAAGGATCTTTCACCATGATCAAGTGAGATTCAGCTTTGAGATGCAAGGATGGTTCAACACACAAATCATTAAATGTGATATACAACATTAACAGAATGAAGGATAAAACCATATGATCATATAAATAGAACACAAAATGGTGAAAGAAAAGTCTTTTTAATAAATGATGTTGGAAAAACTGAATATCCACATGCAGAAGAATGAAATCGGACCCTTATGACACTCAATATATAAGAATTAACTCAAAATGGACGAATGACTTAAACATATGACTGTAAACTGTAAAACTATTAGAATATAATATAGGAGAAATGTTCCATGACATTGGTCTGGGCACAATTCCTTCTATATGATCCTCAAATCATAGACAACAAAACCAAGTAAACAAATGGGATTGCATCAAATTAAAACATTTCTCCACAACAAAGGAAACAACAGAGTGAAAAGACAACCCACAGGTTGAGAGAAGATATTTGTAAATGATACACGGAAGTGGCTAGTGTTCAAGTTATATAAGGAATTCAAACAAATCAATAACAAGAAAACAAATAAATCAATTTTAAAATGAGCAAAGCACCTGAATAGACATTTCTCTAAAGAAGACATACAAATGACAAACAGGTACGTGAAAAAATGCTCAACCTCACTAGTCATCAGGGAAATACAAATTAAATTCACGATGAGATATCACCTCACACTTGTTAGAATGCCTGCTATAGAAAAGATGAAAGATAAGTGTTGATGAGAATTTGGAAAAGGATAACTCTTATACACTTTTGGTGGAAGAGTAAATTAGTACGGTCATTAAATACACTGTGGAGGTTTCTGAAAAAATTAAAAATAGAATTATCGGCCGGGCGCGGTGGCTCAAGCCTGTAATCCCAGCACTTTGGGAGGCCGAGACGGGCGGATCACAAGGTCAGGAGATCGAGACCATCCTGGCTAACATGGTGAAACCCCGTCTCTACTAAAAATACAAAAAACTAGCCGGGCGAGGTGGCGGGCGCCTGTAGTCCCAGCTACTCCGGAGGCTGAGGCAGGAGAATGGCGTGAACCCGGGAGGCGGAGCTTGCGGTGAGCTGAGACCCGGCCACTGCACTCCAGCCTGGGAGACAGAGAGAGACTCCGTCTCAAAAAAAAAAAAAAAAAGAAAATAGAATTATCATATGACACAGACTCATCCCTTGTCTGTGTATGTATCCAAAGGAAATAAGATTAGTATCTTGAGGAGATATCTACACTTTCATGTTCATTGTAGTATTATTCACAATAACCAAGACATGGAGTAAACCTAAGCATCCATCAACAGATGAATGGATAGAGAAAATGTGGTATATATGCATAGTGGAATACTATTCAGCCTCAAAGAAGAAGGAAATTCTGTTGTTTGCAACAACATGGGTGAATCTAGAGGGCTTTATGTTAAGTGAAATAAGTCAGGCACAGAAAGACAAATACCGCATGATCTCCCTTATATATGAAATCAAAAAGTCAAACTCAGAAACAGAGAGTAGAATGGTGGTTACCAGGGGTTGGCAGAAAGGGAGAGAATTGAGAAAATATTGGTCAAAGGTTACAAAAATTACAGTTAGGCAGGAGGGATAATTCAGTATGAAAGCGTGACTGTAGTTAAAGAATTGTATATGTAAAAATTGCTAAAAGAGTAGATTTGAGCGTTCTCATCACAAAAACATGGTAAGTATGTGAGGTAATGGCTCATGTAAATTAGCTTGATTTTGTCATTCCATAATGTATACATATATCAAAACATCATGTTATACATCATAAATATATACAGTTTTAAGTTGTCAATTAAAAATCATAATAACTTAGGCTAACTAAAAAATACTAAATTTTTCTGAAAGTTTTGTTTTCAAGACACATACACTTTCCTTTTAGCATATGCTGCAGTTTGATGAAAAAAATAAATGATTAAGAGAACCCCTCCTGCCTGCCAAGAAAAAATAGGGTGGCATTTACTGTGAGCTACAGACAGTAGACAGAGTAGTTCAGAGAAAAAGTGTTCTCTGTTGGTCAGGGAGAAAGTGGAACTGAATTAAGGGTCTGAGTTTGATAAATGACACAGAAGTGCCTTCAACACACTCCTAGGGATGAGAAATAAATGTATCAGCCTGATTTCTGTAGAAACTTCAAAAAAGGGAGTAGTTGGAGACAAAGTTGTCAGGCAGTAGTTTGGTCAGGAAGGATATTGAAACACTACATAACCATTTGAACTTCATTTTGTAACATCATGCCAGCTTCCTTCTCCTTAAATCAGGCTCAGCATTGGCAAGATTTTGCTTACCTATATAAAACACCCCTACTAAGGGTGGTACCTATTGAAACAGTTGCCTGGGATGGTAAGAGGGCAATTTGGAGGCTGTAAATTGGAGAATGAAAGTTCAGAGCAGGCTCCTGGGAGGACCACTGTTGGTAATGGGGAATTTAGGGATGTTGCAGAGAAATTAGAATTTTCAGGTGAGTTATGGGGAAGAGACTAGGAATTGGGGCTTGAGATGGTTGGTGAAATGGAGAGCATTTGTCTCCAAGGGGATGGAAAGGTGGGCTCCATTTGGCTCTTTTGGTTTCTGCTCCATTTATGGTCAAGCCAACAGTTCAGGAAACCACCTTTGAAAAAACACAATTTCCTTAGGGGCCTGGTATGTCTTGCTCATTTAAGGCTGCTCTCCAGTAAACATGTAATTGGTTCTCAGGGGCCTCTCACTTTTTGGCAATTGCCTGCCCTCCCATGTGATAGAGGGAAAGGACTGTGATGAGGGGACAGAATAGTCTGAGAGCTAGAAAAGGGAATGGAGGGTGAAAGAGAAAATGGCTCAGGAGTGGAGGGTAACAAGAGTGACATTTGTAATCAATGTCCTACGTTACTTCAGATTGAGCTCAAGCAGGGAGGGAGCTGAAGGTAGGAAATTACAACATTCTGAAGTCTTCAGCAAATCTTAGCAGATAGTCTCCTCCTCACCATCCTGTCTTTAGAGAACAGGGTCGCTATTTCAGGTGTGTTTATTTTTGTATAATTCTTTACATCTTAGTTCACAGATTCTTTCAAAGTTAAATGGCTGGTTTTTATAGCTGTTTATCCTGTAATCAGTAGTAACTTTCAATTAACCCAGAGAGTCAAAAAGTCTTTTATTAAAAATCATTTCAAGAAGTCCCGCCGTTATTTCTCTAGAATTCCAGTGCTGCTATTTTCTCTATTGGATTTTTTAAAAGGTTGATTTCTAATCCTTCTGGATACGTACTAACTTATTTTTTAAATTCTCTCTTCTCTTTCAGAGATGGGGAACAGTAGATATTCATGCTCCCCACGCTTCAGAAGCGAGACACCCTCATACTAATGTTTTCATGGTGGAAAGTTTTCCTGCTGCTATCCCACGGCTTGACAAAACTGGGATATGCTTAAAATTCTACTGTTTTCTTTTAAAACCTTTTAAGTATATTTTAATGTTTTATTATGGAGTAATTACTGAAGAGACTTGAGGAGAATTAACAGATTAAAAAATCAAACTGAATTTTTTTGTTTTCTGCTTATAAAGATAACATGTTTGTTTAGCAGACATTTCAAAATATATGAGAATAATTTTTTTTAATTCCTAAAGATGAATTAAAATGTACAGTTTTGTATATATATTTTAAACTAGTTTTTCCTGGAATATTCTTTGAATTGCTAGTTTTAATTAAGGACTCTATGCTATCTCAGAGTCTGGGGTGAATGAGGGTTATGGTTTTTACTTAGAATTGAGTGTGTGACTGACTGTTCTTTAGACAACAGACAGGCATTTTGCACTATTCTCACTTCTCTACCAGTTAGTATGGTGAAATTCATGTTGATTTCAAACTCTTCCTGCAGTTTTTTGAATTTTCCAATTCCAAATTCAGCTCTACTGCTTGGAGTTTTCAACTCTAAATTCATCAACTTCCTTTATTCCCTGATTCCCCTCTGTCTTTAAGGGAATAACAGCCTCTCATATATCCTACTGTTGCTGTGTTTTTCCCATTTCTCTTCTTTTCATATCTACTTTTACAGATTTAGGGGTACAAGTGCAGTTTTGTTACATGAATATATTGTGTAGTGGTTAAGTCTGGGCTTTTAGTGTAACCATCACCCAGATAGTGTGTATTATACTCATTAGGTAATTTCTCATCCCTCACCGCTTCCCACCTCACTTTTCCAAGTCTCCAATGTCTATTATTCTGAATTCTGTGTTCATGTGCACACATTATTTAGCTTCCACTTATAAGTGAGAATATGCAATATTTGACTTTCTGTTTCTAAGATATTTCACTTAAAATAATAGCCTCTAGCTCCATTCATGTTGCTGCAAAAGACATGCTTTCATTTTTTTTTATGGCTGAGTAGTATTCCATGGTATATGTACACACAAAAGCCACATTTTCTTTATCTAGTCGTCTCTTAATAGACACTTAGATCGATTCCATATCTTTGCTATTGTGAGTAGTGCTGTGATAAACATATGAGTGCAGGTATCTTTTTGATATAATAATTTCTTTTCCATTGAGAAGATACCCAGTAGTGAGATTATTGGGTCGAATGGTAGTTCTATTTTTAGTTATTTGAGAAATCTCCAATGTTTTCCATAAAGGTTGTACTAATTTTTATTTTCACCAACAGTGTATAAGCATTCTCATTTCTCAGCATCTTCACTAAAATCTATTGGTTTTTTACTTTTTTTGTTTGTTTGTTTTTGAGATGGAGTCTCGCTCTGTCGCCCAGGCTGGAGTGCAGTGGCGCCATCTCAGCTCACTGCAAACTCTGCCTTTCTCCTGCCTCAGCCTCCCGAGTAGCTGGGACTACAGGCGTCTGCCACCATGCCCCGCTAATTTTTTGTATTTTTAGTAGAGACGGGGTTTCATCGTGTTAGCCAGGATGGTCTTGATCTCCTGACCTCGTGATCCGTCCACCTCTGCCTCCCAAAGTGCTGGGATTACAGGCGTGAGCCACCGCGCCCGGCAGTTTTTTACTTTTTAACAGTAGTCATTCTGACTGGTTTAAGATGGTATCTCATTGTGGTTTTAATTTGTGTTTCCCGGATGATTAGTAATTTAAGTCCTCAAATCCCACTACTTTCTCTTTACTTCCTCTTTTTTCCCACTCCCTCATTATTTGAACAATAGAGTTGGGAATGTAGTATTCTGAAAATCCAGGATGATGTTTCTTTTTTGTATGAAAATACTTCTCATTTGGGGGAAATTTTAAACACTCCAAAGAACGTTTTGGTTATGGAGGGGAAATCAATTATATTTCCACACACTCTGTTTGTAGGCTCTATGACACTCCCTTTCCCCTCCACGCATACAATCATTTAAATTATGAATTCACTTTGGGGATAGAAGGCAGACATTTTTCACCTGGCCTCATTTGCAAACAACTTAATACCCTAAGATGCCCATAATATTTATAATTCACTCTTTGCTTTCGTTCCCATCTAGGCTGTTATTTTCAAATCACATGTCTGGACTGAAAGTAAATGATGCCTAAGGATATTTTAATGTGTTCTCTCTCTTCCCATATTGGGTGGGAAGGCTGGGATTTGCAAAGACTGGAGCCTTTGTGGTGCCTACAGATTGCCACCTGGGTATGCAGGCCTCTGACTGCTGCCCTCTTTATCCTCTCATGTTTAGAAGTCAATAGAACTTTCTTTCCTTTGATTTCCCTAACTTTCTCTTTTCCTCAGTCTGCATTACTGGAAATAGAATCTCTAGAATGACTGGAATAAGAGAAACGATAAAATGTTTCTTTTATGGAATGGATTGGAATAGGTACAGATTATAAATGGATTGGAATAGACACATGTCAGTTTGATAACAAAATCATGAAACTTATGTTTGTCCTTAATACCTTGTTCTCTATTATACTTCCTCCTGATTTCCACCAGCTGAAAGGCTGTCATCTAAAACAAGGATTTTTAAAAAACTTATTAACTGGAGGATGAATGAGTGGAAACTACAGGAAGCCAAATCTTGGCTTCTAAAAGGAACAAACTGCTAAGAGTCAATATGATCCAATGATAGTCTTGATTTCCAGGGGAGGTAGTGGTCATAAGCTATTTATTATTAGAGGTGTTCTTGCCTGATTTACTTGCTCACTTCTCTCCTGGGCAGGAATGCTATAGAAAGACTCCAAGCCTCAGATTGAGTTTGGACCAGATAAAATAAACTAGAGTTAAAGATGGCCCACATAGGGAGTGCCAAATTCACTCACAAGGAAATGCAGATGGGTGCAAAGGGTAAGAGAATAGCTTTAGAGACAGGAGTTGGAGGGCAATAACAGAACCTGTGGCATTTTGTAGTCTATGAAGAACAGAATTCTTCTCTGATCAATTCATATGGGTTTAGGTTAAGGAAGACATGGTGTTAAACATTAAGTATTAATTGAGTTTTTATCTTTTTGTAAGACTTTTGGGTACAGTAGCAGTTATAAAAATTTAAATCCTGTGCTAAATGAACTTTTAGTCTTTTGGAAAGAGAAAGTGCATACTATAAGATAATTGATGATCAATTCAAGGCAGCATGTATTTCCACATCAGGTATCAGATGGGTGGGGCCATCCCTTCTTTCACTCTTGTTACCTTGGATCTAGCTTATATAATACTATTTAAATTTAGCTTGAAACATACCACCTTATTGTTTAAAAGCCTTCAGATGTGCCTTGCTGCCTATAGAATGAAGCTCTAGTTCCTTCTTGTGACAAGCAAGGTCCCCAGACTCTGATCCTTTCTCTCCATATCTTTCCCCATTCTTCACCCCAATCCTAATGCTCCTTCAGAATCGAGGGGATTTTTTGAGCTACCCTTGGCTACTTACCCCCTGCTACCTCTTTCCCCTCCTCACAGCCAATGTTGTTTCTTGCCTCAGTGTGTACTCATGGTTTTCCTTTTACCTGAAATGCCCTCACCTCCATTCTTTCCATTTTCCACTTCAATCACTGGGCAGTTCAGCATCATTTCCTCCCAGTACTATTTCTTTCAGGTTGAACTCATTAACGCTCTTTTGGTATATTGCAATTTTCTGTTGATATGTCCATCTGCCACACAAGAGTGTAAGCTCCTTAAGACTATGAATCAGTTTTGTTTGGCCCGCTATCCTCAGAAACAGATGTAATATTTTCTGAACACCAGATCCTTAGTACGTGATTGGGAGAGAAATAAAGGGCTCCATTAGTCAAGGGGGATTCTTGGTAGAGATGAGTCTTAAGCTGGGTCTTTGAGGGTTTAACATTAGCAATGAGCAGAGGTATGGAAAATGGGATTCCATTCAAAAGGCAGATTTGATCTTAGGCAAAACTACAAAACAGTATGCCGTGAAGGCTCCCAGCACCGTGGTCCCTGAGGCATCTAGTTTTTCACCTCTTAGGCAACTGATGTTCTAGACTGTTTGTGTTAAAGATAACTTACATTTTTATGATAATAAACATAATGTATGTTTATTAATCCCATATTCTAGAAAGTAACTCTGTTAATATTATGTATTTATAATATTTATTTATATATCTGCTTTTTTTCCTCTACCGTTCTCAACTGTTTCTAATCATTCCCTGTGTTCTCTCTCATTGTCTTCAGTTAATAAACACACATTGCTTTGAATAGCATATGAAAAACTTCCAGCAGGTGCAGCAGAGCCATTTTTAGGTATTTAGAAGTGTCATGCTCAATTACAACTCTTTGCTTTTACATAAACTTTCCTGCCAGGGTTGCCCTGCCTGGTCTGGTTTCCTGTCTTTTGCCTGGCCAACTCTTAATTGGCCCTCAAAACTTAGCCTACTTGCTTCTATCTTCAGAAAGCCTTCCCTGACCTTGACCCCATACCTTCTGCCCCACAACCCTAGCCTGGGTTTGGTCCTTCTCTGCTCCCACAGCACCGACTTCCTTCTCTATTACCATTTACCACATTTTCACTACCACATCCTGAATGACTTGATGAAATTACTATTTAAGGAAGGCAAAAAGTGGAGAATATATAAGAATTATCCAAGGAACAGTTGGTAAGATATCACTGATTGGGAGATGGGGAATTAAAGAGGGGCTTGAGATAATGAGAAGAATGTAGATAGTGACCATGGGAATTAGACAGAATTCTCAAACCACTCACAGAGGAATTGCTTGTGATTGAGGAAAATAAAAGAGTTTGTGGTTGTGGGCCATGTCTCTCTATCACACATTTGGAGAATATTACACAAGAAGAAGGCTGTGGCTGACTATATAGATAAGAATAATAGAGCTGATTATGTGATAGAGGTAGTAGATTGAATAAATGGGGTAAAGGTCTTTGAAAGACTAAAATTATGAATTTGGATAAACTCTTTTGAGCCTTAAAGAATACGCACAATTAAGGAAGGCAGGGAAGGTGAGAGTTGGGGAAGGAATGACAACTAAGAAGGGGGATAGTTGAAGACTTGTGTGAGTGATTCTTGTTTTAGAGACTCATTTTTGTCTTTTTTGCTTTGTTTTGTTTTAGCTCTAATAACCTTAGGCTTGGTATAGAAGATATAGAGACACGCTAAAATTTCTCCCCCAATTATTGCCAAGCAGAAATTTGGATGATCGACATGGAAATTATCCCCACAGGAAATGAAACTATTACTGAATTTGTCCTCCTTGGCTTCTATGACATCCCTGAGCTGCATTTCTTGTTCTTTATTGTATTCACTGCTGTCTATGTCTTCATCATCATAGGGAATATGCTGGTTATTGTAGCAGTGGTTAGCTCCCAGAGGCTCCACAAACCCATGTATATTTTCTTGGTTAATCTGTCCTTCCTGGAGATTCTCTACACATCCACAGTGATGCCAAAAATGCTGGAGGGCTTCCTGCAAGAAGCAACCATCTCTGTGGCTGGTTGCTTGCTCCAGTTCTTTATCTTTGGCTCTCTAGCCACAGCTGAATGCTTACTGTTAGCTGTCATGGCATATGATCGCTACCTGGCAATTTGCTACCCACTCCACTACCCACTCCTGATGGGGCCCAGACGGTGCATGGGGTTGGTGGTCACAACCTGGCTCTCTGGATGTATGGTAGATGGACTGGTTGTGGCCCTGGTGGCCCAGCTGAGGTTTTGTGGCCCCAACCACATTGACCAGTTTTACTGTGACTTTATGCCTTTAGTGGGCCTGGCTTGCTCGGATCCCAGAGTGGCTCAGGTGACAACTCTCATTCTGTCTGTGTTCTGCCTCACTATTCCCTTTGGACTGATTCTGACATCTTATGGCAGAATTGTGGTGGCAGTGCTGAGAGTTCCTGCTGGGGCAAGCAGGAGAAAAGCTTTCTCCACATGCTCTTCCCACCTAGCTGTAGTGACCACATTCTATGGAACGCTCATGACCTTATACGTTGCACCCTCTGCTGTCCACTCCCAGAACCTCTCCAAGGTCTTCTCTCTGCTCTACACTGTGGTCACCCCTCTCTTCAATCCTGTGATCTACACCCTGAGGAACAAGGTGGTACATCAGGCACTTCGGAAGATTCTCTGTATCAAACAAACACTTGATTGAAGGAGTGTAATGAAGAAGATTTTATTTTGGACTTCAGACACCTCCATTGGGAATTCTTCCAGGATGGGCTGGAGAGGAGTAACTTGGTCTTATTCGATCATTCTCTTTGAACTCTTCTGTAGTTATACTAAAAATGAAAATGATAGAGCAACAATTTTTTAAACTTTTATTTTAAGTTCAGGGGTACATGTGCAGGTTTTTACATAGGTAAACTTGTGTTATGGGGGTTTGTTGTACAGATTATTTCATCACCCAGGTATTAGGCCTAGTACTCATTAGTCTCCTGATTTTCTCCCTCCTCCCACCCTCCACCCTCAAGTAGGACCCGGTGTGTGTTGTTCCCCTCTATGCATCTATATGTTTTCATAATTTAGTTCCCACTTATGAGTGAGGACATACAGTATTTGATTGTCTGTTCCTGTGTTAGTTTGCTAAGGATAGTAGCCTCCAATTCCATCCATGTCCCTACAAAGGACATGATCTATTTTTTATGGCTGCATAGCATTCCATGGTGTATATGGACCACACCTTCTTTATCCAGTCTATCATTGATGGGCGTTTAGGTTGATTCAATGTCATTGCTGTTGTGAATAGTGCTGCAATGAACATACACGTGCATGTGTCTTTATAATGGAATAATTTATATTCCTTTGGGTGTATACCAAGTAATGGGATTGCTGGGTGGAATGGTATTTCTGTTTTTGGTCTTTGCGGAACTGCCACACTGTCTTCCACAATGTCTAAACCAATTTACACTCCCACCAACAGTGTATAAGCATTCCTTTTTCTGCACAACCTTGCCAGCATCTGTTATTTTTTGACTTTGTAGTAATAGGCGTTCTAACTGGTGTGAGATTGTATCTCATTGTGGTTTTGATTTGCATTTTTCTAGTGATCAGTGATGTTGAGCTTTCTTTCATATGCTGTTGGTTACCTGTATATCTTCTTTCGAAAAGTGTTGTTCATGTCCTTAGGCAGCAATTTTTAAGTGCTAGTTTAAAAAATTATTTAAACTTTGATTAGTTCTTTATTAAATATGCCATAAATATTTAAAAATAGATACACAAAACAGCAGTACCAAAATAAATCTAGAAATATTGTTTTTTATATTATTGTTGTATGACATTTTAAAATTTATTTCTATGTGCATTTATATTTATACATACAAGTTGGATCATGGAGTTTGTAATCTGGTTTTTCACTGAACACTGTGTCACGAGCAACTCTATTAATAAGCATCTATTTCTTTATTCTTCTGGGCTTCATTGCATAGCTGAACATGATTTGTTATTCTATTTTGGGAATTTTTAATTGTATTCTGTTCTTTTACTGTACATTGTTTACATCTGGATTTTCCTGTAATAAGCTTTTAGCACTTAAATTGCAAGATTTAAGGATATGTGTTTTTAAAAATCTAAAGCTGAATTCCTTTTACTTTTAAACTTCTTTTCTTGTAGAACATTTCAAACATACAGAAAAGAGAAGAGCATAGTGAACCCCCATGTGCCCCATGTAGCCATCACCCAGCTTCAACATCAACATTTTGCTAATCTTATTTTAATTAGCTACAGTTCCTTGTTTGTTTTCATGGAAAATTTTAGGGCAAATTCCAGATGTTGTGTAAGTATTATGTTGTGTAAGTTGTGTTTGTACATACTCCACATGTAAGTATTTAATATGATCTGTGACTGATAAAGACATTTTAAAAAACCATGCCCACCATATCATTATGATACTTAGCACAATCATCAGTATTTCCTTTATATCATCTAATACACAAG